>NW_027468837.1:43374131-43749291 GCF_046254945.1 Alosa pseudoharengus
TAAGGTAAGGTGCTCTGTGTGAGTGAGTGTCATGGTGATGGTGCAAATCACCATGACATTCACTCACACAGAGCGCCTTACCTTACAGTGGGTCCCAGTTAAGTTAAGTTTGGACGGGTTCCTTCATGAATCACGCACCCCATTATCTCAGCAGAAATGGCACAAACTGCAGTTGACACAAACAACCACAAGGTGTCACTTGGGAGTTCTGCCACTACTATTTTTGATGCGACTTGACTTACTGCTTCCATGACGCAGTTTCCAAGTCAGTCCAAGTCAGTAGAACAATCAGAGAAAGTTGATAACTTAAGATAATACAATAGCGTGAGTTTATATATATTATACCCTATTTGTCACGGTTACTTATAGATTTGATAGTGTAAGTGCATGAGACTTTCAGCGGAGGCACGAGAACTTAAATTGATCACGGTAGTTTAAGCTTACACTTGACAAAACATTCTAATATGAAAATGTAGATGCAATTGTTGTAAAATGGTGCAGCTCCTTTAAGAAAGCACTGTGCGCAGGGATGGAGAGAGAGAAAGCGAGAGGGGATATGTGTGTTAGAACTTAGCAGTGTTGGGCAAGTTACTTCAAAATCGTAATGTACTATGCATTACTTATTACTGTCATTTCAAAGTAATTTGTTACATTATAATATTACTGTCTCTGAATTGTAAGGCATTACACTACTATTGCATTACTTTTAAGTTACTTTCACCAAAATATCTAGAAATATGGATTTGCCATTCTAAATGCAGTTTATTACGCTCAATGCAGCTCATTGCTCTTCCAATGGAGGGAGATGTGGTATAGCATAATGACTGAGCTAGGCTTAAGGCTAACAACATACAGTAAGAATGCAATAGGCGCAGTGCTCATGATGCAAAACAAGGAACAATCATAGTCAAAATTTTGTTAAAAACCGACAAAAGGTAAAAGTCTGGTAAATTGTGATATAAATACTGTAACTTTAAGGCCTAGGCCTGCTCAATAGAGAGCCTATTGTAAATCAAAGCTTAATAAAGACATGTCAAGATGGTGGCCTACTGGCCATTTCGGTGCCCTAAGTGAGTGGCTTTGAGTGAGTGACATTTAAATGGTAACTCAAACACCTAAAGTAAAATAAAAGGCCTATTATACAGACCATTACTGTGTGTTTTTTAACATTAATTTCTGAAGAAATGCTGTTTTCTTATAAATGGTGCACGGTCACTTTAAGAGCATTGATCTTTACGTTCTCATAATGCCCTTTTGCCAGCTCTTGTTTACAAGCCTTGTTTGTTGAGTTACATTGATAGCACAATATTAACAATAATATGCACAATGTTAAGTTGTTTTAAGCAGCCTTTATTGCTTTGGAAAGTATGCAATGACATGTTGCTTCACATTTCGTTTTGCAAATAAAAGTGAATTATGAGCCTGGTATCCACCTAGCTATATCTGAATGGATTTTTTGTCGACTTGGCATATCATGTGCTTCATGTAGCCTAAATGCTTGGGAAACGAATTATTGAAGACCCACCAATTCCATTCTACTAGTAGGCCTACTACGTGGTGGAGATTGAGAGAACCCAAAGTGCGTGATGCGCGTGGTGGGAGCGGTGGCACTGCCAGGCTACACAATCTTTTTCTGCATTTCTATCCCTTTATTCTCTTTAATTCAAGTTCACAGCTCAAAGCCGTCATGCACTAGAAGAACATAGTTTGTGTTTTATCAAGAATAAAAAAGATTAGCGTGGCACCACTTTAGATGTTTCATTAAATGACTTGTGCTATTTCGCGAGGCATAGTGAGATCTTTCGGTTTCGCACACAAAGTGCACTAACTATTATGTTCTTCATATCCTTGTCTCTGACAAGCTAAAAATAATGAGCGTAGGCTTATGTCCATCCCTCAAATAGAGTCCGACTTTGAGTCTGCTGCAGCCACAGTCATCTTCAACCAGTATCAGGAGAGACGTTCTACTATTTTGCGCCGATTTTTTCTCGTCTGTTGTTCTCACGGTGGTGTTTGCGAATATGTATCAAAACAAAACTAGCGCTTAATTTTGGGTTAAAATGCATTGTAATGCGCGTTACTGAAGTTTGTACCGAGTAAATATTACCCAATTTTTTTTTTGTAATGCCTTACATTACCGCGTTACCGGAAACAGCAATATATTACAGTAATTACATTACTTTTGTAACTCATTACTCCCAACACTGGAACTTAGATGCGTGTGGAAAAAGTAGACGTGCTATTGAGACTGGAGCGAGTCATATTCAAAATAATGCAAAAAATAAATCCGCAGATAAAATCAATTATCCTCATTCATTGCAACCGCAGCATGCCTGCTTGCCGACGTTCAAACGAAAAAGATATTAAAGCAGCTTTTGCGTTTGAATGTAGCACGAAAAAATCTTTAAACAGCTGGACAAATTATTTAGCTAATTGATTATAGCCTGTACACCAGCAATTGTTGAACATTTACCTGTACAAGTACATTGACAGAAGCCCAGCCTAACAAGCATGTTGCATGTTGTAGGCCTACTGTAGAAATTTCACTTAAATTGCAACCGCAACATGCCTGCTTGCCGACGTTCAAACGACAACTAAAAAGATATCAAAGCAACAAGAGGGTTGGGTCTGAATGACACTGAGTTCAGACTCATATTGCTCCTCATAACCATCTATAAAAAAAGTGTTTTTTCTTTTCTTTTTGAGCACGTTCGAATCCCAGGACATAACGCACTGGACCTTAGGCTATAATGGGCTCGAGATATAATTCCAAAGGGGACAGATAGGGGCCTACTGCACTTAAAACTTAAAAAGATTGAACAAAGCTTCCCGAACTTTGAAATTGCGATCAGTGACTGGCATCGGGTGAACGAAGCTTTTCAAAGTTGAACAGGCTATTAAAAACTATTTGCGCACCTCCATGTCACAGGAGAGACTGGGCTCTCCCTTCTATGAATTGAAAAAGACGTTAGGCTACCTGCAAACTGGCCTATGATTTCATTGCTGAGTTTGCGGCAAAGCAAGAAAATGTTTTTTTTCCTGAGTCAGGATATGGCGAGTCAGTGTCATTTATTTGTCCAATAGCCTATTAGCCTACAGTCCAGTTTCCATAGTGCACATCTTATCAACAGTTTGAATGTCGTGTGTGTTTCTGCTCATTGACAAATACCGTTCAGCACAATGATTCATGCCCAATTAATTTCCCCTGTTAAAGTGTTCGCCTTTGTTACACTATTTGGTTTCGTGATGTAGCCTATGATAAACACCATATGGCCAAATATGTGACTTAGCTAATGTTATAGGCTATACAATTTCCCCTCTTAACGACAAGCTGGTGTAGCTTACTAGACTAGGCTACTATTAAAATGCACCTACGGTAGCCTTGGCTATGTGTAAAGTAAGCTATAGCATGATTTCATGCACGTAAGTGAAAAGGGCCTTGCATCTGTCAAGTACGCACAGGGCCTCGCACCCCCTTGCGACGGCCCTGCAGCTCCTCCTAAGACAGCGAGGAAAAACTTAAAATACGCGATAAACCCAGGAAAAGTTGACAGATTTGTTTCGGCCCCGGTGATTATTTGTGAAATTGTGCAAACAACAGCCTTTTCAAGGCATTTCAAGGAAGGAGTCGTAGCATGCAAGCTCCCAAATTGATCCAGTAGCCTACAGAAGGCATCAATAAATTGACTGGGGAGGGTCATGCGTTTTTTCTCAATCACTTTGGAGGGTCATAGAAAAAATTCTTGCTGGCGAGGGAGGGTCACGTCTTTTTTGACTAGCCTGCTGAAAAAAACAGCCTGACCAGCTAAAGGTGGTTTGCTGGTTGACCACCTTGTTAACCAGCTGGTTTGACCACCCTATGATGGTTGACCTGCTAGACCAGCAAAACTCTTGTGAAAACATACCTTCAGCTGGTTTTCCCATCTTATCATGGTAATTCAGCTGGTTTTTCTTGTTGTACCACCTCAAGCTGGCCATTTTAGCTGATGTTGCTGGTCTACACTGCTGGTTTAACTGGCCGTGCCAGCTTATGTTGGTCATTCTAGCAAACCAGCATGACCAGCTTGACAGGCTGGTCACCAGCATGACCATCTTGATCCAGCTTTATCCCACAAGACAGGCTGGTCACACCAGCATGACCAGCTTCCTCAGATGGTCATGCCAGCATATCCAGCTGGTGGCCCAACCAGCTACACCAGCAAAGACCAGCAAGAGCTGGAGGAAAACCAGCAAAGACCAGCTAAAACTAGCTACCAGCATAAGCTGGTTTCTAGCTGTTTTTTTCAGCAGGGTAATGCTCCCAAAACTCCTCCGGTAGCCCCTTAAGTAAATAACGAACAGTCCCAAATTGATTATAGCCTGTAGGCCTACACCAGCAATTGTTGAAGAATTACCTGTACAGGACATTGACAGTAGCCCAGCCTAACAAGCAGATGTTGCAAAAGACATCCCTGCTGAAAAAAACAGCCTGACCAGCTAAAGGTGGTTTGCTGGTTGACCAGCTTGTTTGACCACCCTATGATGGTTGACCAGATAGACCAACAAATCTCTTGCGAAAACACACCTTCAGCTGGTTTACCCACCTAGCGATGGTAATTCAGCTGGTTTTGTTTGTCGTACCACCTCAAGCTGGTCATTTTAGCTGGTGTTGCTGGTCTACACTGCTGGTTTAACTGGCCGTGCCAGCTTATGTTGGTCAAACCAGCATGACCTTCTTATACCAACAATGTCAAGCTTGGCAGGCTGGTCACCAGCATGACCATCTTGCACCAGCTATATCTCATACGACAGGCTGGTCAAACCAGCATGACCAGCTTCCTCAGATGGTCACGCCAGCATATCCAGCTGGTGGTCCAACCAGCTACACCAGCAAAGACCAGCAAGAGCTGGAAGAAAACCAGCAAAGACCAGCTAAAACCAGCTTAAACCAGCATTAGCTGGTTTCTAGCTGTTTTTTTCAGCAGGGATCAAAAGACACAATTAATCAGAAATAAATAATGTAATCTGTATCACTTTATTTAACAAACTGCAAGCAACAAGAGGGTTGAGTTCGCTGTGAGGCCAAACCCAAGAGCAGAGCCTATCTGTTAAGGCACTCGATAGGCTATATGGTTACGAGCTGTGTGTGCCTGGAAAGATAGAAGATGCTTTCGGAATAGCACAGCGAAGACGGCTCTGGTCATCCCATACCCTCCCCCCACTTCCTGTAGCCTACCATTATGACTTGTTGCTGTTTTGGGACATTAAGGTTTTTCACGTTAAGCCCCCCTCCCCCACCCCCTTCTTTCACTAGCAGTGGGGGAGCGCGGGGCACAAAGGAACACTTTTTGGCTTTGGCTAAATATTTCTAAAATCATTTAAGTTTCACTAGTCACATGTTTTAACAAGCAACACTTGTTATTGAACTAATAACAGACGTGTGTCGAAAATTTACTTTATTTTCCATACGGAGAAATAACATATGCAGAGTCTAACCAAGGTCAATCTTGCCAAAACCCTCAAACCTGAAAACACATGAGGCAAAAGTGCAAAACATCACAAAACTAACTAAACTAACACGCGCATATTTTTGTATTGCAATCATTGTAGCCTACAGTTGTAACATCGCGTAACAGTCGTTTTACTCCCCGGATGCGCTCATTATAAAGAACGTTTAACGTGTCCCAAAAACAGCTATCAATTAATCACCAAACGTCTTGTAAACAAGTATTGCCAGGAGCAACACCTTGCAAAAAATGATAACAATAGGCCTAGCCTGCTCCAGCCTAGATTCGAACTCAGAACTGCCTGAAAGTTGCAGATCTGTTCTGGAAATACATGCATTAACCCACTCGACCGTCAGACAATGCTATCTGCTTCGAGTAGGCCTGTTGGGTAGGACTGTAGCCTACACTGGTTCCTGTGGCACAGTCTTGAGTGACCGAATTCGTTTTCCTTTGGAGATGCTGTAGGCAAAGGCTATATTTCAACCTTGTTAGTGTAGTAAAAAAAATCAGAACTATTCACAAGGTTTCTGGGCAGCATATTTATGTTCTGTTAGCAAGCGAACTTCTCATGACTGCCGACAAAGTAGCCTACTGCCAGCTGACGAAGCTCTCATTTTAAAACATTACCGAGAGACAGGCACTGTACAATCAAGAAATCTTGCCATTGAATCCAAAACTATGTTTAACATTATGTACAAAGCTTATAGGCTACAGTGGACTAGCATGTTGCAGAGGCTGCTAGAAACACAGTGAAAACTCGGCCAATCACAGCCCTTGCTGTCGAACGCTCCGTCCGGTTCGACCGCGGAACACCACAGCGGACTATGCTGCCCCCAAGCGGCTGCAGTTGTACTTACATTTCACCCAGCTGCGTGAATCACCTTGATCGTGAATGAAGTGTCAATTTTTAACCGGGACCCACTGTACCTTACTTTGCACAGAGAATTATGATATTATGAAAACTGAAACTTTGTGCAGCGAATTTGGGCTTGAATCGAAGCTCTGGATGTCTAGTGGAGGAGAGTAGCCTACAAATGCGATTTGTCACCGTCTTGGATCTATTGTCTATTTTAACCAATGTTCTTTGTTGCAATTAAAAATACCCTCAAGGTCTGAATTACATATTATTTTGACATTAGGTCGCGGGCCGGCATGTAGTTTCGTGTTGCAGCCACAGGGTTGCAGCAACAGCACGTAGACTAGCCTACAGGAAAGCTGCTGTACATGAACTTATTCGGATTATTTTGAAAATGTAACAGCTAGATATTCGGTCTTCTCATTTTGTAGACGAAAATGAAGAGAGATTTTATCTTGGTGATAAACCCACAAAAATAAATGGCCTGGTTTTCACCTGACGTGCATGCGTCACTGATTCGACCCAAAGCGGCAACCATGAAAAGCCAAGTTATGATAAAATGTCCAGGTAAAATGTCCAGATTGTGTGTTTTCATGAGTTTTCGATCGTCATCTATTTCAGTTCATGATAGAGTTCCCAAAATCGCACAGGTGTATTAGAGTGTCTATTTTCGTGATTAAAAAAAAGCTAAAAACGCAATATTGCGTTTTTGGCACTCAACGCATGGGAACAAAGAACGCAATATTATGTTTTTGGCACTCAAAGTGTTAAAGGGAATGACAGATGTCACTCTCATAGGTTTAAAGGATGTTATGCCCAAAACACACCCATGACTGATTAAGAAACATAAGAACAACCCTTTCGAAAAATGCGCCTGGTGTCTGATCACAAAATCACGCTGTTAAATTAGCGAATGTGGACTGGACGCGCCCTAAACCTTGCGTCTCTGACCAGGTGTTTCAGCCGTGGCCTACTGGTTAGCACTCTGGACTTGTAACCGGAGGGTTGCCGGTTCGAGCCCCGACCAGTGGGCCGCGGCTGAAGTGCCCTTGAGCAAGGCACCTAACCCCTGCCTGCCGTTGAAGCAGGCAGCTCACTGCACCGGGATTAGTGTGTGCTTTACCTCACTGTGTGTTCACTGTGTGCTGTTTGTGTTTCACTAATTCACCGATTGGGTTAAATGCAGAGACCAAATTTCCCTCACGGGATCAAAAAAGTATATATACTATATATACTAGATGGCTAAAATAGAGTCCAGTGCGTGAAAAGGTTGGGTGACAGGTAGGCCTATAGATGCATGTTCAGATGTCATTCTAGGAGAAGTTTTTGTGCCCTTTTGGTGAAAAAAAGCTGTGTGTCTCTGTGTGTGTATATATGTGTATGTGTATGTATGTGTGTGCAGGGTGCGAAAAAAAAAATGAACGAACGAATCATAGCCTAGTAATGTCATGGCTAATATTACCCTATATTATTTTTGCCACCTTTGTAACATTTTAGTTTTAGTTTACCGTGGTGTATGACTTTAAACAGCGAGTGTGCTTGGTATGATGATCAGTTCCTCTAATGCAGGGTAGGACTACGTTTTGACAAGCATACAAATGTACCTTGTTCTTGCCCCATCTGAAATGACTTCTCTACTTTTGCTGCCTCCAGCCTTTCTGTATTTGTTGTGTAAAAAAACTTTATATATGATGGCACTGAAGTCTTAAGTTAGTGAATTGGCTAACAGTGTTAGTTGGTAACCAAATAGCCTACACATTGCGCTACACGCTGCGTAGGCTACGTGCATTCTCTCTCCTGCTGATTTGCGTTCAGTAGCCAAGTGCATAATATTGCAAAAGTTGAAAAAATAAATGTGTTTATTGTAGCCTACAGAAAATAAATAGCCTATCATACTGTCAGTTAATTGCCTACAGTGCAGTGAAGAGTTTGGAGAGTAAAGTTATAGGGCAACTTGAAGTTTTATGAAAATAATTTACGAACCATAACATAAAGACCATGAAGCTTCTATTTCTTGCAGCTGTTAAAACACCCGCTAGATAGTTTAAATACCCACCAACATTCGTTTTTGCAGTACGGATTATTTCTAAAAGTTATTTGTCTACTACTGGCTGATTTATCAAACGAGTGCTTTCTCGTTCGTCCTCCGCAAACTACTGGTGTTTCGGTAGAGAGCCATTGAATAAGCGATGCCAAGCAATTTCTGTAACACTTTTTGTGACATTCAGCAAATATCTCCTCATTTAATGTAAGTTCCTTCGGACAATTAAGCCTACGTTCTACTCTATGTGCAGTTGTCCTCCATCTCAGTTGCATCAGTTTTCTAATTTTGAAGGTTCTAAAACATTATTATGCTTCACTGAATCCTTCTCGTTTTCTTTCATTTGTCCAGCTAACTTTTCCATTGAACCTAGCCATTTATGATGGATTACACACTCGACATTCTGAAATGTCCTGCACGATCAAGGCCAAATTAAGTTATCACGCAGCCACTGTGTCAGCAGCATCAGTGCTGACGGTGACGGTGCGTTTCTGATGTCAGATTATTATGTAGGCTAGCCTACTAGACTGTTCTCACGTTGCAGCACTTTACTTATATGAAGTAGCATTAATCAATATGAGGGGCAGAGGGGGATAAATGTTGTCCCCCCCGACGATAAATATAATTTAGCAGAGGTAGGGATAGGAAAACCAGAGGGGGGGAAATCCTCACCATCCCCCCCTACAAATCGCACCCTGTGTGTGTGTATATGTGTATCGCAGGTGGGCACTTTATGTATTTCAGAAACCTGACTTGATCCCTAGTATCAATGATTCTGAGATCGAAATGGACAACTATAGCGTAATTAGGAAAGACCGAAATAGGAACGGAGGCAGAGTTTGTGTGTTCATTCGATCGGACCTACACTTTTCAGTAAGGGAGGATTTGATCATTGACAAGGCTGAGATCCTAATGATAGACATATGCCTTCGAAAAACCAAGCCCATGCTTTTAGGGGTCTGTTATCGGCCTCCTCAGCAAAATTCATTTTATGACCACTTGGAGAACGTATATCCTAAATGGATGGAGAGGGAATGCATTTTCAATAGGTGATTTTAATATGATGTCATTAAGAAAGCTTGCCCCACTTACAGTGGTTATTTAAGATGTTGCAATTTGTTCGGCCCTACCCAATTAATTAACTCATTGAGTGCCAAAAACGTAATATTAAGTTTTTCCTTCCCATGCGTTGAGTGCCAAAAACGTAATATTACGTTTTTAGCTTTTTTTTTAAATTACGAAACTAGACACTCTAACACACCTTATATGTGATTTTGGGAACTCTGTGATGAATGGAAATGAAATATATGACGATCGAAAACTCATGAAAACGCACAATCTGGACATTTTATCTGGACATTTTATCATAACTCGGTTGGGTCTATCACTAGGTGGCAGTCTCGCCAGGTCTCGCTGATCACTTCCCGGAAAGTTTACACAAGTAAGTAACAGGCAACACTTCATATTTCATGAAAGACGTTATATCTCCATTTCTAGAAAAAACCAGCGATTTTGATGAAAACTAGCCACTGTTTAGCTTGGGATTTCTCAGGAACAGAGGCGTGTAGAAATACACGGTTTGCACCCACCGAGAGCTTAAAGTCTCACCTTTTAATTGAGCCATTGTATGTGTTCATAGCTATAACACAAAATATGCTTAGGCTGTACAAAAATCATCAACAATGGTCTCAGGGTTCCCGCGGGTCCTTCAAAAGTCTTAAATACAACTTTCAGTTTTTAAGGCCTAGAAAAGTCTTAAATTGTCTGGAATGTCTTGAATTTTCGAAAAGGAGGTATTAAATTTGTGTATGGGACTGCCAGCAAGTGTGAGAGAGCGAGTGAAATGTCTCCATCTGGTTTCGTGTATTTTTTTAACGGAAATGTATAAGTGACTATAAGGCTACTGAAGGAAGTGTAGTGGTTGCAGAGTTTAGATGTTTTCACGGGTCGTTAAAGGTGTGAAAATGGTAAGAATATGTACAAATATGCCTTACGTTTTCGTGGTATAGCCGAGGCCTGAGAGATACGTAGGCCTAGGTAGCCTAAGAGTGAGCGGGAGAAAGAGCTGGGTAAGCCAGTTAGCGATAGGGTGGCCATACGTTTGGATTTAGGCCGGACAGTTTAAAAGTCCTGTCCAGTGCAGCCTCAAGCCAGACGCTCATTTGTCCTCCTTTTTGGAGTTGCGCTGGGCTTCTAGAATCTTTGTTCGGACGCAGCATAGTTTTACAAACTATGGACGCTGGTCAAATTATGCGTGGTGCTTCTGTCACTCATCTGATAATTTGCTGCGCAATTTATGAAGGAACCCTGGCTCCCCCTGGAGGCTAGGGCAGTACAGCTCCAGCTCAGGGTGGTCCATAATGTTTACAATCATAAGGCACAGTCATACCTTAAAAATCACTTCATTAGGAGTAGGAATGCCCATGCGTACCACACCAGAGCTAGTAATGCAGACTTGTACTTGCCTAAGTTCAAAACAAACATTGGGAAGTGTACTCTCAAATACAGTGGTGTGGTGACCTGGAATAAATTACTTTTGGAAATCAAGAGCATTGACAATTATCATTGTTTCAGGAAAAAGGTAAAATCCTGGCTCATGGACAATTTAAATCCTTGTCGTCCTCCATGTGAGTTGTTGTCTGTTGGTGTTGTCTATGTATGCAAATTGCACTTTAATACAGAAAGGTAGGGTTAGGGTAGTTTGTTTTATATGTTTAGCCTCTCATAGTCTATTTTTTATGATATTTAATTGTTTTGTTTTATGTGTATGTCCTGTCTAGTAACATCAGGGACCATGATGGAAATAAGTGCTTGCACTTTATCATTATCATATCATTGTCTTTATTCCAAATAAATCAAATCAAAATATTATATGTCCTTTTCTTTCAGTTCTGCTGCACCCGGGAGACCTTCCCCTGCATGGCTCAGGGGGGCGGAGCCTCAGGCAGGCCGGCAGCAGCCCCATCTCAGGCTGCGGGGGGCGTCTGCGGGGGGGCGTGGCCAAGGCCAGCGGTCCCTCCTTAAAGGAGGAGAAGGAGGCAGAGAAAGAGGAGATGGAGGAAGATGAACCGCCAAAAAAAGTCCACAGGGAAAAGTGAGTTAGACTTTGAGTTTGAGTGACATTGAGGTTCTTATGCGACTGGACAGGTTCGTGAGGAGAACTGACTGTGGAGTCAGAGCTGGATTCAGTCATCTATGGAGTCAGAGCTGGATTCAGTCATATCAGTCTAGAAAGAAGGAGCCTTCATAAGCTGCTGTCCATCATGCCGATGCCGGCCACCCCTTTGCACTGCACATTCATGAAGAGCAGAGTCTGGTCAGCAGAGTATTCTGGTCGGTATGTCTGTCATCAGAGTATTCTGGTCTATGGCTGGTCAGTATGTCTGGTCAGCAGAGTTGTCTGGTCAGTATGTCTGGTCAGCAGAGTATTCTGGTCTATGGCTGGTCAGCAGAGTTGTCTGCTCTATGGCTGGGCAATACGGCTGAAAACTGTATCATGATATAAGTGTTTCATATCAGTCGATGACGATAATTATTGATTTTTTCAAACCTATTTCAGATAAGGACCAGAAGAAAAAAAAGTGACATTTAAACACTTTTATTTTAAACTTAACTGGCACTTGGGGAGAAGTGAGGGGTTAAGTGCACTTCAGCCGTACCTACTGGTCGGGGTTCGAACCGGCAACCCTCCGGTTACAAGTCCGAAGCGCTAACCAGTAGGCCATGGCTGCCCCATAATAACCAGTAGGCCACGGCTGCCCCTGTGGTGTGTGTGTGTGTGCATGTGTAAATGTTTGGTGCGTATATGTGTGTGAACATAGGTCGCTGTATCCATCTCGCAGAGCGATACGGAAAGAGCCAAAGTTGATGAACCTTTCTACAGGTCGTGCTGAAGTTCAGCACAAAACAGAATGCTGGTTCTCTCAGGAGGACTATGCCTAGATGAGTGGGTGAGCAGACGCTTAGTCAGACTTCTTAATTACCCTTTATCAGACTTCTTAATTACCCTTTATCAGATTTCTTAATTACCCTTAACCATCCCTCCACATAAGGGCTTAATTTGGCTCTTTAGCCAGCTCATTTATTTATGGTGTAGCCTCAGGTGTGTTGTAGCGGAGCGTCGGTGTGTTGTAGCGGAATGTCAGGTGTGTTGTAGCGGAGCGTCAGGTGTGTTGTAGCGGAATGTCAGGTGTGTTGTAGCGGAATGTCAGGTGGGTTGTAGTGGCTATTGTTAATGGTAATTAGTGTACAGTGGGCATCGCTTTCAAATGACCACTTCATTCGCGCATTACGAGGCGTGAAGCTTTAGTACCACTTTCAGCCACTGTGCGTCGCTCTGCCACTGTACATCGCTCTGCCTGCCGCCCCTTCTGAAAAAGCAGGATCTACCATTAAACATAATTGTTGCCGAGAGTAATCCCAGCCTACAAATTCAATAACAAAATAAATCATGCATAATTAAACATTACCTCGATTTAGGCTACTTGGGTATGGCTTAATGCTTGACTACAAGGTGGTAACGAAAATCGAAATTTGCTGTGCATAACTGGAGGTAGCCTACACCTGTTATCTGAGCAGTCTGTATGTCCTCATTTTGCGAATGCGAGGACGATATGAGTCTGTTGCATTTCGTTAGATGTCCGAGTCACGCATAATGTTTGAAAACCACTGGCTCGTAATCACAATAATTTAACACACGACAGTTGGATACTTCATCATGTTCCCATGCCTACATTTTGGTGAGTAGCATAGAGATCGTTAAAACAATAAAGTAGCCTATGGCTCTCCGTTTGGGACATCGAAAACTTATATTTTTAATAGGGTAGAATACCGTCGGAGATGCTGACTTGCAAAGGCCTCGGGATAACACGTTATCTCCACTATCATCAGTCAATGCCCCCTTGATCAAAGTGGGGAATGAAAGAAAAAGTTTGAGAACCACTGGCTTAACAAGTTACCTGCAGTCCAGAACACACAGAATATTGCAACAGAAAGTTGCCTTTATAATCAACTACTATTTGTTCCAACAGCATTCAAACAGAGCCTTAATAAAAGTCTGTGACAGGCAGACGTGACACCGCTAAATTCTCAGCTTGTTTATAGCCTAACCCACACTTCACTTCACCATGCACCTTCGACAATAAATAGTTCATTACACTTATGTTACTGTTGAACGTAGGTCTAACTGGTATCATTACAAACATTATTCTGTGTCCTAAAAACTGGCATTTTATGGCATTGTGTCATGTAAGGTCGTATTCACAAAGCCTTTAGCAATAAAATATTTTAGCTAGGAGTTTCTCTCTTAAGTCCTTGCACTGGCTTCCAGTAAGTCACAGAATTGACTTTAAAGCTCTATTGCTTGTTTATAAATCAGTAAATGGAGCAGGACCTAAATACCTGTCAGACATGCTTCACAAGGATTAAAGTTCTCCGTCATAGGACGGATTTCCGTCAATTAGATTTTAGAAATGTCATATTTGAGATCGATGCAGATCTGATGAGAAATAAAATAGGAGGGGGGGGGGGGGGACTGTCACCTTTGCTTTTCCTTTTTTAAGTACCCCTGTTTGAGTCGTGATTCACTCGGATCTTTCACCCGTGTCTTTAAATTAACCCATGAGTCGCGAGTCTCTAGTATCATTAACTCGGATCAGTTGAGTCCTACTACAATTCAATCTAAAACGATAAACAGCGCCACACACAAACCTCTTGCAACATTAGCTAGCCTACTAGCCATCATAGCTGCCAAAAATGTAACAATTTCGTAGGTAGGATAACCACAACTCTACAAATCAACTCAAGCGACTGAGTGAGCAGGCAGTCTGAGATAACTGGTTAACTTCCCGCAGAGCTGGGTTAGTCGGATCAGCCGGCCGGTTAGGCTACATTGAGTACGAGTCGGCTACGGCTACCTTGTCATGAGTGGCTGTAGACGAGCGAGTAGCTCCTCCTCAAAGTGAAAAGCAATTCCACAACAAAAGCCATTCTTCACCTCTTAAATAACATTCAATGTTCTGCATGTAGCCTAGGCATACTTTAGATTTGGTGTATAGATGTAGCATATTAAAATGCAATTAGGTCGCGCAGACAGTCCGAAACATTGCACGCTCTTAATGGAGCTGATTTGTATACCCGGGTTAGTCGGATCGCTGGGCCGGGCGGTTATGTTGTTATGAGTGCGAGTCAGCCGAATCAGCCGGCTACGTTGTCATGAGTGGATCTGTAGACGAGCAAGTAACTCCTCGTCAAGGTGAAAAGCAAATCCACAACAAAAGCCATGCTTTCACTTCTGAAATAACATACAATGTTCTACACGTAGGCATAGCCTACTTTAAAATGCAATTAGGTCGCGAAGACAGTCTGAAACATTGCAAGCTCTGTATGGAGAGTAGGCTAGCCAGTCGGATCAGCCAAGCGAGCCGGTTACGTTGTTGTTATGAGTGCGAGTCAGCCGAATCAGCCGGCTATGTTGTCATGAGTGGATCTTTAGAGGAACGAGTAACTCCTCGTCAAGGTTAAAAGAAAATCCACAACAAAAGCCATGCTTTCACTTCTGAAATAACATATATTCTGCACGCATAGCCTACTTTAAAATGCAATTAGGTCGCGAAGACAGTTGCAATGTCCGAAACATTGCAAGCTCTGTATGGAGTTGCTTGAGTAGGCTAGCCTACCTGGGTCATTTGGATCAGCCGGGCGGACCGGTTACATTATGTTGTTATGAGTGCGAGTCAGTCGAATCAGCCGGCTACATTGTCATGAGTTGATCTGTAGACGAGCAAGTAGCCTAGTTTCTACTCGTGTCAAGGTGATAATAATAATAGGCCTAATGAGAATAGTAGTAGTAGTAGTAGTAATAATAATAATAATAACAATAATAATAATTTATTCACTGCAGGGCATTTCTACGTTCCTGTTTCTATGTCTACATTGAAAGTCAATTGCTTAGGCTAGGTTAAGACAATAAATAAACAGTCTGGCTCAAACTGCTTTCTTTCCCGTGAGTGGGTGGAGGTTTTGATGCTATTATATTAGGCTATTTTATATTATATTATATTATATTATATTATATTATATTATATATGATATTATATTAGGCTACCTAACATGATATATATATATACATATATATAGCTATGATTAATAGGCTAATAATATTAGTTGCCTAGTATTAGCTGCCTATAATACCTATTAGAATAGATTCCTAGTAGCCTACTAGTATATAGTAGTGGTAATAAACATTGTAGCAGAGTAGCATTAGACCTAGGCAAATTTTCTATTGTTAACAAAACAACAACAAATAATTAATTATTATAATATAGGCTACCCTCTCTGTCAATAAGATCAAAGTTTCTGAACATGAGCACCAAAAAGATGAACAATGTGTGGATGCACTTTGACCAGGACAGCAAAACTCTTAGGCTAAATGCAAGTACTGCAAAAACCTGGTTTCAAATCATGGAGGATCCACATCCAACATGAGAAGGCACTTAACGAAATGAAGCACCCCACTGCACTGCTTGAACGTAGGACTGAATTTCTTTGCGATTTAGCAATACTGACTCAAGTGACTCAAGTGACTCGTTCAACCCGGATCAGTTTAGTGAGTGACTCAGAATAACCCGGATCCTTAAAAGGAATCGAGTTTGACAGGCCTATTTTTAAGGCAAGTACAAATATTAGGTAAATGTTTAAAGACCTAATAGTGTTCTTGAGAACCTTCTGTGTCTCAATCAGTGACCGCTCAAGAAGATAGCCTACGTCAGCCATGAGTTTCGCTTTGTATGTTGTAGCTACACAATTGTCTCGGGCGTTTGCTTAAAAAAAAGAACACGTATGGAGGACTATAACGGTCTAAAAGTTGGATTATAGTGACACAATCGAGACAGCTGATGTGGTTGGCCAATCCGTTTAACTTTTTTGGATATGATATTGTGAGCTCTATGTGCGAATTCGGAGGCTGTGTTCTTTCCGTGCATCAATGTAGACACTTACTATCGCGAACTCTTGTCAGGGGAGGTCATTCATTTTGGGTGTCACCTATGACTTGAACAGATAGCCTGCTATGCCACCCGATGTAGGCTACTATTATTGCTACAGTTTTTAATCAATGCAACTAACATTATGTGTAAAGCGACGCAATATAAACCGTAGCCTATGCAATTTATTATCCTGTCTGTTATGACATACAACAATGTTTTTCACAATTTGCGACGGAAGGTTTTGACTGAGCATGTCGAGTAAGGGGGTCAGTCGTGTTTGTGACGCACAGACAGCCTTGTAGCCTATTTTGCTTAGGCCTCACTTTTAACGAAAAAAGGTTGTGAGTGTATGTTGACAAAAAATAACCATACAATTAAAATAGTCAACTTAAAACTTTGCTATAAAATATTATTAATTTATAGCACAAAACCATAACCAGTAGGCCTACCAGAACCTTGCATATTAGCGTCATGATTTGTGTGCGTCTATTTGGCAAGGCCACTAGCTGTCATGGATGCGTTGTTGCTAAAGGAAGGCAGGTGTCAAAAGTTAAAAAATAAATGCAGATGGGCAGCTGTTGGAAACGGGGGAGAACTAACAAGCCATGGTGTAAAGAAATTAAAGTGCCAGGGGTTTGCTTTTGCGCGGTTCGCTGCAAGAAAATTGTTTATGGATGCAATAGGAAAACGTTTTAGCACGCCACCAATCAGAAGACCGTCATAAGGTTAACGTTCGTGCACTTCAGGACATCTTCCCTACCTGGTGCAACTAGCCACCACGACAGAGGTAGGCTACGTTTATCTATGGCTGACCGTTTTTACGTTTAGAAAGTAGGCTACGCATGTTCTTTCATAGCGCAACACAACCTGTCCTTAACCATATTGCAACCTCTTGTCAACCTTATACAATCTGTTGCTGAAGACAAAAGCGCCGTCTCCAGATTGTCGTTATCAAATGCACACACAGTATTGCTGCTCATTGGAAAACTGAGTTGTCTGTAAAACTCAAAATTACCATGTTTTCATTTAATGCGGATGAGGCAACAAATGGAAATATGAACAATATCTAGAATGTTCTGATTCGTTACTTTGATGAGGAAATGGGAAGTCTTGCAAACTTGATTTTATAGATTTTACTTGGTGTTGAATTGCATATTAACAAGAAAAAAATCTCCCCTTTAAACACTTTTGGCCTGAAGTAATTAAATAAGAGTGTGTTAAAGCCTTTCTACAATATTGCTGCAGTAGAAAAGAACAGCAATGACTAATCAGCAATGGTCAGGGATGGTACTAAAATATATTTTTGTTCATCAGGAAAACTCAATCTCAATCAAGAACACTCTCAATTCGCCTTATTCACATGGCGGCCATTGGCGGCTAAAACGAGGCTACAGGGTACACAAACCATAGGATTGTTATGTTCTATGCATTCACCTGTAGGTGGCATTAATTATATAGTAAGTGTACCCTGTAGCCTCGTTTTGGTTTAAACAATGGCCGCTGTGTGAATAAGGCGAATACTCCCTTTACTTTGCTGTTTGCATCTTTTTGTACATTAAAAACCAATAGGTCGCGACCGCAAAAGGGGTGCTATCTCTATAGGTAGATATGAACAACGTATGACTTATGGCCTGAAAAAAGTTCAGTCAAACGATTTTTTTTTCACTTTAATCCCTGTGCTTCAGCAGTACACACCTTCGCGTCCTCTCAGGTCCCAGGTGAAAAACCTGCTAGTAAAACCTACTGTTAGAACTAAACATGGTGAAGCAGCTTTTAGCTGCTATGCGGCTCAGCTGTAGAATCAACTTTCGGATGACATCAAAAAGGCCCCAACTGTAGCCAGTTTTAAATCTAGACTTAAGACCAAACTGTTCTCAGATGCTTTCTGCTAACTGTGCCGAGTTACAAATTCTGAATCTGCCTTGATAATTATTCTACTTTATCTTTTATTACTTTTTTTTACTACTTTTGCCTTTGTTTTTTGCTTACTAATTATCCTTTATTTTTAAATCATTTTACCTTGTGTTTTCTTTTTTCTTTTTATTATGACCTTTTAACTATTCTTTGACTATATTGCCTTTCTATGCTTTTTATTTGTAATTATTGTTTGGTTTTGTTTATGTAAAGCACACTGAATGACCTCTGTGTATGAAATGCGCTATATAAATAAACTTGACTTGACTTGACTCTTAAGTTATTCACAAAGCCTTTCAGACCTAGCCTAGGCCTACTCTTAGTAAAGAAAAATGACAACTCCTGAACAGATTCTGGAGCTGAGTGCTCTAGAATCTTTGACTAAGAGTGAGTGAGTCTTCGTTGCTATGGATGACGTTATTACTCATGCACGAGCTTGACTGAAGTGACCACCTTGATTGGCTGATGATTGTAACGCGGGAATGATTCCAAACACCTCCCTTACGATGAGTGGCAGGTGACAGGTCTGAGAATGCGTGCGCTACACAAGGACGGAAGATGATGAATAACTGAATAAAAAAGGCCTAGCCTAAATGAATCAAGAGTAAGGCAAAACAAATAGCCTAGTAGCCTAATGAAACATATGGATTGATGTAGTATCTTTGTAACATTATTAAATTAATCTGTTACTATGCCTATGCCTACTTTTGCAAAAGAGAACATTTTAATTTGATTCACAATAATGTTACATTTAATTTACATGTTGACAATGAGTAGCCTAGTTTTGGTTGTTGTTGGTGGCGTTATTGCATGTTAGTTATGCCTACAATGCAAAATTGCTTCCTCACGATTGGAAGCTCCTAGGATTTCAAAACAGGCGAAATGCCACAAAACCGGTTTGTGAATAGGTCTGTGAGTTAGGAGTCTTCCCGACTTCTTTTAAGCTGTCACAGCTGGTGGGAAGGTGTGATTTGTTGGGGGCAGGGCCGGATTAACTGGGCACAAATGTCTGATGGCCCCCCCTGCCCCCCAGCCAACGTGAATCGGGTGGTCAGTTAATATAGGCCTATATTTTGAAGATTTTTCTTGCAATCTAAGGCACGAGCGCATCTGTGAGGCCGAGCCTCACCAAGTAACCCGTTTGTTTACAACTAACATTACATTTAATTAAACTGCTTATAGGCTATGCCGAAATAGTTTTCAACATTTTGAATATTAGTGTTGGGTGAATTAGGAAATGTTCTCAAAGTAGCCTTATGGCTGAAAGCTGCTTGGGATCCCCCCCTGTCAAGCAATATAACCATACAAACACGCGGCACTCATTGTTTCAAAAGGAGTCATTTCTTGTGTAAACTTGTGACCATCAAAAATCGTTTATCGCCTGTAACTCCGTGATAACAGGACGTAACAGGAAGGCATTTGGCTGAGCAACGGAGGTTAATATGCTCTATATTTTGTCCAAATGATGTCTGTCTATCATCATTGCACTCGGAGAAAACCAGAATGTTTAATTTGTCCTGCATTTCTTCTACGGCTGCAAACGGGATTCACTCGCCGTTAACAAAATATTTCTTTATTAGGGCAGGGCAGGCATATTTCTGGCTATTAAATTATTTCTAAACCAGTCTGCTAAAGTCTGTAGTGAAGTCTGTGTAGGGTTTTCCAGCTCCATTTCTTTTTACGAGACACCCTGCTCACTTGAGACCTCTGCCGGTTGTTGCAGCGTCGTTGCAGCGTCACTGGAAAAATACAAATTAAAGTCGCGTGATCCCGCGCGCGGACCGCGAGGGAAGCTGGCCAAGTCGAAGCACTGCCCACTGTACCTGTCTACACATACCCAGTTGGGAGTTGCACATAGTGAATGAGCATGTTACGATGCAGAAGGATTTATGTGTGTGTCGAAGTGGCATAAAGAGAGTTGCCCTATTGGACATAAAGAGTTTCCCTATTGGGCATAAACAAGATATTCAGTTCCAGTGGACATGAAAGGAGCAGAATGTAACAGAAGGAGCCGTTAAAACAGCTGACACTCCACTGGAAATAAGTTAGCTAGAGTCAGGTAATTAGCCCTCATTATGGTGCATTATTTAAAGCGTAACTCTTGCCAAAATGCATCCTAGGGTGATTTTGTGAATGTACCCGACTCAAACTTTTGTTTAAAGCCATTATTATGTCCGAAGCACCACTTTTTATCTTGTATGCATTGTTGTTTTCGGGTGAAATAGCCTTTTGAATGGGAATCCTAGGGGCACTATTATTTTGATACATGATCATGTCAAAATCACTATTTTTAAAACACTAAGAAGGCTCGACACAACATGAAACTTTGATCGAAGTATCATCAGTGTCTCTACATATGAACTCGACCATTGAGAACATTGTTTGTGTACACAGAGTTTACTAAAAGAAAGGTTTTGGACAAAACCTTTCTTTTTAGTAAACCTCTCCTTTAATCATCATTACCGGGGGCAGCCGTGGCCTACTGGTTAGCGCTTAGGACTTGTAACCGGAGGGTTGCCGGTTCGAACCCTGACCAGTTGGGCCCTTGAGCGAGGCACTTAACCCCTCACTGCTCCCCGAGCACCGCTGTAGCAGGCAGCTCACTGCGTCGGGATTAGTGTGTGCTTCACCTCACTGTGTGTTCACTGTGTGCTGAGTGTGTTTCACTAATTCACAGATTGGGATAAATGCAGAGACCAAATTTCCCTCAAGGGATCAAAAGAGTACTTATTATTGATTGATTATTTAAGCAGAGACCGTAGGTTACACTGATTCTACAACAGCTAAGGGGCGTTGTTAGGCACGACGCGCTACAGCTAAGGGCCGTTGTTAGGCACGGGGCTTATTGCTTTTCTAAAACTGTTACTATAAATACCTGGGAAAATTTCATAAAGTAAAGTTACAGCAACTAGAAATATACAGTGGGCAGTGCTTCGACTTGGCCAGCTTCACTCGCCTGTCTCTGTGTTGCCCTGTTGCTACCCCTTGCCCTTCCAACGAAACAGATGTCTTCAAATCATTGTTTTCCTTGCTTGAATGTCATAAACATACAACTTTATGCAGCAGAATTACGCATAGGCTACTTGGAACATAACACATTTGACAGGACAGATGTATCGTAACACCCCCAATTATCACCACTTTTGTTCAGAAATTCTAAAACAACAATGTTTTTTAACACTTCAAAATAACATTTGCTAAATTAACCTTACATTTTTCAGTAGCCATAGGTGTGTAGATTTGGACAAAATCTGGTTTGGTTCTTAACGGGAGCATTTACTGCCTGGAATATCCGATTTTGTTTACCATGCTCAGAGTTATAGTGCTGGCCTGATGGGTCGCCTATTTACACCGTTTCAACGGCACATGGACGGTTAGACCGAGAATTCTCGTCGTGAAATTAAAATTCCACTGGAGCTCCAAGCGGTTGTGTACACGCAGCCTTACAACACTGTTTACAGCTCTTTGAGTCACGGTAAAATGTCATTTTTGGTACATAGCTAATTTAGATACACCTATGGTGTGGGTGGTTGCGTCTCTTCAGGAGTCCGCTGTCTTGGTTTGTATAAAAATGGATATTAAGTGACACGCAAGACAGTGGAAATACGGGACCGACGGTAATAGGGGGAGTTCCGATATGTTGCTAGTGACAAAATATTAACTTTCAGTGTTTTACGGTGTCTTTGTCATGGGGAAGTGTTTTTCCCCATGCATTTATTCTAGGCTACTGTCAGTGACTGCCGTGAGAGAAGCGGGTTCTGTGTTTCGTTCATGTCAGTGACTGACGCGAGAGAAGCGGTGTCTGTGTTGTGTTGCGTTGCGTTAATTTATTTTCATTGGGCATGCCACAGCTCTTCAGTTCTGACAAAGCCGAAATTACTCCTTTTGAAACAATAAGTGCAGGAAGCGTGTTTGTATGGTTATATTGCTTGACGGGGGGATCCCAAGCAGCTTTCAGCCATAAGGCTACTTTGAGAACATTTCAATTCACCCGACACTAATATTCAAAATGTTGAAAACTATTTCGGCATAGCCTATAAAGCAGTTTAATTAAATGGAATGTTAGTTGTAAACAAACGAGCTACTTGGTGAGGCTTGGCCTCACAGATGCGCTCGTGCCTTAGATGGCAGGAAAAATCTTTAGCCTATTAACTGACCACCCGATTCACGTTGGCTGGGGGGGAAGGGGGGCCATCAGACATTTGTGGCCCTGCCCCCAACAAATCACAACTTCCCACCTCTGACAGCTTAAAAGAACTCACAGACCTATTCACAAACCTGCGGCATTTTGCCGTGTTTTGAAATCCTATGCAGCTACAGGAGCTTCCAATCGTGAGGAAGCAATTTTGCATTGTAGGCATCACTAACATGCAATAACGCCACCAACAACCAAAACTAGGCTAATCATTGTCAAAATGTAAATTAAATGTAACATTATTGTGAATCAAATTAAAATGTTATCTTTTGCAAACGTAGGCATAGTAACTGAATAATTTAATAATGTTACAAAGATACTACATCAATCCGTATGTTTCATTAGGCTACTAGGCTATTTGTTTTGCCTTACTCTTGATTCATTTAGGCTAGGCCTTTTTATTCAGGGGCCGTATTCACAAAGAATTTTAAGGCTAAAAGTAGCTCCTAACTGGTGAATTTAGGAGCAACTCCTAAAAATAATGGGCGTGTCACTCCTAACTTTAGGACTCCTAATTTTTTTCACAAAAAGTAATTCACAAAGCATTTTAGACCTAAAAGTAGCACCTAAGTCTGGGACAGCTTAAAAGAAGTCGAGAGGACTCCTAACTCACTAAGACCTATTCATAAACAGCTTTTTGTGGGATTTTACGTTGCGATGTTTTGAAATGCTCTATGCGGCAACAGGAGCTTCCAATCGCGAGGGAACAATTTTGCATTCATAAAAGGAATGCAATAACGCCCCAACAACAACCAAAACTACTCATTGTTAACATGTAAATTAAATGTAACATTTCATTGTGAATCAAATTAAAATGTTCTCCTCTTTGCAAACGTAGCCTAGGCATATGGTGACAGATTCATTTAATAATGTTGCAAAGGTAGGCTACTGCATCAATCCATAGGCCTATGTTTCATTAGGCTACTAGGCTATTTGTTTTGCCTTACTCTTTATTCATTTAGGCTAGGCCTTTTTATTCAGTTATTATTATTATCATCTTCCGTCCTTCTCACTACTTGTGTAGCGCACGCATTCTCCGACCTGTCACCTGTCACTCATCATCGGAAGGGAGGTGTTTGGAATCATTCCCGCGTTACAATCGTCAGCCAATCAAGGTGGTCACTTCAGTCAAGCTCGTGCATGAGTAATGACTTCATCTATAGCAACGAAGACTCACTCCTAGTTTAGGAGGTTTCTGAAAGGCTTTGTGAATAACTTTTAAGAGAAAACTCCAAGCTAAAATCTTTTAGTGCGATTTAGGAGTAGCCTACTCCTAGTGGTAAGATAAAAGCCTTTGTGAATAGCCTACGGCCCCAGTTATTCATCATCTTCCGTCCTTGTGTAGCGCACGCATTCTGAGACCTGTCACCTGTCACTCATCATCGTATGGGAGGTGTTTGGAATCATGCCCGCGTTACAATCATCAGCCAATCAAGGAGGTCACGCTTGCCCATTTACCCAAATTAATGGTCGAATATTACTGATGATCATTGTTATTTAAGAACATGCAGTGTGCGTAGGGTACCAAAAACATCTTGCTCGTAAAAAAGCATCATAACGCACATTCTGGCGGGTCTGTTATTTACTGTAGGCTGCGCAAACCACAGGCCTTTATTTTGGCCAAGCCTGCATTCATTCATTCATTCATTCATTCAACCTTTATTTATTCTCGGAGGGTCATTGAGGGAAGCCCTCATTTTCAATGAAGCCGAGATTACAGAAGCGAAGCAAAGCGCTCCACAAACAAGACAACATTCGAGGCCATCTGTTGAAGAATTTTATATAAAGCCTGCGCTAACAGTAATCCTCCTGCCCCTGATAGGCCTACCACAGCTGTGGATAGTGTGGAATGTTCAAGTAATAACACAATCCAATGTGTGTCTCAATTGTCCCCCGCTGACCACCTCACACATTTCTCTAGATTTTGCAACGAACTTACATGACACAATGCCATAAAATATGCCAGTTTTAGGACACAGAATAATATTTGTAATGATACCAGTTAGGCCTACGTTTAACAGTAACAAGTGTAATGAGCTATTCATTGTCGAAGGTGCATGGTCAAGTGAAATTCTTACTTTGGAAAACAAACATTTGCCGATATCATCGCCGATCATCAGAATATTGCTCTGGACTGCAGGTAACTTGTTAAGCCAGTGGTTCTCAAACTTTTATTTAATTCCCCACTTTGATCAAGGGGCATGACTGATGATAGTGGAGATAACGTGTTATCCCGAGGCCTTTGCCAGTCAGCATCTCCGACGGTAGTCTACCCTATTAAAAATAAGTTTTCGATGTCCCAAACGGAGAGACGAATTTTTATGATAGTACTATCTTAATCTTGGAATATCGGGAGGGAAGTCAAATATGAATGTAATTCTGCGGCATAAAGCAGATGTATTTGTTTATCGTACAGAAAAATAAAAATGACATGTCAAGCAGTCAATTGACTACATTGTCAAGAAGTAGGGCAAATTAAGACACTGTTTTGATTTGCGTAGTTGCATTGCCCCCAACACTGACAATAACATAGCAGATTTTGACTTTCGCTACCACCGTGTAGTCAAGCCTTAAGCCATACCCAAGTAGCCTTAATCGAGGTAATGTTTAATTATGCATGATTTATTTTGTTATTGAATTCGTAGGCTGGGATTCCTCTCGGTAACAATTATGTTTGGTAGCCTCCTGCTTTTTCAGAGGGGGCGGCAGTCAGGCTACTGACAGAGCGATGTACAGTGGCAGAGCGACGCACAGTGGCTGAAAGTGGTACTAAAGCTTCACGCAGCTTCACGCCTCGTAATGCGCGACTGAAGTGGCCATTTGAAAGCGATGCCCACTGTAACGAGTTATTCCTAGATAATCATTCTTCCGCCAAGAAATATATTTCCTCTATCTGAATGGTTGCCAAGCAACGTCGAGAGCAGCTACTTTAACTTTTGTATCAAGTTGTGCTAGCGCAGTAATATAGAACGTAATGCGGTCAAGGTGTATGTTTATGCTGCATTTTACAACGGCATCGAACGTGATTCAGCCAATCACAATCAGGGACCGGAACTATCGGTTTTAGAATGTATATTGGCATTATTAATCATCATTATTGATTGATATATTGTCATACCGCAACAACATATTGTGCGTCAAACCTGACTTCTCCCCTTACTTTAAGCACCTGGAGTATTTCCTCCATGTATGAACAGGGTTGGGGTCCCACCCATGTGATGTCCGTGTGTGTGTGAGTGTTGTAGTGTGTGTGTGTGTGTGTGTGTTGTAGTGTGTGTGTGTCTGGGTCCCACCCGTGTGATGTCTGTGTGTGTGTGTGTTGTGTTGTTGTGTGTGTCTGTATGGGTCCCACCCGTGTGTGTGTGTGTGTTCTAGTGTGTGTGTGTGTGTGTGTGTGTTGTAGTGTGTGTGTGTCTGGGTCCCACCTGTGTGTATGTGTGTGTTGTAGTGTGTGTGTGTGTGTCTGGGTCCCGCCTGTGTGATGTCCGTGTGTGTGTTGTAGTGTGTGTGTGTGTGTTGTAGTGTGTGTGTCTGTCTGGGTCCCACCCGTGTGTGTGTGTGTGTTGTAGTGTGTGTGTCTGGGTCCCGCCTGTGTGATGTCCGTGTGTGTGTTGTAGTGTGTGTGTGTGTCTGGGTCCCACCTGTGTGATGTCCGTGTGTGTGTGTGTGTGTGTCTGGGTCCCGCCTGTGTGATGTCCGTGTGTGTGTGTGTGTGTGTCTGGGTCCCGCCTGTGTGATGTCCGTGTGTGTGTTGCAGTGTGTGTGTGTGTGTTGTAGTGTGTGTGTGTGTCTGGGTCCCACCTGTGTGATGTCCGTGTGTGTGTGACATAAGAAACTACAAATTTGACGCAATGTGATGTCGCAATACATCATACTTTTATAAAATCATGCAACTGTCTCTACCTAGTCTGTGGACATCGTTATTTGCTAAGCCGGTGCTGGATAAACAAATAGCGTGCGCGGGACAGAGGAAACGTTCTTTGGTGTTGCTTTAAACAAATTTCGGGGTTTGTACAGTCCATATTGGGTGTGTTTTAGTTATGAAACATTATGAAATGTCTGGCGCATGGCGCAAGAAGGTAGGCCTTATGCTTCTTAATCAGTAATGGGTGTGTTTTGGGCTAACATCATTTAAACCAAGGAGAATGACATCTGTCAACTTCAAACAGTGCATCGGTATTTTGATAGTGAGCGGCGCATTTGAAGGAATCTGTTTGTACACGAGACCGTATGGAACAGTTATTCCACTAAACCATGCTTTACTAAAACCTAGCAGATATAGCTTACATGCATTTGCACTCGTCTATTATTTGAACTCATTGGCAAAGTGACACTAACTTCACTATGGTCTCATAGTCAACGACAACACAGTTCTACACAGTTACTTTCACTATTGACTGAAAATAGGTTGCCATCGAAAATATAGGCTGAAAAAAACACTTAACCCAGTAATGTTCAAATGACTGAATAAAAAACCTAAGGACATTTATCCTGCAGAGGAGTTGCTGCTCACATCTTGTGACCGTGTGTCTTCAGCTGTGCTTCATATTTACCTCTCGCCTCGCCTAATTATTATTAATTTGCAAATGATGGTGAATAACTACTCATTATGAGATGTATTTCGTGATATCTTTATTCTAATTATGTTTCCCATTGTAATCGTGTAACTTGTAATGTTTTGCATGGATGTGCGCTGGTGCACGTTTGTGGATGAAAGAAGCTTGGTGCGTTGTGCACCCGCACATATAGATACAGTAGATACTTTATTGATCCCCAAGGGGAAATTCAAGGTCTCAGTAGCATACAGACATCACACACAACATCACACACAACATGCACATGCAAAAACCACTGAACAATAAAGACAGTAGAAGATAAAAAATACTAAAATACTAAATATACTAATCAAAAATCCACATAGTGTGCTTAAGATTGAATAAGCATGAGACGCAGTGACAGGGCAGGGACTGTTGATAATGCGCCCCTGAAATAACATATAAATAACTTGCCATGGAGTTCTGACCAGGTTTCTCGTGGTCAGTGGCCTAATGCGTGTTAGGTAGTGTAAGAGATTTTTAGACAACGTGCCAGACCCCTTCTTAGGTCGTTAATTGCCACACCCCTTGGCGCATTGCTCAAAAATGGATACAAATAAACGTTGCACTGGGATAATAATCCGCTTTCTGCCATGCGCCAGGTCGGAAAAGGACCCATTAGCCCAATCAGTCAGTCACACAAACTCTCTCTCTCTCTCACACACACAGACACAGATACACACACACCAGTCAGTCACACTCTCTCACACACACACAGACACACATCAGCCCAATCAGTCACACAAATACTCTCACATACACTGGAATTAGACTAATATTATTGGTGAAATGTGGTGTTCTGTCTGATCTGTTGTTGGTGGTCACACCAGGAGAAGACCCTGCTCTCGCCGTGCTGACCCGAGTGCCTTCTGGCCGGGCCGTGAGGATCATGTGCGTCTGCACCTGCCCCAGGTGGGCCTGCTTCCTGAACGAGTCCTGTTCCAGCACATCACACGGAATCCTGCCCCCAGCCCTGGTGCCTGGCCAGTCAACGCCCAAGGATACTCCACCTCAGGAGACGTGGATGCCCACAGAGCTTATGCTTTGTAGACCAGAGCGGAAGAACGCGTCTTTGGTTGGAAACCTTGCTGGAGGACTGGAGATTAGGAATTATGATTAAGTTGTTTTCAAATGCTCTTCCTGTGACTAATTTCAAATGATTTTCTGATGACTAGCACTGTCACTGCAAATTCAATTTAATTTAATCTGGTCTTAAATGTTGAAATTATGCAAGCAAAAACGCAGACTACTGTTTGATCCTTTATGTGTGTCATTTTGTCCCATATTGAAATTTGATTTTCTCTATCAAGTCTATTTAAATTTCCAGCCACTCCTTGTTTAACTGGTGTGGTCTACTTAGCCTTGAAAGAACTCTGGATTCACGCAGATCATGTACAAAACTTGCTTCATATATCTGATAGGACTGACTGGATTTACACTGGTCATGTACACTACTTGCTTCATATATCTTATTGATAAGAGTTTGGAAATACCGAGAATATTCTTAGAGTCCCGCTCCCAGGGACCTGAGCTAGTCACATTCACATAAACATGCATCTGCACTGCAACTTGGATAAGTCAGCCCATAAACATAGAACCCTAGGTTCCAAGGTCTAGGCCCTACAGTCCTTATCTATGAGGCAGAACCCCAGGGCCTAAGTTAGAGGTCTGCGTGGGACAGATTTTTCAGCTCCCGCAATAATGTATAAGTATGAGTATACTCTTTTGATCCCGTTAGGGAAATTTGGTCTTTGCATTTATCCCAATCCGTGAATTAGTGAAACACACTCAGCACTTAGTTAATTAATCTCCAAAAAAATAGATTGTTAGTGAAAATACTCCCTAAGTTTATATATTTTTTATTATTATATTGTTTAGCATTTCTTAAATGTACACTTAAATTTGCACAAACTCCTGGAAGTGATTGTGCTGTGGAGAAATTGCAGGATTGTTTGGCTCTGCCACCTAACCAGTTTACCAGCTAAGAAACCCTGTAGCTCTGGAGCAGGGGCTCATCAAAAGTTCACCCATTTTGTTAATCTCAACCCAGCACTCCAGTGTGTCCTGCTTTGTAAGTCATCACTTTAATGATCCTTGCAGTGACTTGTGATGTTTATAAGTTTGTAGAGTAGCTCTGCTATCATGTGTAAGGTTACCATAAGGCCTTTGTTTGTTGGTTTTGGTGTGTTGGAGTGCCATGTGAGAGTAGCCTAGAAATATCCAGACTCTCGTACGTACATTTAATTTGTACAGAGAGTCTGGCCACTTTCCATTGCCAAGCGTTAACTTCCTTGAAGGTGAGTACTCTGTTGAAGTTTAAAACTATTGGATCTGCCCAGAGCCATTCTGGATCTGCTATAACCAATCACTAGCGTTTGGTCGTGACGTATGTCTGGCTCAAATTAGCGCACGACCTCAACGTTATCGTTCTCAGCTACTCCCTCTGTTCGCTGATTGGACCTGCAGATTTTTGCAGGAGAAAACCCGCGAATATACCGCAGACCCAGACGACATACTGAAGGGAAATTAAAATTGAGCGGAAGTACGTAGGAGGGCGGAGTCAGGCTAATGTGAGAGATGGTTAGATGATAATGGTTAATGGTGGATTGACTTGGGATGTGAAGGATTGTTTAGTTCTTTCTCATATAGCCATGTGATTTCAGTTTATTGTTCATATGTCAATTGTTTGGTTTGTGAGCTGGGATCTTTACTGATTTACCCCATTCACTGTTTATTGCCTATTTGATGCAGCACTCGTATAAGTATAGATACTCTTTTGATCTCGTGAGGGAAATTTGGTCTCTGCATTTAACCCAATCTGTGAGTTAGTGAAACACACAGTGAACACAGTGAGGTGAAGCACACAGTAACCAGTGAGCTGCCTGCTACAGCGGCGTTTAGGGAGCAGTGAGGGGTCAGGTACCGCTGTCTCGCAATCCGGCAAAATATTCTTTGGACGCCGGCATTGACCGATTACCGGCGCCCATTGACTTACATTGAACACATGTAAACAAAACGTCAATTATGTGCTCAAACTAACACCGCTGACTTATGCCAACAACCATTCCACTTTGACACGAAACTACATTTTTGTACAACATTTATACTGCAAAAAGTACAGAATTTGGATCAAGAAATGTGGAGAAATATCGATATTAAGAAAATTGCCGCTGCGTGACGCCGAGTTAATGGCATTTCCCCTTGTCCATGAGTCACGTATAACCGGTCACATCGGTGGCTGTTATCCCTCACATGTCAGAGTAATGACATTAAAAAACGTACCTTTATATTGTAACGGATGCCAGCTAGCTTAGCTGTGCTTGTGGAACGTTGGTAAACCCCACTCCCCGACGCCTCAAGAGTGCTGCTGGTATGCGAGCCAGTAGCCTGGGCTATTGGCTCAATTGTTAGCGCGCTCGCCTCCCGATCTGAGGTGCTGCTGTTCGCGGGTTCGAGTCCGGGCGTGTGCAGGGCTGAATCGCGCAGGTTCAACACAACACAGGTTACAATATTACATTACAATTTATAAAGGAACGAAATAAAAAAAAATAAAAAACGCAATATGTTAGCTGGATGACATGAATATTAGTAAAGTCCAATAGTTTAAAACTTCAACAGAGTACTCACCTTCAAGGAAGTTAACGCTTGGCAATGGAAAGAGTTTCCGCTAGAAAAAAATGATGCCGGTCAAAGTGACCAGCAGAGGTTTCGTTTTCCGGACATTTTGATGATATGCCGGTCTAATATACCATGTGTGGTACTGTCTGTCCACTAGCCACTTGTATCACTGTCTTTATGCCTCACTGTTTGCGTGCTATGTTAGCACATTAGCACATATGCATAACCCCCCCTCCATGCCACAGCTGAACTGTGGCCACACTTATACATTTTCTTAAATAGTTAATATATAGATATATAGACTTTACTTTACTTTACTTCTGCATTGCTGCACTGTTGGACTTACTCATTTGCACTATCACCATGACCACTACCACTATCACCATTGCACTACCACCATGACACTCATTCGCACAGAGCACCTTAGAGCACCTTACCATATCTTACTATGCACAGAGAATCACAGGCTCAGTCCCTGCCTCAGTCATTGCAAGTGCCTCTGATTGATTAATCACCACTATGTGGATACTGTTTCTAGAATGACTTAGATTAAGTGTTAGTTAGTATAATTTGTATTTTTGTAATTTGTATTTTAGTATATTTTTATATATTGCATTAAGTGTTAGTTATATAATTTGTATTTTAGTATATTTAGCATTCTTTATCTTCTACTGTCCTTATTGCTTAGTTGTGTTTTTATATTATATACTTTAATTACTCTTTCTGATGTTAAAGAATGTGTTTGTGTTGTATGTATGCTGCTGAGACCTTGAATTTCCCCTAGGGATCAATAAAGTATCTATCTATCTATCTATCTATATACTATTATCGCTTGTTAATTAGTCAACTTGAGGAAAACTGGAGACAGGCTATGTAGCTTAAAGAATGACATAATCAGGCTGTATAGAATGCAACATGTTCATTAGCCTAACTTAAACATGCCTAACAAGATCTAGCCAGTATCTTTTCATGGACAGCAAGTCGCTTCGTTCGTTGTTTTAAAAAGGCTACGTTGTTTGTTGCTGCTACCCACGTTATCTCCTGTGGTGACTGTTTAACTTACACAGATGCGCACACACAAGAATGAGCGCTCACACCACTACCCCCTAATGCTATGCCTCTTTATTTGATAACAATAAATTAAGAAATGTTTCCTATTCTGGGAAATGTTTAGTTTCTTTTTCTTTCGGCCGCGGTTCAATGATACCGTTTAATTGTGCCAGAAATTATTCGCGGACCGGTAATCTCCTCGTCGAGGAGGCCCTAACCCTGCAGACAGAGAACGCATAGGCCTAGGCCTACTGTATGCTTTGGGTAAAGAACACTTTGCATGTCCAGTGTACACGGAGAATGCAGTGTCTTGGAGCGGCCGCACCCCCCGCAACTCCACTTCCAATGTCACTGATTCCGATATGCCCGACACTTCTGCTTTTTATCTGGTGGTGGTGGAGTTGACCGGACATCTGAGGCTTCAGACGTTACCAATTTATCATTATCCATCGCGTCTGGCCTCTGAAAAAAACTTTTAAGGCTAGTCTGCCTGGGCCTGGCCATGTTTGAACCGCCTCACTCATTTGTTCATTGTTTAACATGGACGTTTTAAGCGTGCGCTTCCTATTTAAAATGCAGCATAGGCTATGCGTGTTGTTTAACCCATTCGCGCTGGATGCTGCATGACGCAACATTGACCCTCCCGCTAGATGCTGCATAGCGCAGCATGCTTTTTATTTCATGTTTCTAGGTGCTACAGAGGCTTAGATATTAAATTTTGGTAGACGTTGACAATTTTTAGTATGTTTTCAGAAAACCCTCAGGAAATAAGGTTATTTAGTCTAGAATGCCATAGGATTCTATAGGCGTTTTTAGCAGGCATTTTAGGAGTAAATGGGTTAATAGCTTACTTTTCAAACGGTAGAGCCTGTTCATTTAAAAACATAGCCAGAGGACGTGTAATATAGGCTTAGATATTAAGGCTTATTCTCAAATTCAGATTGCGTTAGGGGACGGGATTATTAGCCAATTTCAATCTGACAATTTGACCGGAGAGATTTAATTTTGTCGGACATTTCATTTTTTTTTCGGCCAATGTCTGGTAATTACCGGACAACGGAAACCCTGTATATATATATATAATATATATATCCAGAGAGAGAGAGGGCAATACAGAACAGGTTACTGAACTAAAGTTTTTGCTGTAGCCTATGTAAACACACTTGTCACGCTACATTTATATGTGTATGTATGTAATTGTGTGTGGGATAAACGATTATTTTTTAAATGATTAATCTAGCGATTATTTTTTCGATGCATCGATTAATTTAATGATTCATTTTTTCAGTGCGATTCGATTTCGATTAGATTATCGATTATCTCCTTATTAATTGACTAATAGCAACTTATACATGTTTATTTACATATCTGAATGAATTAAACATGAACTCTTTAACATTGCAATATATGTTTATTGCTCTTAAGATTCCAAAATAAAAGACTAGACTACTACTTGCAAAGTAATGCATTCTTAGTCAGAGGTAGCCATCAATAAAGTTCAGTAGTGTATAGGTCTAATTGAGTGCATCGGGATTTTGCAAACATTCAGTCAATAAAATGAGCCCTGCATGAGTAACGAAATACAAGCAGCTGTAAGTAAGCATGCTAAACTTGACATCCAAACAGTATTCTAACGTTAGCTTTGAGATACTGCTTGATTGCATACTGTAACTTAACTTAGTTTAGTCTCCTCAATGTACTATGTTGTGATAAGACCTTAGCAGAGTTTACTTTAACTTTAATGCAGCAGTTTTGAACAAATTTGCGCAGCATGGTCACGATGCTAAGTGGATTTAATAGCAATTTAGCCCACTGTGTTCTATGCAGTGCTTCTCTGTGGCAAAAACAATCCTTCAACAATCGTGAATATTGCGGGCGGGGCGAGGAGAGGCTGCATGAGTAAAAATAAGTGCAGCTCAATGAAATTATTTTATCTTATCTTTAATTTAAATAGTACCACATACATCAATGTGTGCTGGTCGGTTTTGATTTCGTGGTGCCCAGCCACAGATTAATCAACGTATGGAAAACACTGAAGGTGTAAAATTAAAAATATTAAGCAGCACACGTTATGCTTGACGAATCGACGCACATATTTTGCGTCAACATCATCGATTACGTCGACGCGTTGTCCCAGCCCTAATGTCTGTGTGTGTATGTATAAATATATAATATAGGTAACATTTTATTTTAATGTGTCGCTGTTACAGAGTACCTACCTAATTAGGTACAGTGGTATAACCTGTGTAACAACATGTACTATCAGGTACTTTCATTGTACTTGCATTATGTATTTGTACATTGTAATACTGTGAGTTTTTACAAAACTTGCCATTTCATCAGAGGCAAAGAGCTGACCTGAGACCTGCTGGATGGGGTAAATCTGGTCATGATAGATTTGATATACAAACCATTCTTAGCTCCAGTCAAGGCCTCATTGTCTTCAGTGTACATGTAACAGCTGTGCTGCTACAACCTTGTTACTCTTTGAAACAGTGGAATAAACCTATTATGTGTACCAGTTAATTACTTACATGTACATATGACATGTATGTTGTGTCTTCGATGTCAAGTCAAGTCAAGTTTATTTATATAGCGCATTTTATACACAGGTCATTCAATGTGCTTTACATAAACAAAACCAAACAATAATAACAAATAAAAGCATAGAAGGGCAATATAGTCAAAGAATAGTTAAAAGGTAAAGATAATAATAAAAAGAAAACATAAAACACAAGGTAAAATCATTTAAAAATAAAGAATAATTAGTAAGCAAAAACAAAGGCAAAAGTAGTAAAAAAAAGTAATAAAAGACAAGGTAGAATAAATTATCAAGGCAGATTCAGAATTTGTAACTCGGCACAGTTAGCAGAAAGCATCTGAGAACAGTTTGGTCTTAAGTCTAGATTTAAAACTGGCTACAGTTGGGGCTTTTTTGATGTCATCCGAAAGTTGGTTCCACAGCTGAGCCGCATAGCAGCTAAAAGCTGCTTCACCATGTTTAGTTCTAACAGTAGGTTTTACTAGCAGGTTTTTCACCTGGGACCTGAGAGGACGAGAAGGTGTGTACTGCTGAAGCATGTCTGACAAGTATTTAGGTCCTGCTCCATTTACGGAACAAGCAATAGTGCTTTAAAGTCAATTCTGTGACTTACTGGAAGCCAGTGCAAGGACTTAAGAATTGGAGTAATGTGGTCAGTTCTTTTAGTTTTTGTTAGAGTCCTAGCTGCTGCATTTTGTATCACCTGAAGCTGTTTAATAGTCTTTTTAGGAAGGCCTGTGAACAGTCCATTGCAGTAATCAACCCTGCTGGAGATAAATGTATGAATGAGTTTTTCTAAGTCATGTTTTGACATCAGCCCTCTGAGTTTGGCAATATTTTTGAGGTGGTAAAAAGCTGATTTAGTTATCGCTTTCATGTGGCTGTTGAAATTTAGATCACTGTCAATTAATACACCAAGATTTTTAACAGTATCCTTTGCCTTCAACCCTTTTGTGTCAAGGAGAGTGGCAACCCTAAGTCTTTCTTCCTTTTTACCAAATATAATTACTTCAGTTTTTTCTTTGTTCAGCTGAAGAAAATTTTGAGACATCCAGGTGTTGATTTGTTCTATACACTGACACATAGATTCAAGAGGACCATAGTCATTTGGTGATAGAGCTAAGTAAATGTGTGTGTCATCTGCATAGCTATGATATGAAATCAAATTATTTTGAATGATTTGTCCAAGTGGGAGCATATAGAGGTTGAATAATAATGGCCCCAAGATTGACCCCTGGGGAACACCACAGGTCAAGGACGTTGGTGTTGAGGTACAGTTTCCGATGGCAACAAAGAAGCTCCTTTCTTGTAGATATGATTTTAGCCAGCTGATAACTATGCCTGTAAATCCAACCCAGTGTTCTAGTCTGTGTAGTAAAATATTGTGATCAACAGTGTCAAATGCTGCACTAAGGGACCATTTGTTATTTATAAACGGGGTCACCGGAGGAAAATAGGGGAGGGTCATGTCTTTCTTTGTTGAGGGGAGGGTCACCTAACTTTTTTTTGTCTAGGAGGGGGGGTCACCCATCTTTTGTATTAATGAAAACAGCAAAAAAGTGGCTTGTTTGATTGTTGATTTCTGTCGCCATATAACGTTCTCTTTCGTTCCATAGCTCTGTCAACATTGAACAATAAAAATAAGGGAGATTTCCCGGGTTTCTCATGCAAAATACGGAAAATGTCAACATCCATCCCCATTAACGTTGGGAGGGTTGGAGCAACAAAGTAGCCTACTTTATTCACGCCTAACAGCCTATATCCATTTGGTCAACTTTATCCAGCCCTAAAAAAGCTAAATTTAACTTTGGTTTACTTGTAGTTTACCGTGTAGCCTAGCCTAACTTTAAACAGTGTGCATGCTTACAGTGGGCATCGCTTTCAAATGGCCACTTCAGTCGCGCATTACAAGGCGTGAAGCTGCGTGAAGCTTTAGTACCACTTTCAGCCACTGTGCGTCGCTCTGCCACTGTACATCGCTCTGTCAGTAGCCTGACTGCCGCCCCTTCTGAAAAAGCAGGAGGCTACCAAACATAATTGTTACCGAGAGGAATCCCAGCCTACTAATTCAATAACAAAATAAATTGCAATTAAACATTACCTCGATTAAGGCTACTTGGGTATGGCTTAAGGCTTGACTACACGGTGGTAGCGAAAATCGAAATCTGCTTTTAATAGCCTACCGTTGCCGCTCCACAAAACGAAAAAATATCTTAATTTGCTGTCTATGTTATTGTCAGTGTTGGGGGTAACGCAACTACGCAAATCAAAACAGTGTCTTAATTTGCCCTACTTCTTGACTGCAATGTAGTCAATTGACTGCTTGACATGTAATTTTTATTTTTCTGTACAATAAACAAATACATCTGCTTTATGCCGCAGAATTACATTCATATTTGGCTGACTGCAGATGTGCCACTTCCCTCCCCACATTCCAAGATTAAGATAGTAGCCTATACAAAAAGCACTTCATACTATCATAAAAAAATAGTTAAAACGAATAGCTATTTGCAATTTGACAAAACACTGGTCCTCATTTTGCGAATGCGAGGACGATATGAGCCTGTTGCATTTAGTTAGATGTCCGAGTCACGCATAATGTTTGAAAACCACTGGCTCGTAATCACAATAATTTAACACACGACAGTTGGTTAGCCTACTTCATCATGTCCCCATGTCTACATTTTACATTTTTGTAAGTAGCATAGAGATCGTTAAAAACAATAAAGTATGGCTCTCCGTTTGGGACATCGAAAACTTATATTTTTAATAGACTACCGTCGAAGATGCTGACTTGCAAAAGCCTCGGGATAACACATTATCTCCACTATCATCAGTCATGCCCCTTGATCAAAGTGGGGAATGAAATAAAAGTTTGAGAACCACTGGCTTAACAAGTTACATGCAGTCCAGAACACAGAATCTGTTGCAATATTCTGATGATCGGCGATGATATCGGCAAATGTTTGTTTTCCAAAGTAAGAATTTCACTTCACCATGCACCTTCAACAATGAATAGCTCATTACTTGTTACTGTTAAACGTAGGCCTACCTGGTGTCATTACAAACATTATTCTGTGTCCTAAAACTGGCATATTTTATGGCATTGTGTCATGTAAGTTCGTTGCAAAATCTAGAGAAATGTGTGAGGTGGTCAGCGGGGGACAATTGAGACACACATTGGATTGTGTTATTACTTGAACATTCCACACTATCCACAGCTGTGGTAGGCCTACTGTTAGCGCAGGCTTTATATAAAATTCTTCAACAGAAGGCCTCGAATGTTGTCTTGTTTGTGGAGCGCTTTGCTTCGCTTCTGTAATCTCGGCTTCATTGAAAATGAGGGCTTCCCTCAATGACCCTCCGAGAATAAATAAAGGTTGAATGAATGAATGAATGAATGAATGAATGCAGGCTTGGCCAAAATAAAGGCCTGTGGTTTGCGCAGTACAGTAAATAACAGACCCGCCAGAATGTGCGTTATGATGCTTTTTTACGAGCAAGATGTTTTTGGTACCCTACGCACACTGCATGTTCTTAAATAACAATGATCATCAGTAATATTCGACCATTAATTTGGGTAAATGGGCAAGCGTGACCTACTTGATTGGCTGATGATTGTAACGCGGGCATGATTCCAAACACCTCTCTTCCGATGATGAGTGACAGGTGACAGGTCGGAGAATGCGTGCGCTACACAAGTAGTGAGAAGGACGGAAGATGATAATAATAATAACTGAATAAAAAGGCCTAGCCTAAATGAATAAAGAGTAAGGCAAAACAAATAGCCTAGTAGCCTAATGAAACATAGGCCTATGGATTGATGCAGTAGCCTACCTTTGCAACATTATTAAATGAATCTGTCACCATATGCCTAGGCTACGTTTGCAAAGAGGAGAACATTTTAATTTGATTCACAATGAAATGTTACATTTCATTTACATGTTAACAATGAGTAGTTTTGGTTGTTGTTGGTGGCGTTATCACATCCCTTTTATGAATGCAAAATTGTTCCCTCGCGATTGGAAGCTCCTGTTGGCTACGCATTTCAAAACATCGCAACGTAAAAAATGCCACAAAAAAGCTGTTTATGAATAGGTCTTAGTGAGTTAGGAGTCCTCTCGACTTAAGTTGTCCCAGACTTAGGTGCTACTTTTAGGTCTAAAATGCTTTGTGAATTACTTTTTGTGAAAAAATTAGGAGTCCTAAAGTTAGGAGTGACACGCCCATTATTTTTAGGAGTTGCTCCTAAATTCGCCAGTTAGGAGCTAATGAAACATACGGATTGATGTAGTATCTTTGTAACATTATTAAATGATTCTGTTACTATGCCTACCAGTGGCATTGTTAAACCTGGGCATTCGGGGCTATAGCGGATCCGCTGGGAACAGCCCCGGATCTATGGGCCGTCAACAACAACAACAACAACAAAAACTCTAATGGTGAATGAAATAAACAGCCCCGTAGAAGAGACTTTTGTGTTTTGTGTCCATTGTGTGCATTAACAGTAGCGCAAGAAAATCTGACGTGATCTGGGCAGGTTTAGAATCATTTGTTGCAAAATGTTGAAATTTCAATTCTCCTCTACGCTATTACGCATTGCTGTTTCGTACTTCTACTAACTAGCCTTAGCGAAATAAGTGTACAGCATTTGTATATTATAATTATTATTATTTCTTTAGAGAAAAAAAGGGCAGAGCAGGGACAAGTAGTGGAAACTCACAGTGTGTCATCATCTCCCGCAACCCAGGAGGACATTTCCATCAGCTCAGTTTCAATATCGTGATTTACTATTGAATCACATGCGCAGTAAATATGGTAAACCTGACCTTGTTTGAGGGGGCTTTCAAGCAATGCATGTTGGGCTTGATTTTGACAGAATGGAACTTTTTCTTTGGGCAAAAGTTCGTGATACACAAGCCAAATGCATTGCTTTCAAGGCACCCATAGCCCATTAATTGAAGGGGATGACGTCCAAATGTTTATCCCGAGACGAACACTCACACCTGTGCACTTGACAGAGGTGCATGACGAAGTTTATTCTACAGGTTATTTTAATGTCATATTTTGGGTGTTGTATGTGGTGCACTTTGGCAGAAGAGACGTTCTCCTTACACGGTCTTTAAACATCAAAATATTCAGAATCCCGTGACGTGAGTCATTACAATTGGCCTTCCTTTTCATTCTCAAAGTAGGTTAAAATTGCATGTTCATCAGCCCGATTTTCAAAATCTCTCGGGGGAGAAACCCCCGAACCACCAGACAAAAAGAACTCTAACTTCTGGGATATAGCCCCGAATGTTTTAAATAGCTAGCGATGCCCCTGATGCCTACGTTTGCAAAAGAGAACATTTTAATTTGATTCACAATAATGTTACATTTAATTTACATGTTGACAATGATTAGCGCATCTGTGAGGCCAAGCCTCACCAAGTAGCTCGTTTGTTTACAACTAACATTCCATTTAATTAAACTGCTTTATAGGCTATGCCGAAATAGTTTTCAACATTTTGAATATTAGTGTCGGGTGAATTGAAATGTTCTCAAAGTAGCCTTATGGCTGAAAGCTGCTTGCGATCCCCCCCGTCAAGCAATATAACCATACAAACGCGCTTCCTGCACTCGTTGTTTCAAAAGGAGTAATTTTGGCTTTGTCAGAACTGAAGAGCTGTGGACGGCACGGCACGGTATGCCCAATGAAAATAAATTAACGCAACACAACACAGACCCCGCTTCTCTCGCGTCAGTCACTTACATGAACGAAACACAGAACTCGCTTCTCTCACGGCAGTCACTGACAGTAACCTAGAATAAATGCATGGGGAAAAACACTTGCCCATGACAAAGACATCGTAAAACACTGAAAGTTAATATTTTGTCACTAGCAACATACATCTGTCCTTTGTCAAATGTATTATGTTCCAAGTAGCCTATGCGTAATTCTGCTTCATAAAGTTGAACAAATACATTTGCTTATTTCACAGAAAAATATAAATAGCCAGTTAGGGTCTACAGTGCAGAGTTGGTAAGTTATGGTAGGCCAACTTGCAGTGAACAAACCGGGGAAATTATTTCTCTTGTAGCTGAGTAGCCTCAGGTGCGCACGTAGACATAAGGCCGAACGCGCCAATGAATCGTGCTCTCACGACAATCACGCCGTTAAACTTAAATAGGTTAACATCACTCTAAGTTCGCCTTCAAGCAAGGAAAACGATGATTTGAAGACATCTTTTTCGTTGGAAGGGCAAGAGGTAGCAACAGGGCAACACAGAGACAGGCCCAATGGCAGGGCTGTTATGAGAGTATTAAAATATGGGATATTCTACGGGAAAACATTAAAACGGCAAGACAGCGGGGCAAAGTTAAAATACGTGATAAACACGGAAAAAGTTGGCATGCATTGTTTCGGTCCCCGTGCACAGGGATTATTTGTCATATTATTAATCACATATGATTATTTGTGAAATTGTGCAAACAGGCGCAACACATTTGAAAAGGAAGGACTAGTAGCATGCAAGCTCACGGGAAAGATTGATTTAAGAACGTTATCACAGTGTGTGGCTGTGGCGCGGGTGGAAGACATCGACAATTGGCAGGGGAGGGTCATGTCTTTTTTAACAATTCTGTCGGAGGGTCATTGAACAATTTCTAGCATGGCCTGAAATGGCCACCATCTTGGTGAAGTGTGATGTGTAAGATCAGAAAGCAGAGGGTGAGTTTAGAACGATAGCTTAAGTCGATGTGTTTTCGTAGCACTTTACAGCGTGGGTGGAAGGTATCGACAGTTGGCCGGGGAGGGTCATGTCTTTTTTGAAAAGACTACAGGAGGGTCGTTGAAAATTTTCTTGCAGGCAGGGGAGGGTCATGCAACTTTTGATTGAAGCACTCAAAATCAAATAAAATAAATAACGAACGGTCCCTAAGGTCCAGTAGCACTAGGACTGATGTTTTACCTGAATCTGTGTTTAGTGTTGGTGGCATTCAATTAGATCCAATTAGATTTTACCAAGGAACACACTTAATCATGAAGTCTAAGTGTTTGCTAATCATGAATAAAAATATTATTTTTCATGTTACTTTGTTATCCATATTGTTATGCTGTCTAGATTGCCCATTCTTATGAACTTGGGGACTTGCTGCCTGTTACTAACTGTGCTTAGTGCAGTCAATCTTCCCTGAATAGACAAACACTGAATACATGAAGCAATTTGTCAACATGTGAAAAAAATCCTTCTACCCTTTGCCACTCTGACAGTTCATCACACAGTCAATCTATTTGTTCTGCCCTCTACCCCCAACGCCTTGCCAGGGTCAACAGATAGTTAACTCCTCTCCAGGAACAAACCACGCAGACGACGTATTCCAGTTCACTCTTTATGGAGTTCTTGAAGTAGGGTAAAACAACGATGCTTTCAGAGGCCAACTTGAACAAGACTTAAACAAGTAGAGTGCAGAGCACTACGCTTATTAAACCAGTGTGAAATAAACAAAGTCCAAGGCATATGACATCATCAGACAACGACAAGTGTACGCATTTATATTCGAACTACCAGCTTTCACCATTAGATGGCAGAAGTGGACCATTACTAAATCTTAAAACACGGAGTTACAGTCATTGAACACAAAGTAAAAAACACATGTAGCAGAACACTATTGGTACCAAAATAATCTACAAGGCCTCTGCTTTCAGAATAGGCCAATCACATGAATATAAGTCAAGTATATGGAAACAGGGCCATTGTTAGTAAGTAGTCAGTGTGCAATTTTGAGCAAAAACTCAAAATAGGAGATTTCAAACAATGGAATTTATTAAATAGTGTGTGAACTACACAATACAACAACAAAAAACAACAGAACTACACAGAACTATAATTCCAAAATCAGATCAATGTCCAGGTCTACGGCTAGATTCTGTTGAAAATAGATAAAGCAAAGACAAGGACAAAAGTTAAGAATGCATAAATATATACTTTCACTCTATATGTTATTTTTGTATGTGACATACAATTTGAATTTCCTTCTGCCAAAGTTATGTGCAGACATTCTCACCTCAAAAGGCTTGTGGGGGGACAAAACAAGGTCCCCCTTCAGCTCCAGCTGCACAGTCAGGGGGAGTCTCCTAAGGAACTCCTCAGTTCCCTCCCATTGATCTATGGGAACCTGCACCTCCATGCCACTGAGAAGCATGAGGCGGATAGACTCCTCTCCACCCTAAATCCCAGCAACAGCACAGTCGAGCATGCAAGGGGCTGCTTCGATGTGCTGTAGAAAGACAAAACACAGTCATTTATACCACTTCCATTTAAAGATAGATAGATAGATAGATACTTTATTGATCCCCAGGGGAAATTCAAGGTGTAAAGGTGCTCTAAGCGATAATGTCACTTCTGGTGATGTTCAAACAAAACAGAGAGCTAGCTCGCTACTCCGCCCTGTGCAATTAAAATGCTCCTAAATGCACATCTCATCGGTGATTGGCTGGAACAGTTTGTTATGTTTTTATGGTCCAGGCTGGATCAAGTTGTTTTTGTTGCCCTTTTTGGAGGCTGGGCCGCATTTTTCATACCTGCAAACTAGTCACCTTTCGGCGAAAATAGCCGTTTTTTAATCAAAATATGTCATTCACGTGAATCGTGTAGATCCGAAGAGTTTTTTTTCGGGTGGGGGGCATGCTACACTCTCTCTGACTATAAACTCAAGGTAAAACATCATATTGTCAGGATACTTTTCTCTTGCCCTCGGTGGGTTAAATGAAAGACTTGCTGAGGTGAGGTTAACAAGTGTTTACTCGCAAATTCACATTCTCGCAGCTGGCCGTTTTGAATTGCTTTGCGAAACCAAACGACTCTGCACTGAGTGCAATTGTGATTTTAGCTCGGCTTAATAGTTTAATATTGTCTTGGAAAGTTATTGCTTGTTCACAAGTTATTTTATTTAGCATTAGGCTATATTTTCCATGTGTCGATGATGGTTAGACGACGTTCTCAGGGAGCGCAGACCTTTCCAAGGCCAAATGTAGTTATTTGCAACAAATCTGAAAGTGGACCTAGCAAAATATTTTGACTTGCTCAGTGATAGGTGTTTAATTTGTTTGTTTTCTGTGTAGCATATAGATCATAATTCTTGATAATTAGCGCGCAAACAAGCGAGACCTAGGCTTCTAGAGTAGACTGACATAACGCACCTATTGCTGAGACCCGCCCCTTTAGTCGAAATGTGATCATTGCAGCCTCACACGAGAGGAGCAGAAAGACTAATAAATGTACTAATAAACCAGACATGCTAGAACAGATACCAGAAAATGGATATCAACCTTTCTTTCAACACCAGTGATTTTTATAGATAAGGATTAGGCTTTAAAACAGATTGTCAACATTTATGTTGTTTGTGAGTTTTCCCTGGTTTGAGGTAATACTGACATTTCTTCAAGGATGGCAGGTCTGAAAATATCTTCTCCATCATTAAGTTATTCAATTAGGCTAAACATGGCCTTAACTCAAAACAGCTGGTATGCCTACTGTTAGGACTATGTCATTTTAATATGTAAAAGTGTCAAATGCAGCCATATTTATTACAGTGCATGAAAATGCACTGTACTGTTCTTCCTAGGCAACTTCTTCTTATTATTATTATTATTCCGCTTACCACTTTTTCTAGACGCAATTTCTCTTGAACAGTTTAACTTAGAAACTTCATTCAAACTTTGTAACGTAGGTATTCAAACGGACAAAGCTGCTATGTATTTTTCATCTTTGTAACTTTTATACTTTTTAAACTATTAAAGAAAAACTTTTTAAAATTCCCCATAGACTTAACATTGCCGATTATGACATCATAATACGGCCATTAAGCAATTAGAATCCTATGGCAGGTGTTCAGGCCACCTGGATCTCAACTGCCAGTCTCAGGCTTTAAGCATACAAACTGGCCCTATTAAGACTACACATCCTGTTAAACTGTTTCCTCTGCCAAAAACTGTTTCAAAATAAAAGTCCTCACTACAATATTTCACTGTTAAACAATTTAACCCTTTAAACTACTGAACTTTTTAACTGTTTAGCCATTGTAACTGTTACTTGTCATCAACTATGACTCCTACCCACTGTAGCTAGTTAGCATGGTTAACATAGTTAGCATGCTAGCATGTTACCATGTTAGTTAACATTTTTAGCAAAACTGCTAAAAATGATTAGCTAAGTCACATGGTTAACATAGTTAGCATGCTAGCATGTTAGCATGCTAGTTATCATTTTTAGCAAAATTACTAAAAATAATTAGCTAAGTTAGCTAAGTCACATGGTTAGCATAGTTAGCATGCTAGCATGTTAGCATGCTAGTTAGCATTTTTAGCTAAACTGCTAAAAATGATTAGCTAAGTTAGCTAAGTAACATGGTTAGCGTAGTTAGCATGCTAGTTAGCATAGTTAGCATAACTGCTAAAATTATTAGCTAAGTTAGCTAAGTAACATGGTTAACATAGTTAACATGCTAACATTGTTAACATAGTTAGCATGTTTAGTAAAACTGCTAGAAAATGTTAGTTAAGTTAGCTAAGTAACATGGTTAGCATGCTAGCACTGCTATAAAACATTAGCTAAGTAGCATGGTTAAAAGAATTAAAAATCTTAGCATAACTGCTAGCAAACATTAGAGCCGTTCAAACTTTTAGTTATCGTCAAATATCTACCTATGCACAGCCATTAAACTATTTGAATATCAACATTCATTAAACTGCTAGAAAACGTTAGCTAAGTAACATGGTTAGCAGGTTAGCATTGCTAGCACTGCTATAAAACATTAGCTAAGTAGCATGGTTAGCATAGTTAAAAATCTTAGCATAACTGCTAGCGAACATTAGAGCCATTCCAACTTTCAGTTATCGTCAAATATCTACCTATGCACAGCCATTAAACTATTTGAATATCAATATTCATTCAACTTCCAGTCTGTCAACAACTTTTAAACTATTTACCTTCAACTTTTAAACGGTCTACTTTTAAACTATCATTAAACTATCTATTAAACTAGCTGTCTATCAACAACTTTTAAACTATCTACTGTCTATCAACAACTTTTAAACTATCTACATTCAACTTTTAAACAGTCTACTTTTAAACTATCAACTTTTATTAAGCTATGCAACCACCATGTCTATCCTAGCATCACCGTAGTAACCATCTCTTTATTATCTGTTTTAACTATACATGATATTTTACATCACAACTTTAGCATTTTCATGCACTGGTAATTCCTTGGAATTGCATTTCTAGTTCTGCTTACTGCACGTTTATTATAATATAATATGATAATATTCATTATTGCAGGTGTACCCATGTGCTTGTAATGGAAATGTCGGTTAATCCTGATATCCTTAAAATGTAAAATCTTTTTAAAATCCTCTGCTGGGGGGGGGCGTCTTTCGGAAATATGTCACCTTTTTCAGCCCTTCTGAGTTTGCAGGTATGATTATTACAGTCTACTCAAGACACCGGCTGATAGTGCGGTGATGTTTGCTGTATGAGTCAAAAAATGTTTTAGCTTATACCGTAACATCTTTTAATATCAGCACCTTTAATATTATATAGAGAGCCATTGACACCAGGGTGTAAATACCACGCACACAGAGACCTTCTTGTCATACATGCCAAATAATTCATGGAATTAGACATTATACATTTTCTATTATTCTATATGTTTTTACATATCAAATTATAATTTAGGGTTATTGTTTCATATTCTTTCTTATAATCTACAGGCAGCCCTTGCAGCTTCCTGAGGCTGACCACTGTGCATTCTGTGTATTCTTTGACACTTACTTTGACCACACTGTATGTGGACGTGTTCAGCTTAAACCCATAGCTGGAATGGTATGTTGACCACACTGTATGTGGACGTGTTCAGCTGGAATGGTTTGTTGGCCGAAGGTGGGATACCTCCAGCCATGTTTCTTCTGCAGGTTAATCAGGGCATTCTCTCTCCAAAACGTTACAGATGCAGAATGCTCCCCTTGTTCCAACTCTACCTCACGTAGGGGGATAAGGGACCCCTTCAGGGTCACTTGGCGGATGCCCGATATCTGTAAATAAAAAAAGGCAATAGTCTCAGTACTGCAAACTCCCAATACTGCAAAGCCTAAGGTAATCAGTTGCATCAAATATTTTAAGTTTGAAATTTAACTTGTAAGTAGGGATGTAACGGTATGAAAATTTAACCTAATGCTTATAGTGACCAAAATTATCACAGTTTTCGGTATTATCACGGTTTAAAAAGACGCAGAGTGGCTACATTATACAGTACATGTTTTGCGGTGAAAATGTTACGCCTTTTAAAATCAGTGTTACCTAATCCGAATCGCAATTGACCGTTCGCAAAAGCCACGCCCCCTAGTTATTGTTACTACGCCCGTCAAACAATTCAGAACCAGACACATAGTAGCCATAAACATAATAGTAGCCATGGTTGGTTGAGCTCCATACCTATTGGTATAAGTGATTGGTTTTGGAGTAATGCAGCAGACATATCCTCCAGGGCACGACAGAAAGGGCTGCAATATGCAGTGAAGGGATATGTTCAAAATATTAAAATAAGCAAAGATGGGAATATTACAACAATCGAGGCAAAGGTGTCTCAGTCCAAGAATGAGAAACCTCACGACCTGTTGATGCGATGCAACCAGCACCGCCTTGTGGACCAGTCATGTTCCTGCACTACCGGGTAAGTAGACTACGTTTTAAATTTTAAACATTTTTCCCAGCCAACATCTGTCATGTGTCAGACCTAACAATCTAGGTTAGGCTACAAAGATTCAGTTTCTACCTGTTCTATCGTATGACATGTTAGCTAGATAGATAGATAGATACTTTATTGATCCCCAGGGGAAGTTCAAGGTCTCAGTAGCATACAGACAACACACACATTCTCTAACAGCAGAAAAAGTAATTAAGTAAGTAATTAAAGTATATAATATAAAAACACAGGTAAGCAATAAGGACAGTAGAATATAAAGAATATACTAAATATACTAAAATACAAATTATACTAACTCTTAATCTAAATCAATTCTTAAAAAAGCTGTATCCACATAGTGGTAATTAATCAATCAAGAGGCACTTGTAATGACTGAGGCAGGGACTGAGCCTGTGATTCTCTGTGCATAGTAAGGTAAGGTAAGGTGCTCTGTGTGAGTGAGTGTCATGGTGATAGTGGTCATGGTGATAGTGCAAATGAGTAAGTGCAACAATGCAGAAATAAAGTCTATATATCTATATTCTATATATATAACTATTTTAAGAAAGGTATATGTGCTAATGTGCTAATATAGCATGCAAACAGTGAGGCAGAAAGACAGTGGTAAAAGTGGCTAGTGGACAGACAGTATCCAAACATGGGGGGGGGGGGGTGAAGAGGCAGACAGACTATGCAGAGAAGTCTATCTCTCCTCTTCCCTTAAGTGAAGCATTGAACAGTTCAATGGCCCTGGGGACAAATGACTTTCTCAGTCTGTCTGTTGTGCAAGGCAGTGAGTGAAGTCTCCAGCTGATCAGGCTCTTCTGCTTAACAATAGTGCTGTGGAGTGGGTGACACTCATTGTCCAAGATGTTGATCAGTTTGTTCAGGGTTCTTTTGTCAGATATTGAAGTGATGCACTCCAGTTCAGCTCCCACTACAGAGCCAGCTTTCCTTACCAGCCTGCCTGTCTATGCTAGCTAAGCAATGACAACCAGCCTAAACAACAAGTAGCCTACATAGTTTCCCCACCTCTCAAGTTTAACCTTTCATCATTGCATAATATTATGTTATACGTGTCTTTAAACATTTCATACTGTCACAGCCCTTATCACCGAATTCATAGTTTACCCACTTCTTATTATTTTACCACTACAGCATTTCTATTTACAATTTAGCCTTTGTAGCCTACCGCGACTTAGCAGCAGTGTAGCAATCTACCGTGGATAAGCATTGTCAAACGTACTGTGGTCTGTACTGACCTTCATCAAATCTTACCAAACTCATTGGAGTCTTCTGCTTTCTGAAGATTAAGCATTCACCAGTACAGGACATTTGCATCATGCTTTGTTTGTTTACATCATTGTGATTCTGCTTCAAATGGTCACCAGTAGGCCTAGGCTATGACATTTCCAATCATGTTTTGTTTATTCATCATTGACATCCTGCTTCCTGCTATATCTTCACACTTCCTTATTGTTATTGTTACTATGTATAAAAAAAGGTTAAAAGATAAAAGCTACAATCTTGTCCTAGCCTATGTAACAGGTGTAAAATAATTAAGTAGCCTATTTGAACTAGAACTATTTGTCAGTGTAACTGTTTTTCAAAACAATGGTCCTAATGTGATGTTATGGCTTTTTACTAGGTCGCCAGGTTACTGTTCACATGTTGTGGGCCTCATGTATACCTTGGACCTTGAGCTTGCAAGAAAAGATGAAGAAACTTCCACAAGCCAACCTCAACAGTGGCACAAAGCCAGAGGGAAAAAGATATCTGGGCAACCAGTGTTCAACCTGGTGGTCGCCAAGGCCAAAGTCAGCCGCAAGCGTAAGCCTATAATGTGTAATTATACCCACAACAAGTAAGTTTTTACTCTCTGTGTACTCTACATTACCATCAATATTATGAATGTATGTTTGGTGGCTGTGTAGCATAGACATTTCCAAGATCTTGAGGATGTGTTTCTATTATAGGAAAGTTCTAGGGACAGACATATATAATCTACTGTGGGAGATGACAGATGCTCCCATAAGCTACATTGTAGATAGAACCGCACCTATGGTAGAAGTTGGAGGCAATAAGTATGCAATGGGTAGTGGTCTAAGCCACCAGGTGAGATGAATAATAGAATAACAAAACATAATATTTACTGGTTTTAGTGTTTATTGTGTCATAACGTGCACACATTCTGGTGCGTGCACACAGTACAATTTCTAACCCAAGATTTCATCAATGAACATACATATGGACATACAATGGATATATTGTCGTGATCAGTGCACTAATTAAAGAATTAAGAATGTGTGGCTGGAAGTTAGAAAGTATGCTAACCACATACCAGATCTGATTGATATCACCAAGCCTTGAATTAGGTATTCGGCCAGGCACAATCTTAATGTTAGATGTCAATGATTATAACTACATTCTCTGTCTTTTCCCCCTTTTTACAGCTGCCACTCTTTAGCAATGTTGGCGCATCATTTGCTGACCCTGGAGCATGTCCTGTCAACCAATCGGATGATTTCCCCAACCCACGAATGTCTGCACAGTTCTGGATGAACAGGCCACACGTCACTACACAGAACTTAACATTACCATGCCTGATTCCATAGCACTAGAGCTTGAAACAAGGGAACAAAACACAAAGTCTCGCAGCAAACTTAAAGAGTGCCACAAAAGTGCAGACTAAGGCAATGAGAAGGAGTTGTGCTAGAGCCCATAGCTGCAAAACAGTATACAAAGCTCACAAGCAATGTAGTATATCCATGTGGCTTTGTTGTGAACCCCCATTCCCCACATCTTGGAACATCGCCAGATCGTAAGGTCATAGAATTTCCCCTTGGGGATCAATAAAGTATCTATCTATCAGTCTAGAAATGGAGGGTAAAACCCCAAGCTATGGGCTTTTAGAAATTAAGTGCCCATCAAAAGAGAGTTTTGTACAGTGTCCCTACCTTACCAAACAGACAGATAGCAGCTACAAATTAACCACATGCTTTGCAGTCATATTTCAGTAATTCTGACTAAAAGGCACTGCACGTATTAGAGAGGCCACCATGCCCACATAGTTTGGTCTACAAGCACATGGCTGGTATCATTGGAAAGCTGAGACCATGTAGATTCTTTTGAAACAGTCAGGATAACCCTGTGAAGTTCTCAGAACAGAGGCTGGAATAAAGTTTTTTGTTACTGCCGTATAACAGTAACGCCATTGAACAGACCACATTTTTAGACTTTGGGTCACCTTCATGACCTCAGAGACACAACTGGGCTCTAGCACCAGGTCTTGTGGAGTTGTGTGTAAAGTTTGGTTCAAATAGGAGAAAGTATTGATTTTTCACAATTATTTTTGTAAAGGTATACACCGCCGTCGACAATGATTCACACCCCTATTCCCTAACTCATACATGGGCAACATACGGCCCGCGGGCCACATCCGGCCCGTGGGCTTTCCCTGACCGGCCCGCGTAAGGTCCGTGAAAGAACAATAGTCAAGAGCCTAGCATAGAGATAATGCATGCAAATCAATATCGTTGTTTTTATTTTGAAAGCGACTGCTATTTGTACGCCCATACATTTGTGCGTGGATACGACGTAAACACCCTTACTGATGTGCTGGTGAATAGAATTTATGCTTCTGCGTCGACACAATGCAGTTGCCTTTACGTCGGCATAAACCTTTCAAAGTTTTGTGTCTCTTATGTCTGCGTCGCTCAACACCGCAAAGGTTGTTAGAACGAACTCCTACTGCTGCTCGTTGGCGATACGAAGTGTTCATTTCAAAACGTTACTGGCAGATAGACAGTTTACAATTGGATAACCCCGTAATTGTCACCAAATGTCTGAGTTTATTTGCAAAGCTTATGTTAGCGAACTAGTATGATGCTACTACCCACAGGTTGCTTGAAGCAGCCGGCTCAACACACAGAGCGAGTTGACCAATCACAGTTATGTGCATAAAGTTAAAGCAAAAACATAGCCTACATTTTTAAAATAGTTTTCTTTGTGCATGTTGATTAACTATTGACAGCCTATTATTGTCTGCTCCACATTTTCGTAGTCTAATTATGCATAGAGTTAATTTAATGATGGTAATGATTTAATGATGAAATATTGCTGAGTGTTGATGAAATGGGCACAGGCCTATCGGTTGTACTGACTCCTTCACATTTTCATGACCTAGCCTAATTATATAGATATTGTAGTACTTTTTTATATCAGTCTTTGAAAACTGAAAAAAAATGTCATGTCAAAAAATAATTTTCGAGAATGAGGATTAAATACTGGACATAGATTAAATATTGTCTCCCTCACATTTTCATCTGTTCTTACGACTAGTAAACAAAACCATATGATTTACTTAATGTTATACAAGAACAGAATAGAATTGAGTTCAGACTTGAGTTCGGTATTTTGGGTCCGGCCCTCCTCAACAATCCCAGTTTGTCATGTGGCCCCTTGGGGAAATTAGTTGCCCACCCCTGCCCTAACTGCTAACATTGGCTGGGCCATGGTGTAATTTTCGCATCAACAAGCGCTTCTTTTGTGCATTGAGATACACACGCATGGTCAAAGTCAATGACGACATCCCATACATCGTTTAAAAGCTCTGGTCATTGGCTACAAGAATATGTCCATCATTTTGTTCTTACTTGTAAGAGGCCCACGTGGCTGCCATACCAAGCTTGCATGTCCAATAGAAAGGTGTAGCTGACCAAGCTTGTCTCTGCCTCGTCTTTGCTTCGTTTCTCGTGATTGGTAGATCCTACAGACACGTGACATGGCTCTTTGTGTTCGTGAGACTCAGGGGAACGTGGGGAATACGCATAAGTAGGGAGTTCGAAGCCGAATGGTATTCAAAATCACCGATATTCCCCGGAAAATCTTTGAACGTTTTTCATTTCTATTCTATAAACGTTTTGAATATGGAAGCTTACACACTCACAGTTCAACATTGGACTATTACAACACATATAATCTTGTTCTATGGATTCTTACGGACATTTCAAGACCAGGTAAGCCATATGAATATATTGTTATGAGTGTACACAAGGATTAGAAGGCAATGATGCAGGAGGGGGGGGGGGGGGTTTTGAGGGGGGCATATCAGCATAAATTACTTACTGTAGCTCACACCACACAGTTTGACATGGAATGGTGGATACCTTTGGAATCCTGAGACCCGTAGCTTTTTATTGATGTATGGGATGTCAATATTACATGAAGTAATGAGCCTACCCATTGATTTAATACACCCCACCACTCCCCACCCCTCCCCCCAAATGGCGCGACGGTGTTCCGCTGCGAATTAATTAAAAGAAAATCATGACTATCATTACCATTACCAAATAATGGGGCAGCTTGGGCTCACAGGATTATTATGGTGTGACTTTGTAAAATGTGAGGAAGACTACCTCGAGAGGATTCACTTTGATTTAGCTAAATGGGAGCAAATGAAAAACAAGCTTGATGTTTTTTATTTTGATTAATACATTGCAACATAAAATCACTTACCACTGTGAACAACACACTCTTTGTTTTCTGCCTCAATGGCTGGAAGTGGAGGCATCTTGCAAAATGAATCTGAATCTGCAATCATTCAACATTTTTGTTGTTATTTATATGGATTGTTTTAGTCAACTTTAGCAGAGGTGCAAATAATTCTGTAGTTTTGGACACTGTTGCAAAAAAGAATAAACCCTGTAACTTACAATCAAACTGGCTATGTGTATGCACTTTTGAACGAAACAGGGTGTTGGGTGCACACAATACAAGACTTAAGAGGGTTCCAAATCAAAAAGTAAACTAAGGATAACTACCATTACCATAACTAAGGATAACTACCATTACCACAAATTCTTTCAACTGAACTTTTGCAGAAAAGCAGCTTTATGCAGATTTCTTTTTTAAATAAATGTAGCATGCTTAGGGATAATAACCTACCGTTCTGTGGGTTGCTTTCGACAGCCTCCTAGCTGTTCCCTTGCCGGGTCAGGCACTTGAACAGCCTGTACAGGGTTGGGATACTCAGGTGTAGGACTCCCGTTCATAAAATGCTACAAAGATTAAAATACAATAAGTTCATAATCACATATTGGGACCTTAATACACAGTATGCCAGATAGAAGTATGGATAGCAACATGGTTAGCGCCTGTCAGTTAGCTTAGTATGTTATGACTTTACATATGGCAACGTGTTGATTTGTTGGTGAAATGTTATGCACTGCTTTCGGTAACAATGCTAGATGGAACCACAACTGTTAAGTTCAGTTTTACAGATTTTAGTCCTATAGCCTCCAGTGACCGTCAACCTCTTGCTAAATTATCTGTGTTGATAGCAACATAATTACGTTAGTGCTTGACAGGCTACATTACAGGCTGCCCGAATTTCCTACGGGATAAAGTATCTAGTGTTCTAACTTTACTACTTTCAATAATAATGCTATATAACACCACAACTGTTAACTTAAGTCCAGTTTTACAGATTGTATGTACTTAGCTACTTAAACTACTTATTGATAATTGATATGCTAGCTCACTAGCAGCTAGCTTTACTTACCTTAGAGCGGACATATGTATGCTTATTAATCTTCGAGACATTTAGCTGTGCGTGAAGTCTCCCACACTGCTTAATCCATTGTCGGCATCTTTCCGCTTGAGTTTTGGGCTTTGGAAAGGCGAAAAAACGACCCCTCCCTCTAAACTTTTGGGGTACCTGGTGTCTGACCTGCAGGTGCCATAGGCGCATCGTTTCACCATCGTGCTGAAATCGTAATGTTTGACGGGCGTCCTTCTCCTTAGTTACAGTTGCTGAGCTAGGATTGGACCAGGACCGTTCGAGGTAGGGGTTTTGCGAACGGTCAATTAAATCCATCAATTAGACAACAGAATCAGTAGGGTACCAGTTTTTTTTCACTGTAGGGTTAGTTAGTTAAACACTGTATGTCAAAAGCAGGCTCGGATGAAGCTGGGAAGGATTAAACACACGGTTTCCACACCGTGGTAATCAATTGGATAATTATGATATTTGAAATGAAAACGGTAATTGTTATCATCAACATTTTTATCACGGTTTACCATTATACCGGTAATCGTTACATCCCTACGTAAGTGCATTTACTCAGTTCAAGCTAATTGTTAGTTTTGAGTGTCAGTATGTATATTAGGGTGATAAGTTAATAATAGCCATCTGTCATGTCCACTGGATTGAAAACTAGTGTTTTTTTTTTTTTGGGGGGGGGGGTTAAGAAAAAGTGTTTGTATTGAATTGATATGGTATTGTATGTATTGTTTATTTTCATTAGGCTGTTGATTAATTTGACATTGTTGTTTATTATTGATATTCTCCTTAATGTAGTCTTAACATGCTATTGTTGTTATATATTATTGCTTGGACATTATTGTTTATTATTGCTATTCTCCTTAACCTGTTGGTGCAGTAGGCAAAAATGGGCAATTTCCGCCTATATTGGACGGTTTAATTTTAAACCTAAATATCTATGGCTCTACAAATTGCATGATAATCAGTTATGGATTAAAGTAAATAGGACACCTGGGCCATCAACCTCAAACATATTCAGTATTTTATTAAGTTAATTCTGTGTTCAATTTTACAGCTGCAAAAGCAAAAAAAATACAAAACGCCTACTGTTTTGTTTGTTTATTGTAGTGTGAAACTGGTTATGAGAGTCTTAGGAAATTAAAAACTGCACTTCATGATTCAACAACATCATGGTAGTATGTGTGTAAATTTTGAAGATTATAGGTAACGGTTTACAGGTGTTACAGAGCAGATTTCATATGGTATGTTTAGGCGTTTCCAAGTGTCTCATAGATTATCCAAAATCACCAAATACAAAACAACACATCAATCACTGAATATCAAGTGTGTCTAGTTTTTCCATGCATTATATCCTACAGCAAACCATCCTGACTTAATTTCTGGGTAATATGATGCATTTTCTTATGGGAATCTAAATGATGGTCTTAACCCTTTCCAAAATATACCCAAAACCTATCCAAATGAATGTTTAGTTACTTCGCTAGTAATGTGCTGTACAACTTCAGGAGATCCACCTGAACTCCATGCCATCTGTCTGCTAAGTCAGGTGCAGAAGCAGCAGCTGCGTGTGGTGTTGCACGCAGTTGTGGTGGTGCGGCTGCTCTGCATGGTGCTGGTGGTGTGCCTTGCCCATGTAGCTCGTGGAAGGCCTGCATCACCTGACAGGACAGAGCTGTGGGGTGCTGATCAACTGGAGGCCCTTCAGCTGAAGAAGGCAATGGGAGGGACACAGGGAAGGAAGTGAGCTGTATACAGAGGGTCCTCTGCAGCCACGTTGAATGATGGGAGAGACTTGGATGAGACAGGGACAGGTGTGGTTCACTCTGAAATTAAAAAGTGGCAAAAGATAAACATACAGGAAACAATCCATAGGCTAACCTACATATTAGATGCATACATAGCATGTTTACACATAAGTATGCATTTGACTTGGCATTGATATTGTAGAACAAAACACAGGCTGAACTAAATTTCCCTGTCCTATTATGTAGGCATGAGGAATACATGTACTTTACTAATGATTGACAGTTGTACAGGACCACAGGGGTTATACACAGGTCATCTGCACGACAACATGCATAGTTTATCATACAAGATATTAAATCGAAGATTAGAAAAATAGTTAATGTAACATCATAAACTGCAAGGTCTTAGACTGTTGTGGAAGGCTGATTATTAGAATTAGCCAGGCTATAGGCAAGTTTCCCTACAAATAATCAGTTCCATACAGGACCTACTTACTTTTTTGCTGCACGATCGCAACGCTAATTTGATTAATTAAAGCATAGCAGCTGCAGCAAATACTCTCTCCACACAATACACCTTTGCAAAGTCCTTTATTATCATTTTGCTCATGTGCAGACAGTAACCTACACATTTTTACTACCACTACATTAGTCTCCTCACCTCGAGGAGAAAAATATCCGTGCTGGTTTGAAACATTTTTGCATGAGCTAAGCCTGTTTTACGCCTTCAAATGGAGTAAACTGAACTCAAGAGACCAAAGGCTACCTTTGAATAGTTGTTCCAAATCAAATGTTTCATTTGTAATTATCACCTACTTTATCTCAATGAATATACAATCGAAATTCTAACAACAACAAAAGCCCATAGGCAGACGTTTGTTCTTTCAGTATGCTACCTGGTCTAGGCCATTTACATTACATTAGCTAGCATTAGCTAACTGTAGTTCGCAAACAGCTAACTTTAGCCAATTCATATAGGCAATTGTACATATAGGCATTTCTTAAATATATCTGAATGCAAACTCATTCAAGCTCTAAATGCATGTTCATTTCAGTACGCAATCAAACTACAGATACTTACATGTTCAGGACCCAATTTAGCCTTTCTTCAAATAGGATTCCATGGTGGCTGGAAGCTAGGCCATCAAGAAGACATGTTGCCATCTTCTCCCTCGCATGTTGAAAACCTGTTCCCTGTTAAATCTCTTAAATTCTGTTGGTTAATTCTACCAATACTGCGGAAATTATGCAGACCTGACTGGCACAGGCAGGGTTCGTCAAGAACACTTGTGCGCATCTGCGTAATGTAAACAAGGTACGTGAGAGAACAACGACGCGCCTCTGTCAAGTTTGGTTATGCACCAACCAATCACACCTCAATGTCTTTCGAAGTCAGGCAATCGTCATACCATTTTGAAGCTGAAAGCCAGTACTATTGGATAAAACAGGTGTCAATCAGGTCAGGAACCATGGTTAGAAGAATCATCACGTTAGATGGGCTGGTTTCAAATGCGGAAGTAGTTTAGCTACTTGCGCTAAACATGGAAACTGTTATAAAACAAGGAGTACAATGTATTTGAGTGAATAAAAACCATATAGTATTTTAGAGGACATGTTAAGCTTTCGTAATATTCGTAATGGTTTTGGAAAAAAACGTTTTTATATGATGGAAAATTAATACACGTTATTCACCATTATGTGAGTACGATAATAAACTAGATAATAAAAGATGTCTGAGGAAGGGCAGTGTGTCCCAAAACGTCACATGTGGTGAATAAAAAGAAAATTATTAATGGAGTTCTAGTGTGCGGACTTTTTTGTAATTTTTATTGTCACTTTTTGAGTCCAGCACCTACTTATTTAACATTTAGATGTGCGCACCTCTTTCTACATTATACGATAATAAACTACTCAAATGTGAATAGATAATCTACCCAGTCTTGTGATTTCATCTTTTAGATATGAAATGATTTTAGATGGCAAAAAAAAACTTTTTTGACAACTGTAACATGACTAAATGAACGATTAGTTTGGGAGACGTTACCAACAGGTTACAATTCATTGATTATGAGCAGTTTTTCTTTTAACTGTTTTCTAGTGAACTGTAGGACCTATGCATCTGAAATTATGTGTGCTTGTATGAATATTAGTGCTTATTATATTGCCACATTGTTTATGAAAATATATTATTTAGTTTTGTTGTTAGTTTATTGTAACTTTGATGTTATCAGTTCGGGAGCGGCGGCGCGACCACTAGGGGCGCTAACGAATGAACAGGTTAATGAAGTCTGACCAATTTTTAAATTGTTCTCTGTTAAATTTAAAGTGTTATATTGTTTAGTATTTTTATGTAGCTTTGGACAAAAGCGTCTGCCAAATCTCCCATAACCATAACCATAAATAAATGATGCCTATTTCCGGAATCTAACTTCTAGCATGACGAATTTTGAAGCGTTTGACATCACTTCCTTTATTTGTCTGACTGATGGTCTCTAAATGACCTCTACTGGGATCTGAAGTTGTTTGCACAACCATTGGGAATTTGACTAGGCTACTTTTCTGTGGGATTGTCATTAGCTCAAACTATAGACTCACAGCGGTGACTCGTCCCTTGACGGTGACGTAGCCCTCTGCCTCTTCAATCTTGACCTGCTTGGAGGGGGGGCACAGCAAGGACTTGGCCTTGTTCACAAGCTCAGGGGTAACTGGCATGTCGTAAGACTTAAAGGCCACTGTATTTTCATTAAAGTAGGCCCGCCCATTCTTCACACACAAACGCTTGAAAATGTATGTCCATGACTACTTTGCCAGCCTTCTCTTCTGGCAATGAGAGTATATGAAGATCTTTGCCGTCCGTGAGGAAGCGCATTTCCTACATAGCCCAAGTAGCATTCACTGCGCCCCCCTCAACCTGATTGTGCGGCCACACATTTCATTCGTATGGGGGCTTTTTGATATGGCGTGGCCGTAGATCGTTCAGGGTTCATCTAAAAAAGAAAAATACATTGCAAGGCATAAGTTTTATATTGATTAACACAATGCATGTCATGCTCAAATCATAGCCTACAAAATGACTAACGAAGAGAGGACACTATAAGGATCATGGGATATGCAAACCCATAATGAATAAAGATGGATCAGAATGCAGGTAAGCTTGAGCCATGCCGTCTAGCTTAGCCTAGGCCTAGCCTACTGCAATATACAGAAGCTAAACTATTTCAATTAAAGTTGGAATTTTGTCGTAGCCTTGTCTCATAATAGCGTACTTAAGCTCGCATGGAACACGCTCCCTAGGGCTAGCCTACTTATTATTAAGGGCAATTGTGGTGGTAACTGTGATAGGTAACCCTATAGTAGGCCTAGGCCTAACTGTAGGATTAGCCTATATTACACGGCTCTTCACAATGCAAGTAGAACGCTCCATTGACTTCAATGGAATTTCCCAAAGTTCTAGCGGTCATTATGTAAGGGATAATGTATAGAACGCCGGTCATTATCGGGACATAGGTCCCGACAGGGCGAACCTGACCCCGACACGCAGCCAAGGGGTTTTGTTTCGCCCTGAAGGGACCTATTTCCCGATAATGACCGGCGTTCTATATATTACCCCGCTTATTACACAGCTACTTGCCAAAACGACACAATAAACTTCCCACGATATGACTCTTTTGCCTAGGCCTACACAGCTATAGCCCATTTGTTACTGTTAATCTGTTCATACTGCTTTTGCTGAGAAACAAATAGTTTGCAACAACTCAAGCTGAACTTGAATCAAACATTCTTTAGAACACAGCTGATCAACCATCTGCTTTCACTTTTTAATTAAGTTCCAATCCTTCCAATCCTAAATTTCAATCCAGTGATACGAAAGACGTGATTAGAAGCTCTTCAAAGTAGTTTTGAATGTCCAAATTAAAGACAAAATGTTGAGATAATAGTTGACATAATGTTTCAACTAGTCTCTTTAAAGTTGACATATCGAGTTCAAAATATGTTTTTCTTCATGTGCGCCCAAAATAGTCTGTTTGGCAGACGACTGACAGACTTGCTTTAATTAATAAAAATAATAAAAAAAACTTGCATTGACTATTTTTGTCTACAAAAAGTGGCATATTTTCACTACCTTCAACTGGATTATGGAAAAAAACTGTATTCCTCCATCATGGAAGGAAGCGATCATTACAGTGCTCCCCAAACCACAAAAAAATAAGGAATTATGTCACAATTATAGGCCTATATCAATTTTAAATGTTGACTATAAGATTGATACTTCAATTATACAGTGTATTAAATCTATTTACAATGAACCTACAGTAAAAGTAAATGGTTCTCTGTCTGACAAATTCATATTAGAGCGAGGAAGTAGACAAGGATGCTGCTTAAGTCCCATCTTATTTGCCATATATATCGAACCTTTGGCCCAAATGATCAGACAAGATTCTCTTTTAAATGGAGTAGACATGAACAACAAAAACCATATAATAAGCCTTTTTGCAGATGACGTGGTGATCTATTTGAATGATCCAGTGAAATCTTTTGATAGATTAATGCAGACCCTGGCAAAATACAGTCAATACTCTGGTTATAAACTTAACATATCAAAGACTCAGACAATCATGTTCCATGCGATACAGACGCGAGGGTTGACAGAGTACAAACTAAAATTGGAAGCAAAATCTCTTAAATATTTGGTAGTAAACATAACCAAAAATCATTCTGAATTATATAGCAGTAATTATGAAGAAGTGTGACAAGAACAGATATTGAAAGATGGTCTACCTATCCCATGGATTTTACAGACAGGATAAATGCAGTTAAGATGAATATACAACCTAGGATCTTGTATTTATTCCAGTCGCTCCCAGTAGAGCTGCCTCCAACACAGTTCACAAAATGGGACAAATTAATATCAATATTTATATGGGAGGGTAAAAGACCTAGAGTGCGATTTACTACTCCCCAACTACCTAAAGATAAAGGAGGCATGACACTCCCAAGTTTGAGGGAATATTTCTATGCAGCACAAATTTGTCCGCTTCTGTGTTGGTGTAGTAATGACGCTGTAAACCGCTGGAAAGATATAGAAATGAATACCTGTTCCTACCCAATCCAAACATACATTGGCGAAAGGGAAACTCCTTTAATTATCAAGGATCAGGTTGACCCAGTAACGTCTTTTACGCTAGACACATGGCATTCTGTAGTTAAACAGCTGAAGATAGGGAGGGAGCTCAGTCTTCTAAGATGGGTTGCATTTGACGGAGAATTCAAACCAGGGAAAATCGACACTACATACAGAAATTGGGTACCCGACAAACACGGGATGTCACCCGGACCTTATGCCGACATTCACAACGTCCCCGATTGATCCCGAACGTCATGTTCTCTAGCGGACGTTCCGGTGACCTTATTGACGTTCGGAGCAAGTCATCCTTCGGTTATTGCATGACGTCCGGTGCCGGACTTTCTGGGGACGTCACCGTAAGGTCCCGCGGATGACATCCACATTTGATCATTTCAAAGACATCCTAAGGACGTCCTTGTTTGAGTCCGACAGGTGACGTCCGCATTAAGTCATTTAAAAACCGTCTTAAGGACGCCCTTGTTTGAGTTCGACAATGACGCTATGCCTGCACCGGGATGTCAATTAAGGCGACGTCCGCACTGAAATCATCCTGCAGCCTGAGTCCAACAATGCTAAGTGCTATCAAACACGTACCTTAACAGCTGAAGCTTCTGCCCAATGCCAGTGAGCTGTGCACATGCCTTCTGTGTAACAGTTCATTTCAGACCTGTTGCAATGTACTCCAGCTTTTCTCCCATGCAAGTCTTCATGTTTTCAGTGGGCTTATTAGTCATGCGTGACTGGCCACAGCCCAGGCTATGCTTCGAACATAATTTGACACAAGTCACAAAGTGTAAAGGGTATGCCTACGTTTTCATTGTAGCATCTTTCTGTATAATCTGTGTTCTCTACCTTACAACTCCAAACTTATGTGCTTTTGCAAATCAGACACAATTCTGCTAGTTCAATAAAACCTGTTTCATTGAAAACGTAAGTTACGCATGTAACTATGGATCTGTGAGACCGAGGGATGACCGTCACTACGGTCTAAAAAAGGAATGATCACCTTCGTTCTGCCTATCACCAAGACCATATGTCAACAAAGTCATGCCCATGACCTCCGGAAGCAGAACGACTCGAGCTTGTAAATAGCGGAGATTGCTCCCGGTTCAGTCTCCTACCTTGAGTGCCTCAGGATGGTCCGAGCGACAAGGATAGTGACGGTCATCCCTCGGTCTCACAGATCCATAGTTACATGCGTAATTTACGATCTGTTTCGACCTCACTCTGACCGTCACTACGGTCTAAAAAAGGGATGACACATACCAAAAAAGTCGCAAGGAGCTCTAAGCTAACCATTAAAACCTCGCTCGGTCACGGACATGAGGGCAGCGTCGCCAACCGGAGCTGGGCGAGTGACGTCCACCCTATAAAACCTGGTAAACGTGCAAGGCGTCGCCCATGAAGCCGCTGCACAGATATCGCTTGATGGTACCCCCCTTAAGGGCAGCCCAAGACGTAACCATACTCCTGGTGGAGTGAGCCCTTGTACCCGAAGGAACTGGCATTCTCCGAGCCCGATAGGCATGGGAAATAACCTCAACCAGCCAATGTGACAGCCGCTGTTTGGAAAGCGGTAGCCCCTGCTTCGCCGCTCCATAACAGACAAAAAGTTGAGTGTGTTCCCTCCTCAACGACTGCATACGGGCCAGATAAGCTCTCAAAGCCCTGACTGGGCACAGAGTGAGCAACTTGCTCTGCCTATGAGGCAGCAGACGGCTGGAATTGGGTCAGCTCCAGAACCTGGTTGATAGACTGCTGACTTAGAACTTTAGGCAGGAAGGCTGGATTAGGCCAAAAATGACACGCCAGTGCCCCCTGCCTGCCACCTCAGGCAGTCTTCGCTGACGGAGAGGGCGCACAGCTCCCCGACGTGCTTGGCCGAACAAAGAGCCAGGAGAAAGCAAGTTTTAAGAGACAAAGATTGCAGATCTGCATCTAAAATGGGCTCATACGGGCCTTCAGTAAGTGACATCAAAACAGTGGGCAAATCCCAGTTTGGTGCCCGCAAAGTGCGAACTGGACGCAACCGGCGGGCCCCTTTTAAAAACTGACCAATCAGTGGATGCCTACCCAAGGGTCTGTTATCCACACCCTGGTGAAAGGCTGAAATGGCCGAGGCATAAACCTTCACAGTACTGACCGCCTTGCCTTGATCCAAATAGGACTGCAAAACCGCTGGCTCAAGACCCAAGCTGGCACACCAATCCGAAAAGATCCTCCACCTGAGTGCATAGCAAGCTCTAGTAGAAGGAGCCCTGGCATTGTTCAGAGTCTCCTGCACAGACTCAGCTAGCTGTTCAATGACGGACTCTGCAGGGGCCAAACCCACAGGCGCAGGGCACCTGGGCTCGGATGCCAGATCTGCCCGTCTGCTTGGGACAGAAGATCCGCCCAGCAGGGTAACTGCCATGGCTGAGCCTGCAGGAGCCGGAGAAGGTCTGGGAACCAAGGCTTCGCCGGCCACCGTGGAGCAACCAGCGGAACTGTGTGTTGGCCCTCCCTGATCCTCCGCAGGACCTGAGGTACAAGAGGGGATGGAGGAAAAGCGTACAACAAGCCTGTCGGCCAGTCTTGTGACAGAACATCCAGGCCCAAACTGCCTCCCTGTCCCACAAGAGAGTACCACTCTGGGCAGTGAGTCGTTTCCGCCGACGCAAACAGGTCCACTTGTGCAGTACCATACTGAGCCCAGACCTGGCTGACCACCTCTGGGTTCAATCTCCATTCCCCCGGGAGTGGCCCGGTCCTGGAGAGAATGTCTGCCACCCTGTTCTCCACGCTTGGAACGTGTACTGAAGCCAGACGCGGCCATGCCCATGACAGCAACTCCTCCGCCACCTGGAGGCACCGCCGGGACCTCGTGCCGCCTTGGTGATTGACATGATACACCGCCGAGGTGCTGTCTGACCTCACCAGAACATGTTGGCTTCGCAACCCTGGCAGGAACCTCTGCAGGGCGAGATGGATGGCCTTCAGCTCGAGGACGTTGATGTGCTCTGACGTCCAGGAGGGAGGCCACACGCCCCTCACTGACAGCCCTTCCCAGACAGCTCCCCAGCCTGTCAGAGAAGCATCTGTCGAGATGACTTGCCTCTTGTGAGGAAGGCCCCCCAGTGGAACACCCTGGAGTAAGAACCTCCTGTCCCTCCAAGGACGCAGGGCTCGGATGCAAGCAGGAGACACCCGCAACTTCACATGCCTGTCGTCTCTCGGGTGGAGCTGAAAAGCATTGAACCAACACTGCAGGGGACGTGCCTTCAGCAGGCCCAATGGCAGTACCGCAGCTGCCGCCCAACAGCCTCTGGACTTTGTGGGCGGTGACCAGTCTGCCCAGCTGAAAGCCTGTCAGAGCCTCGGTCAAACTGTCTGCCCTCCGTGGAGTGAGAGACGCCATCATGCTGACCGAGTCGAGGAGGACACCAAGGAAATCCGCCTGCTGGCGGGGCTGCAAGTTGCTCTTTTTCCAGTTGACCGTGAAACCCAGGGCCTGGATATGGGTCAGAACTGCGTCAGTGTCGTGCACCACCTGTACCTGAGATGGGGCACAAATTAGCCAGTCGTCCAGGTACGGTAGGATCTTTAGGCCCCGGACCTGGAAGGGGGCTAGCGTGGCTGCCACCACGCGAGCAAAAATTCTGGGGGCCAGCGAAAGGCCAAATGGGAGGAACTGAAACTGGAACACCCTGCCTTGGAAGGCGAAGCGGAGGAAGGACCTGTGTGCTGGGCAGATAGGGACGTGGAAGTACGCGTCCTTTAGATCCAGAGACGTAAACCACTCCCCTTCCTGGATGGACCGAATCACTATTCCAGTGTGGACCATTTTGAATGGCAGCACCTTGAGGTGAGTCACCGTAGCCACAACCCAAGAGTCTGGCACAATCCCTTCCCAGGAGGTCCTGCACAGCTGGGAAGGGCAATCGACGGGCAGCCCCGGATCCCTAGGCAGGACCGCCACCGCGGCCTGCACCTCTGCCTGCGCCCCGTCGAGGTCTTCGCTGTCCTCTGGGCCAGGGAGTTGGGGCTGAGCTCTGGTCTGGTGCACGAAAGCGCCGGTCCTGCGGGGCAGCATAGTTGATACTTACCTGTGGTGTTCGGGCGGGTTGCAACCGCCCATACTTACCTGATGCTGCCCTGTGGGGAACCGGAGCCCGCCTGTGGCACACACGCTGACCAGTTTCTCTAGAAGCGCCAGCCTGTTCCACTCTGTCCAGCACCCCCTGGGAGTCTGGATGGAACACATGCCCAGGCACCACGGGGAGACCTAACAGGTCTGTCCTGATGGCATCAGGGAGAGAGGTTTGGGCAAGCCACACCTGTCTACGGCACAGCACCACAGAGGCCATAGCACTCCCCACATCACGCGTCAGCTGGGAGTGGGCTGACAGTGCGGCACCCACCAGGGCCCTTGCATCATGGTCCTCCGGGCTCATCGTTTTTCGCAGAGCCGCCAGAGTGATAGCCAGGGCGTTGCCCATACGGGCTGCCCGTGCTGATGTGTCAAAGCAGTGAGTGATGAAACGGTCCGTCTTGGCACACTCCTTACACGGGCAGCATGGATTGGGAGATGCATTGGCAGGCCCCAGGGAAGTCCAGGCGGCGATATCCCCCAGCCCTGAGTCAGCCAGATAGGCAGCCTTTGCCAGCTGACGGCAACCTGGATTGAATTGGGGGCGCTGTAGCGACTTACCCCATGCCGTCCGCAGCACCTTCGTGTAATCCTCTGCCACGGGTATACAGGGTTGTGGGCTATTGTGCGAGACGCCTTCCCAGACGCCCCCAAGGGAAGCCATGTCTGGCATAGGGGCCTGAAGACCCAGGATCTTGGAGGCACTCAACACCCGTGACATCAAGGAGCCGACAGGGACCTCCTCCGGCACCGTGGATTCATCAGTTGGCTCCACAATGTCTGAATGTAGCTCATCCAGTAGGCCGTCCCCGCTTACGTCATCAATCGTAGAGCGAGGGGCATGGAGTGACAGCACATCTACATCACCCAGATCAACATCTGCACCATGGCTCTCAGGCCTGGATGAGGAGAGACCTTCCTGGCCAGGGGGCAGAGAAGAGGATGACGTGCCCTGGAGACCCTCCAGCCAGTCCATCCTCCTAGCCAGAGCCTGGAAAGCTGAGAGAATCTGAAGCGACTCCGTGCCACCACTCTCGGTCACGGCAGCTGGAGCGGGGCGCTTAGCAGGTCCAGGGACCTCCACCTGACCATGCCTGGAAGGGGACTCATGTTGCTGGTCCCATTTACGCTTGTGCGTATGCTTACGGCCATGCCTATGAGAGTGGGACAGTCAGTCGGGTGAGCGCCGCCTGTCCCGTCAGCCCTCACGCACGTGTCCACATGCCTGGTCAGCCCGGCGGAGCCGTTCCTCCCTAGGAAGGTCACAGGCTGCGCTGCAGGGGCTGTTGACATCCTCCAGGAGGTGGGCGGCCCCAAGGCAAGCGGGACACTCTCTATGCCCGTCATTGGGGGCCATCGTGGCCCTGCAGACTCTGCAGTAGTGTGCCGCCATAGCCTACCACAGAAAAACACAATGCAATACAATACAATACAATAAGGCACTTACCTTGGCCGTTCAACGCACCGGGTCTGCAAGCAGCAGCCCGTAAAGAGATACAGCAGTGGGGTAATACAGTACACGGGTGGCCTGAAGCAGCGTGTGGACATGCTTAGCAGGCTCACACTGGCCCAGCTAGCTGCGGACAGCGGCGACGGGGTATAAACAGATGTACAAAGAAGGCGGTCACCAGTGCGCGAACGCACGCGGACAACTGGCAAAGAGACACACAGCGGCCCGCACCTCGTGCAAGACTGCACCTAGCAGGCACAAACAGCTAAACTTACCTTTTCAAGTAGCCTAGCACACAACAACAAAACTATCAAGAAGCACACATATGCGCTGATCAGGCCCACACAGGTTCCGGCTGCCAGAGCAGTAAACAGAAATAATAACGGTGGCCCACGCCGGTGCGCGAACGCACCCAGCAGGCTCACATCAAGCCCCACTAGCCGCAAACAGCCATATAAGGTACACAGTAGTTAACAAAACACTGTAGGGTAGATGAAGTCAGTGAGGGGAAAAAAAACAAAAAAAACATGGAGGGTAAAGGAGGCATTCAGAAAAGATTGTTTTGAGGGGTATTCTCCAGGACCATCTTGTTGAACATTTCATGACCTTCAGCGCAGCTGTGTGCTTTTTGGTGTCTCCTTCATTGGCTATAGAGGGGGTTTGCGCTGAGCTGGAAGGGCAGTGGGCCCCGACTGGGGTGTTTGTGCCGCCAGCTACAATCAGGGTTGAAGGGTGGGTGGTGTAGAACAGAGGCACAATGTCCTGCCTCTGGTTGGTGAAGAGAAATGCAATTCCCTGAAAAACAGAAATTGTGTAAATGAGTATGATATGACAACAGTTACACTTCCACACTGCAGGCAATGGAGAGCGGTACAATCAATTATTCAGTCACAGGCAGACATTCAATAGTCTGCTTTGCGTCCGACTAACGACATTTATTTAGCCTGTCAAATGAAGCCTAGCATTCACAGCGCACATTATTTCAGTCTTTTACGCACTGGAGAAAGTCACAGCGCACAGCAAGAAAGAAAGTGCGTACAAAGTCACCCATTCTTTGCTGAACAACTCGCTAAGTAGCCTACTCATCACTCAGACATCACATGTCACATCACACAAAAGACCCTTTTCCCAGTCGTGGTGGTAAACGGGGTTAACTTTCTGTTAATCATATCACATTCTGCACCCATCTTCCTACCCATTCATCTTGGTTGAATACTTCACAAACTTTCCCCTCAACACATGACAAACCATATATCAGAATCAACAGCAGACCTTACAGAGCACAAAACATTCCCCTGTACAGTGACCCATTCCAGAATAATGCGTTTAAATTTGGAGCAATGTCTACATGCATGTCTCCAACATTGCCCTTTACATTTCACAATGTGTTTAAGTAGTTCAGTAAATGATTTCATAACAGGCCAAAAACAAAATAAATGTTACAAATAGCGCTTACATATCTGTAAATATTCACATCAGAGGATATACAGCTGACTAAGAGTTTGTCAAAGTAGCCTTAATGATGATAAAATGCTAAGCAAGCATGTATAGCTTTGTAGGCTTTGAGTGTTATAAAGTTTAACTGTTCTTCAATTGTTCAAAACATAATTTCATAACAGGAGATAGAAAAAAATGTTTTAAATTGATACAACATAGCCTATCTGTAAATATTAAAATCAGTTATATGATTTACAGTGCTATGTAATGTCATGATGTCATGTTTCATGTTTTTTTACTGTCATACTGTGATGCAGGACTGCTGTGGTGAATAGGCTAAATATCATTATTTTCACCAAGACACTTGTCATTTTCTGTGTAGACAGACCCATGGCTGAACAGGCACCTGATTTCTGTTCCTAGAGCATGCTTTCTCTATCTATGATCTGTAGGGTTAGGCCCTCCTCAACAAGGAGATTGCTGGTCCACAAATAATTTGCAGCACAATCAATGCTTTTGAGGAAGCGCGGTCCGAAAAATCCAAACTTCACATTTTCCAGATTAGAATTTTTTTTTTTTAAAGTAACAAATACAGAGCCATACAAATAGCGAGTCGTCATATGAACGCTCTCATTCCGCTGGAGATAACATGGGAAGAACCAGTCTTTAAACTACAATGTAACAGTGAACCATTAAATACCCCCCAGATTTCAGTGGCCATCAATCCCAACATTTAGCAATATAATCAAACAGTCCTAAACAAAAACCTGCCACTCAATACCCAGAAAACCAAGGAGATCATTGTGGACTTCAGGAGAGCCAAGAGCAGGGCACCCGCCGCCCTTGCCACCCCCCACACACACATCAGCGGTGCTTCTTGGTGTCAACTCCTCCAGTTTGGTGAAAAAGGCGCATCAGCGCCTGCACTTTCTACAAACCCTGAAGAAAGCACACCTATGTCCTCGGATTCTAACACAGTTCTACCGTTATACAATTAAGAGCATACTCACTAACTGTATCTCTGTATTGTACGGCAACAGCTACGCTGCAGATCGCAAGGCATTACAAAGAGTACTGCAATCTGCTCAAAGGACTACTAAAAACAAAGCCAAATCCATTATCATGCCACCCACCCAAACTAAGGTCTTTTCAGTGTACTTCCATCTGGCAGGCGATACAGAAGGCTTCGCTCCCGCACCAGCAGGCTCAGGCACAGCTTCTTTCCAGAGACACTGCTGAACAAAACTATTAATGGGTTTCATCAGGTCCCTTTCCACAGGTGTATAAAATCAAGCACCTTGATTATCAAATTGACTGCATGGTGCTTGATTAATACACCTGTGGGAAGGGACCTGATGAAACCCTTGAATTCGACATGGACACCAAGAATGACACTATGAGGCTAGTTTGAACCCCACCACAGTGATCCCAATAACACCTAAGCCTTGCCATGGTTGCCCATACACCCTTGGGGTGTTGCTGAATGTAATAAGGTGTGCAAAGTGAAGACCATGAAGAGTGAACACTTCTTGTCATGATGCCTGTGTTGGTTTATCCACTTGTCTAATGCCATCCTGTTTTTCTAGTGGCATAGTAGGAATATACTGTACAGTTACATTGAACAAGTGTGTAATTATTTGTATGTGGCTTTGGACAAAAGCGTCTGCGAAATCCCACAACCATACAATTGTCACTTCACATACAGATTTCCTCTGCTCCACAGAAAGCACTTCATGTATTAACATATTTCAACAGAACATTGCACATCCAACCACCGCCTGCTCGATTGCCAACCAGCCGTCAGAGAGGGTGTAAGTGATAAGTAATCAAGGGTCTTTGCCTGCAGTAATAGCCCTGACTACTATCAATTTGTGCAGACATCGGCGGTTCTCTTGAGCGATAGGACAGAGATAGAATTAGGGAGGCTAATTTCTTAGATGTTGGTGTAATTTCTTCGTTTGTGTTGTCGTTACACTACTTGGAGTTAAAAGTAGTTGTGTAGGTAATTTAGCCACATATTTCAGAGTGTTTCCGTTACTTTTCGGTTTGGTTTGTTCTAAAAGAACTGAAGGTGAGTGACAGCGGCGGTTAGGCTTTTACCGGAGATTTTACTGGTACTACCGAGTAACATTGAAAGCTCCAGGTAAGAGTCTAACCAAATTGTTTTCAAAGCTACACAGGTATGACTACAGAATAATGTAATGTGCGCCATTTCACGTTAGAAATGTGTCTCTGAAGAAGCGGAAAATATCCTTTCACCAGGGTTCCCACCTGCTATTTGAATCGGAACGTGGAGGGTTTCCCTAAAATATCGCAATCTGACAACTCGCTGGCACCTACATTTGTGTAGGCCTACACATTAGGCTACACGTTTATTCCACTTGTAACAGAGTAACTAGATATATACTGTTTTGAATTTCAAGCGAATGTCTTAGGCCAACACCTAGGGAGAAGCCTAGACACACACACACACGTGGGTAATTGTGCGTGGGTTTGTTTCTAGACCAACGTTTAATCTTACGTGGGTTTCTTATATAATTTGTTCCGACATAAATGCTGCCATGTGAACACAAACGAACCCAGAGGACAATGGTGACACTCGGTCGATTCAGCCCGTGATTCGGAACACAACACGTATGAAAGCGCCCTAATTCCATAACTTTTCCCTGACAAAAGCTGAATTTGTATGACTTAAACGTTACTAACGTTATATAATGAATGGTACAACATATCGACGAAGGATTTTTAAGCAGCCACGGAGTGTTGAGTTACCTTTTTAGAGCCGGAGATGAATAAATGGGCATTGAATAAACCTAATTGGCCTACTCAAGCAAGCAGTACAGCTAGTAACCAATTTTACGTTGAAATACATTGTATTACTATATTTTGCTGCAACACAATTCCCTGATATTCCATGTCTTTATACCAAAAATGATACATTCCATGACTTTGTGTCTGGAATAGGCATCAGGTAGCCATTGTTAAACTTGCTTTTGTCAAACAGCATCAGCTACTCTAAAAAGTTAGCTAGACAGCTACCATGCTAACAGTCACGACACCCGCTACACAGAAGCAGATTATCTAGTTAGCTGCTACACTTAGTCACAATATGTTACACCACTGCTGTTCATCTGCAGAAATAGTCACACAAGCAAAAACATGACAGCTACTGTTAATCAGCCATAGACTCCAATACAACAGCAGCCTGTAACTCACAACATCGGACAGTCACATAATTCGGTGCTGGACAACCATGCAAGACAGAGGGCAACAGAGAACTGGCAACTCCCACATACAGTCGCGTCTATTGCAGTGCTTTTTTATCCAGTGGTGGAGACGCATAAGTTACCGATCACTTTACACGGGCTTATGTCATTCAGTGCCGAACTGAATTGTGGGTCCGTTGCGTCGCGTTGCTCCCATCACTTAGGTTGAGAAGTTCAGAGAACGTCTAAACAGGCTATGTTCAGCTGTTGCTGCACCGACTGAAGGCATCAGCCAATCAAACTACGGTTATACCTTAAGTCATTTGCATACCTACAGTCAGGAACACCCACTGGCATGCGTTGACGGAACGCAACTGTGTGCAGGAGCCCTACAGCTTGTGGAAACTAGCAAAACAAAAAGCGCTAACTTATGTTCTAACACCTTTGAACAACACTATAGCAACCTCCATCAGTCATTGTCAATGGAGCCGTGGTAGGGTCACGGCCATTTACACTTTACTGAAACAATTTTTTTTTATTCAGAACCTCCGCCAATACGAATTGTTTATGGTGTAAACAACTCCCTAAGTTAACTCCCTACGTTAAAATATACTCACTCCATTGTCGCAATGACGTGAAGAAAATGAAACGCTCTCAGATGTCATGTGAAATTGAAAGCATTCTGTTACATGCCACATGTTATAATAAACCTTGTGATTCAATACATCGCCCTACATTATCCAACACACTTCGTATTTCACACGTTAGCCAATGAGCAATGTGGTCCTTGTAACGTGAATTTACCAACTGTGAAGGTCACCAACCGAATAAGCCAACGACAGCTACAGTAGCTATGTTCACGGCACTGTAGCATTATGTAGGACGAGCATTTTAACGGCATCGATGCATGTCAACTTGAAATGGCGACATTGTACTGCTACCTGCACAATCCGAAAATAATTCGTCGGCTATAACAAACACTTGTCTGCGGACTTATGTCTTCACATAACACTAGCCACTGCAGAAAAACTACCGTGAGGAGGAATGGCGTGAAATTTAGATAACGTCATTCTTCTTCTTCTGCTTCTTTCGGTTTAATGGCACAAGCACCCTAACCCTAACCCTAACCCTAACCCTAACCCTAACCCTACAAGCACATACCGCCACCTACAGAGCAACATATTGACAAGGCAGGTTAAGGCGTGTCAGCAGAAATGAATAAAGAAAATAAATAAAGTAAATAACATAAAAATCCACTCAAGACAATAATAACCAGAAGGGATATTCATATCCTCACATATATCCCTACACTCTTCAGGAATCAGATAACTTCAGTTCAAAATGTGCCATAGGCTGAAAGATGTGGGGCTTGCTGCATTGCGTTGGCCACTAGGGGTTGAGGGTGGTATTTCACAGGAAAAAGGCAGCTACTCCCAGAATAGGGTTAAGGGTTATAAGACCATTTATGTAGCTGTAGTGCCTTAATATTCAGAATTACATAATTCCACCAAAAGCTTTTCACAAAAAGGCTGTTTTTGGGCCCCTGAGAGCAACCGGGGCCAAGTCATTATGGCCCGTCACCAACCGGGCCCGAGTCATTATGAACTTGTGATGGCCCAGTATAACAGAATAGAAAACAATAGTGAAAACGTAGCAAAAAACATCCTGAGAAGTGGACCTGACTCCCGACCTAACACTGGGCATGTAGATGAACTGCACACAATTGCAATTACAACACCAATTCCGAAGAAGTTGACATTCAGTGAAATGCTATTTCAAAACAGAATGTGATCATGTGCACATTTCGTAACCAGTAATTGGCTGCAAGAAGAACCTAGACAACATATGAAAAGTTGAGAAGGAGAAATTACTGACATGGAAAATGTCAAATGCTATGTAAGCAAATTCTTCAGTTTAACACCAGCAACAAAAGGCATAAGCTTCTATGCATCACTCTAAGTCAGTGTTTCTCAACCTTTTTTCAGTGATGTACTCCCTGTGAATTGTTTTCAGCCAAGTACCCCCTAACCAGCACAAAGCATTTTTAGTTGAGAAAAAGACTTAAAACAGAGCACTGTGCCATCAGTGTGTAATTTAATAACCTTTGGAACGGATAAACACATACAAAATTCAAACATTTGAAAAAAAAAAAACTATTTTGACCATTAAAATAAAATAATCCATGACTAAATGTATTGCAAATGATATGTATATTTTAAAATCTCATGTACCGCCAGGGGTACGCATACCCCCATTTGAGAATCACTGCTCTAAGTTACTTACAATTAATGTTTGTTTACTTTCAGACACCACAAAATGTCAGGAGCAAGACAGGGAAGTCTATAACAATGAATCTATCTAATCCGACCTAGTTGGTACATAACAATATCAGTTGTTTTGATATGATAAGCTATTTCCTTTGTAGAGACATCAATACAATGCTCTTTTGAGAGGTGAACGAAAGCGGCGTTACAATAAAGTATGGGCAAGGGTGTCAAGAGCTCACAAAAAGAAAAACAGAGTCACAATCCCATATCAGTGACACTCCATCAGTGGAAGAGCATTCCAGTGGCAGTCATGTTGCTGACGCGGACGTAGGTGAACCAAGCACGTCATGTTATGAGCCAGGACCAGCAACAGATGAAGAATCTGAAGTAGCTGTGGAGGTGGTGGACACTACACTGAGGGAAGAGTTAGCGGAGTGGGCCTGTAAGTTTGGTGTCACTCACAGGTCACTGGACGCTCGATTACAGGTTTTACAAACACACGGCAATGAGGAGCGCCCTTGTACTGCCAGAGCTCTGTTGAGCTTTATGAAGACACGGCCATGAGGAACTCCCTTATGAACACACGGCCATGAGGAGCTCCCTTGTACTGCCAGAGCTATGTTGAGCTTTACAAACACACGGCCATGAGGAGCCCTTATGAAGACACGGCCATGAGGAGCGCCCTTACAAACACACGGCCATGAGGAACTCCCTTATGAAGACACGGCCATGAGGAACTCCCTTATGAAGACACGGCCATGAGGAACTCCCTTATGAAGACATGGCCATGAGGAGCTCCCTTATGAAGACACAGCCATGAGGAGCTCCCTTATGAAGACACAGCCATGAGGAACTCCCTTATGAACACACGGCCATGAGGAACTCCCTTATGAAGACACGGCCATGAGGAACTCCCTTATGAAGACACGGCCATGAGGAGCTCCCTTGTACTGCCAGAGCTCTGTTGAGCACCAAAAGGAAGTTCCAGATGGAATCAATAGGAGGTGTTGACAGCATCAAGTACAATGTGGATGACCAGCTGTCTAGACACCTACATAAATATGCCCCAGAAATAACTGAAGATCTCCAAACAATTAGCCTCTCCCTAAATATTGACGGCTTGCCTCTTTTCAAGTCCTCAAAGAAATCGCTATGGCCAATTCTGTGTTCCATCAATTTGACACCCACATGTATTTTCCCCCTCTCCCTGTCTTCATCTAAACCAAAAGACATCACGTTCATCGCTGAAATAGCAAGGGAACTAGTGCTGCAAGACGGTCTAGAATGGGAGGGCAGATCCCTGAAGGTGGAACTGAGGTGCATAACCTGTGATTCTCCTGCTAAGGCCATGGTGCGATGTGTGAAGCTATATTCAGGGTACTAGGGCTGTGACAAATGTGACCAGAAGGGGATGTGGGCTGGGAGAATGCTGTATCCGGTCATAGAAAACCTCAACCTTGAGGACTGACCAGTCATTTCGGGAGTGTTGTCAGCCGGAACATCACCATGGAGAGAACCCGTCTCCTTTTTGCAGTCTTCCCATCGACATGGTCAAGGCATTTCCTGGGGATTACATGCACCAATGCTGCCTTGGGGTGATGAGAAAGCTACTGCTGCTCTGGACAAGGGGAAAGACGGAAGTGAGAATGTCAAGAGCTCAAATTGCACAAGTGAACAACAGTCTGATAGCCCTGAGAAAGGTTATCCCTACCTGTTTTGCCCGCAGGCCAAGAAGCTTGGATGAGCTGGACCGCTGGAAAGCCACAGAGTTCCGACAATTTGTGCTGTATACGGGAAAGGTTGTGTTGAGAGGTATTCTCCAGGAGAATCTTTTTGAACATTTTATGACCTTCAGCACAGCTATGTGCATTTTGGTGTCCCCTGAACTGGCTGTCACACATACCTGCTATGCACACGAGCTGCTGAAGTTCTTTGTTGACTGTGGACGGATTATATATGGACCCCATTTCCAAGTCTACAACGTCCACTCCTTGGTGCACCTGGCGGCTGATGTGGCATCTCTTGGGAGTGTTGATAACTTTAGTGCATTCCAGTTCGAGAGCCATCTGCAACACATCAAAAATATGGTCAGAGCAGGCAAAAACCCTCTGATTGAAATTGCCAACCGACTCGAAGAAAGGATTGCACTGAAATTATCCAATGACACGAGGCCAGAGAACATGGTTAAAGAAGGGGCAGTGTTCATTCTTAGTGCTGATGAATGCTGTAAGGTGGTTTCCGTTAGAGGCGACCGTCTTGTGTAGGGTGTACACCAACATGCAGTCGTATTTGTTGACCCCCTGTGACTCCCGCATCTATGGAGCCTTCCGTGCCACCACTCGTTCATCCGAAATGAGGCTTCTGAATCGGAACTGTCTTGCGAAGTTGGCGTTTCTGATCAAAGACAGTCATGGAAATAGGATTGCGATTACAGTCCTTCACGCTCTCTGATTACCTAAATGCAACACACGACTTCATTACTTCACAACATTGCCAACAAATATCACCATAACCACTATCACCTTATTCACCGGCACAAAAACTCTAATAGGAAGTGTTATTGTCATACAGGACATGAAGCAGTTCGTAGTGCTTCACTTAACTGACGACAACGAAGTGGAGGCAGCTCCCTCAAAGTGGCTAGAGTGGGGTGTTTTTTTTTTTTACATTTCCCCCCTCATGTTATTTACTTTATGTACACCTTGACTAAAGTGGTTGGTATGTAGTCACCTACACATGCATCTTCATTTTGTATTACAGGCAAAAGGTCTACAGTGCTACTGGCCACTACATAACCCCGTTGGACTGGCAAAAAAAAATGTCCTGCCGGACAAACAGCTGTGGACAAGGCACAGAGCGAGAGTAATCTCGGAAACGGGTATGTGCACTGCTGTTCAAAAGTGTGGTGTAATATAACTGCCTTAGACAATCACATTTCACAAATGTTTAGCAGGTAGCTATTCAATGATTCTGTCCGTGTAGGACATGTAAGGCAACTTAGAGTGGGGAATATCCTTGATCCATTTAGTTTTAGCCAGCTTTTTAGTTTGTGTGAATGTAGCTTCACAGGTTTTCTGTGTTTCTCTTTCTGTAGACACATATGCTATGGCCCGCTATAGGGCCCGAAAGGCACAAGACACCTCACATGTCGAGGAATCTGACCACGATTCCCGGCGGGTGGTGTTACCAGAGCGGTTCAGAGGTATAGTTCTAGCGATTTACACGTTTTTCTGTCTACACTGCCTTACCATGACATGTTTTAGTTCACATCATGTCTTTGTCTCGCTTTGCAGTTTGTTTGCATGACTATTCATCAGAAGGTAACTAAAACTACCAAAAGGACATTACCCACAAGATTCCTGTATGAAATGCAACTGATGTTCAATTGTTTGTTAACAGATGATGGTGTTGTCCGTCATCACCAGATGAGGTCAAGGCCCTTGGAGTTACAATATGTGAGTGTAACAATAACAAGATCAGAGAAAATATCTGCAGCACCTACATGTAACATCTGCCTGAAAAAAATTGACTCCTCAGATATATCACCCCTGGATTTGCCTGGCTGGTTACAAATTGAGTCTAATTCTTGCAGTCCAATCTCACTTTCAGCTCTTTTGTGTTCATCTGTTCCCCTGCCTTCACCCCAGACCTGTCAGAACCCAGTAGTTCTTCACTCCTTAAAAATCTGGTCTCAGTTCCGAAAACATTATGGGCTAGTTTCTATGTCAGTTTATTCTCCTATTACAGGCAACCACTTATTCCCAGCCTCTTTAGATAATACTTTTACGAGGTGGCTTAAAAACGGTGTTTTAAATATCAAAATGCTATATAAGGAGACATTTTATACAGAATCGCCTCACTCAATTTCCCTCACTCCCACCAAAATCTAGACTTTATTCAATCCTTGAAACCCCACCTGAGGCAAAGGGGACAGTGTCAAGGATATATACAGCGATATTTGAAATGGAGGGTTCCTCACTGTCAATAATAAAAGATAACTGGGAAAAGGATATGGATGCCAACATAACTGAAAATCAATGGTCTGCCATCATTCAAAGAATTTACTCTTCCTCTATTTGTGCAAGGCATAGTCTTATTCAGTTTAAGATTGTACATAGGCTTCATATGTCCAAGGTTAAACTATCTAAAATATTTCCAGGGGTTGACCCTATTTGTGACAGATGTAAGCAGGCACCTGCCACTCTATACCACATGTTTTGGTCATGTTCTAGTTTAACAGCTTTTTGGTCCTCAATATTTGAAGTATACTCAGCGATTTCAGGTTTAACTGTTGACCCCTGTCCTTTCATTGGACTTTTTGGCGTTCCATCAGAGGACTTTCCTTTTCAAAAGTCACAACTAAACTGTATAGCCTACTCCTCCCTCTTAGCTCGGCGACTCATTCTTTTAAATTGGAAGAATAACAAACCCCCTTCCTTTGACAGATGGATCTGTGATGTCATGTTTTTCCTTAAGATAGAAAAAATCAGATACACACTGAATGGATCAATGGGGAAATTTGACGTAGTATGGCAACCTTTTATCTCACATGTGGAACAACTTACAATGCACGCTGGCTCTGAATAGAGGTTGTACAAGATGACTTTGTAACTACTATGTGGACTTTTTTTGTGTAATGTATGTTTTTTTTTATTTTTATATTTTAATTATTATTTATTTATGTGTTTGTTTGTTTCTGGAGTTTTTGTGTTTACTGTCTTTGTGTATTTGTCTGAAACCACAATAAAAATACATTGACCAAAAAAAATAAAATAAAAATTAACTCCTCAATTGTCTTTGTTTTGAAAGTTACTCCAAGTACCCCACAGCCCCTGGACACGCCAGGTAACAGCAGCATAAGCATATGACATCTACATTCAGAATTACCAGCATTTACAACATTACAACAGTTGATGTAAAGATGATGTAAGTTTTGCTGCATTTGTCTCATATACTACCAGTGTTGGGCAAGGTACTGAAAATTAGTAATTAGTTACAGTTACTAGTTACTTCTTTCAAAAGTAATTGAATTACCTTACCAATTACTGTATATCAAAAGTAATTAGTTACTAGAGAAAGTAACTTTTCAGTTACTTTTAAGTCTGCTTAAAATGTCAATATGAACAGTACTGAACAGTCACACACACAATAAACCTAATTTTTAGACCTATTTATTGTAGTTTCAAAGCTGTGTGCATGAGTTCTCAAACATTTTACGACCCCAAAACATTCTACAACGCATGAAGGCCTCCCTGACCTTGTTTTGCGCCACCCTCACCATCTAGGTGGTTTGATAGATATGTACAGTACACTGCCTACTGCTTGCCTTCTACTAGTAGTAGTATGCATGGTGGTGCACTGACACTGAATTCTACAATATAGTAATAAGTTATTATTATCATTATTATTGCAATCCTTCTGTAGGCTACATGGAATGAGTTCAATGGGATGTAATGTGAAACAATGTTAAATGGCCTATTTTCAAAGCAGTTATTGTCTGCTCGCACACACATACAACCTTAGGTTATCCTCATCCTGCTTTGAACACAGTTGTATTATATAGCATTTTAAGCACCACCAGTTTGGGAAAAGCCTGCACTGCACAAGTGCTGACCTGCCGAAATAATTCTTATGTGCATCCGAGGGTTTGGGGTTGTCACGCACTATGCAGAAGGTTACTCTTCAGCTGATATGTGTTCCAGAGAGAAGTTGCATGTTCCTTCGCAGACACTGAATCCATAACACCGTGGACGTCAATTCCGATGTAAACATAACTCAAGTCGCTGTAGTACGTACGGTAGGCTATTTGGAGGTTTCTTTATCTGGTAAGTGAAATCTGCATTTCCTCTCGAGTTAAACGTGTGCTTGCTTGTGCCAAGGCTATATATAGGCTACTGTATGTAGGCCTATTGGTGTTGTGGTGTGGCTATGTTGTAAGAATGAGAAATTGATATAACGAGGCTTTTTTGCGCAATAGGCGACAAAGAGCAGAGATAAACAACAATGCGCTTTTACTGTAGTGGAGCTTATGAGATGGAAACGAAAGGGAAAAGGCTTTTAAGATGCCCATTTAAATTGTAGCCTAATGCACTCTTGTGTGTTTTAGCATAAATCCGAAATAAGGAGGAATGTGAGGAGGCTCCTGTTAACTGTAAAGAATGCATCTGCAATCTAAACATGAAACACAATCGCTGGAAACACAGCTAAGGTCGGAGACGTTAGATCAGAAGCAGCAAATGTGCATCTATCATCTTGTCTGCAGTCGTTCATTCAAGATCAGAGTAACGCAAGTAACGAACTCTTTGAAATTTCAGTAATTGTAATTGTGTTACTTGATTTAGAAAAATACTTTGTTACATGCTCGTTACCACTAAAAGTAGTGGAATTACAGTAACGCGTTACTTTTTAACGCATTACTCCCAACACTGTATACTACCATATTGTAATATACCGGTATGTTGTTTGAATGTTTTCTATATTACAGTAGCATGCAATAAAGCCTACCCAAAGACCAGGAGTAAGCAGATTGAGGCCTGTATAGCGGTCGCTCTGAAGCATGCCCACAACCGTGTGCCTGGGCGTGGGCAGGTACGTTTGTAACAATTGCAGCTATGTAGCGGGAACAGTTCACTTAATTAACTTGTTTGCTCATAGCAAAGGGCCATGCTATTGTAGCACAATCCTGAAAATCCCTGATATCTGTAGAAACACCTGTTGCCTAACACATTGCATGTGCTATGTAGCACTGTAGGCTAGCCCTGCAATTCGACGTGGCCTAGTCTGAGAACTAGCCTACTGTAACCTGTTTAATGTTGATGCATGCTTTTCAGAACAATGTTCTTTAACAGAGTAAATATTCGTACCTTTTCAATGACCTCTGATGCGAAGATCCATCTTTCTGCATTTGTGTAGAATCCATCTCCAGGTAATGTAGAGGGCCACATGGAGGAGGACGAAGAAGAAGCCTCCTCACATTCCTCCTTATTTCGGATTTATGCTAAAACACACAAGAGTGCATTAGGCTACAATTTAAATGGGCATCTTAGGTAGGCTCAGACCCCAGGTTCGTCATGCACTAGACCCGCTACAGTTTGCATACCAGGAGAAAGTGGGCGTGGATGATGCCATCACTTATCTTCTACACAGGACACATACTCACCTAGACAAGGGGAAAAGTGCTGTGAGAATCATGTTCTTTGATTTCTCAAGTGCTTTTAACACCATCCAACCCCTCAGACTGGGAGACAAGCTCTTGCAGATGGGTGTGGACGCTCACCTGGTAACCTGGATTACAGACTACCTGACCGAGCGACCACAGTTCGTCAGACTGAAGAACTGTCTCTCTGACACTGTGATCAGCAGCACCGGAGCTCCACAGGGAACTGTGCTCTCTCCAGTCCTGTTCACCCTGTACACATCTGACTTCTGCTACAACACCGAGTCATGCCACATGCAGAAGTTTTCTGACGATACTGCAATTGTGGGGTGTATCAGGGACGAGCAAGAGGAGGAGTACAGGAGCCTGGTGGAGGACTTTGTGCAATGGTGCAAACTCAATCACCTTCAACTCAACACTTCAAAGACCAAGGAGATGGTGGTGGATTTCCGCAGGTCTAAGCCCGCTCTGCTACCAGTCTCCATTGATGGGGTCAATGTGGAGGCGGTAAGCACCTACAAGTATCTGGGTCTCCACCTGGACAATAAACTGGACTGGTCAGCCAACACTGACGCACTCTACAAGAAAGGGCAGAGCAGGCTGTACTTCCTGAGGAGGCTGCGGTCCTTCAATGTGTGCAGCAAGCTCCTCAGGATGTTCTATCAGTCTGTTGTGGCCAGCGTCCTCTTCTATGCAGTGGTATGCTGGGGAGGAAGTACAAAGAAGAAGGATGCTGGGCGACTTGACAGGCTGTTAAGGAAGGCTGGCTCTGTAGTGGGAGCTGAACTGGAGTGCATCACTTCAATATCTGACAAAAGGACCCTGAACAAACTGATCAACATCTTGGACAATGAATGCCACCCACTCTACAGCACTATTAAAAAGCAAAAGAGCTTGATCAGCTGGAGATTTCGCTCACTGACTTGCGCAACAGACAGACTGAGGAAGTCATTTGTCCCCAGGGCCATTGAACTGTTCAATGCATCACTAAAGGGAAGAGGAGAGATAGACTTCTCTGCTTAGTCTGTCTGCCTCTCCACCCTCTCCATGTTTGAGTACTGACTACCCACTACTGCTTTACTACTGTTTTACCACAGCCTAATGTTTTTACTACCGCTTTCCTGCTACACTGTTTTTCATGTTTTTCATGCTATATTAGCACACATGATCAATGGCTTCTGCTACAATAATACTGAATGGCTGTAACCCTATTACCTCAACCTGTTTCTGCACTGACGTAGTTTTTATAGTTTTTTATATTACCTTGTCTACATTATATTATACTTTGCTCTCCTATTTGTCCATATTATTTATGCTGGTCTCTAGACCTTATTATTGCACTGTTGGACTAATGCTGGACTACTTGTTGCACCTTCACCATGACACTCACTCTCCGAGCACCTTACCGTGCACACTTAACTTAAGGACTATTGTTGGACTACTTTTTGCACCTTCACCAGGACACTTACTCTCTTGAGCACCTTACCATGCACACATAACTAAGGGACTCCTGTTGGACTACTTTTTTGGCACCTTCACTCTCACTCTCTTGAGCACCTTACCATACACACAGAACTACTGTTGGACTACTTTGCACCTTCACCAGGATACTCACTCTCTTGAGCACCTCACTTTGCACACAGAACTACAGGCCCTGTCATTACAAGCGTCTCATACTTGACCACCCTTAAGCACACTGTTTCTTTTACATTTAATTTATATAGTATTTTTAGTTTTGTTAGCTTTTCTTATCTCCTACTGTCTCTATTGTACAGTGGTGTTTGGTTATATGTTTATACTTATGCTTATATTTACCATTTGCTGTAAGTGCATGTTGTGTGTGATGTCTGTATGCTACTGAGACCCCCTGAATTTCCCCTTGGGGATCAATAAAGTATTTATCTATCTATCTATCTATCTAGAGCAGAAGCAGAATGAGGAGGAGGATGATGACATCACCGACATCGAGGATCGGCACCAGTGTGATTTGTCGATGAGTTTGTTTTGACTTTGTGTTACCAATAAAAAGTTATGGGGGAAAATTACATCTGGACTGGATTTTCTTGAGGGCTAGGGAGGGAAGCATTCTGGCAACGGATGCATTAGGATAGCCTAGTCTAGAGGTAAAATAAGTGGGACTAGCCTTCATGAAGTGCTACATAAGGCTGCGTATTTGCCGTCAAAAGCACAATTACATGACATTCCAATGGTTACTGTCAAGTCGCCAGTATGTGCTCTGAACGTCACACAATAACGTCACGGTGACTACTAAAAGACGGTACCGTCACGTCGCCAGTATGTCCTTTGAACGTACTGCAATAACGTTGCGGTGACCATTAGAAGTACGTTCTCTCAAAGTCTCGGGGACATCCTTTAGACGTCCCGAACACAGCTCCGCGGGATGTAAAGGGAACCCTACACAATGTCGAGGAGGTGACGTTCGCCAGGGGGACCTTTAGGGGACGTCGCCGAACTTTATTTTGTTTACTGGGTAGCTGCAGGCATAACTGCTATATGTACAATTATCAAGGAAGGAGAAATTATGAGTTTCCAAGAAATAAAAGATACTTTTAGTTTAAGAAACACAGATTTATTCAGATATTTACAGATGAGGGACTATTATGAAAAAAAATAAAAAAAAGGAGGGAGAGGTGCATCCCCTCATCAAAGTATTTGTGATGTCTTACTATAGAGAAAACTCTAGAGCAATTTCAATCCTATACTCTTGTTTAATGGAATCCAAACAATATTCAACACTATATATAAAGACCAAATGGGAGAAAGAGTAGGGTGAGGAAATCCAAGTCGAGTATGACATGTGGAGATGTCAACAGACCACCACACACACACAGAGAGTTTGCTTGGAAAAACTAGATCCGCTACTTTATTACCCCTTTAATTAAAAGTAAACAACTATCAACGCAACAAACATGCTGAAGACAATGTGGCGATATGGCACCAAACCATACACACATTTTGGAGCTGTAAGAATATAGAGCCTTTTTGGAGAGAGGTACATGTTGTTTTATGTGAGATCTTGGGTTATGCAATTCCATTTACATGTAAGGTCTTATACCTAGGAGACTTGGAAGAAGATTTTGCTAACAGCGAGTAAGAAGGCTATCACTAAGAATTGGCTGAAAGCAAACATACCAAATCTTAAACAGTGGTGTACTATCATTGAGGAAATCCAAGGGATGGAAAGGATAACATACAAATTAAAAATGAAAGAAGAATCATATGAAAAGAACTGGGGAAAGTGGTTACAAAATGAATTGAAAGTAGACATAACAAGTTAAAACAAAATTGTAGAGTATGAATGTCCCCTCCTGTTATAGGCCACCTTATTTTTTATTTTTATTTATATATATTTTTTGTGTGTCTGTTTATTTGCTTTTTGTTCTTTCTCTATGTATGTTTTTGTTGTTACCAATAAAAATAAAGTTAAAAAAAAAAGGCATATTTTGAGCTAATAATTCAGTCACCACTATTCACTTGAGAAGCTATAAACCTACGCCATAAGATAGGCTACCTAGTTTGCCATTGCCAGAGATTCAAGTTCTGGCATTTAAAAAGTCTGTCTACTTTTAATTGTAGGAATACAAAATAATTTTTCTTTCTAAATTATGTCTGTAAAGAGTGAGTTGGCAAAATTAAAATACACATAGCCTATTCATTTTGTGAGGAGAGACTTGAGGCTACTCACCTTGTTCATCGTTGATGTCTTCTAAGTGTTGCTGTCTGTTAACCTGACCCTAGCCAGATGAATTTCGTTCCGCTTAGCTCCGCCTAGCTTCACTCACATCCATCTGGGACCTTCCATTGAGAGTGATTTCTGCAACCGACTTCATGGTTCAGCCAATCAGGACGCAGGGCGGGAGTTTCATAGATGTGACCTAGTGGAGAAGTGACCGTGAGACTGTTTTGATTCAGACAACAATGGCGGCTCGCATCGAGGAAGCAATCGTTAATATTGATGCTGCTATTTCATCCGTGTTGTCCAATCTACCTAATATTGTTTCATTAAAAGAACATCAGAGAACGGCTCTGAAGGCTTTTGTTGGTGGAAACGATGTTTTCGCCCTTCTCCCGACCAGATTTGGCAAGAGCTTGATCTACCAAATGGCTCCTCTGGTAGTTTAGGAAATGGGACTAGTGCAGCACCCCATCGTTTTCATCGTGTCCCCGCTGATTGCTCTCATAGAGGATCAGATCAGAGAGGCTGGAAAATTGGGTGTTACAGGTATGCAGCTGGGAGGAAGAAACGAAAACGACATCCTCGACGGACGTTGCCAGCTAGTATTTGGAAGTCCCGAGTTGTGGCTCAATGAAAAATGGCGGAGCATGCTTGCTTCAGAGGCGTACCTGAAGAACTTAGTGGGGATCGTAGTCGATGAGGTTCACGTCACGTATAAATGGTAAGTTAAAAATCCTACTGTTGTCACTGAACAACCTATCGTTACTCACTGAGCACTTTTCTCCCAATCATAACCAATACTCCATAATCCAACCATATTTATTTATCTATTGTTGTATATCTTCAATCCATCTCTGCGCTGCCACAGTTCTCTTCTTATAGGTCCACATAACTACTCTAGTAAGCCCATATTAACCCTTTCGTGCCCGTGCCGAACATTCCATTTTTGGTGCTGGATGACCTCCTTACACAAAAAACCTTATTACTTGAGTATAATGCATACCATCAATGGGATATACATACCATTGTAATCAGAAGGATCAGTTCTATCAAATGATGTAAAATACATATGGTAATGTTGATACAGTAATGAACAGTCTTTGAAAATCCTCTCCAAATGTATACCGAAATTTGTTCAAATTTAATTTCATTCACATAAAGATTAATTTTCATCATATTTCTGAGATAAGATAGAGAAAAATATAGTGTATGACATGTGCAGCAAGCTGTGGGCTATTTAACAAAAAAGACTGAATTGGAATATCATTAACCTTTCAAAAGTTATGATAAATTTAGTGATCAGTATAAAAAAATGCAGGAAATGGGATTTAGAATGTTGACAGAATTCACATTCTCTTTCTCACCAAAAACATAAAAGTATGCATAAAAACTAAAAGTGAAGTCAGACACAATGGTTTAGATTTATTTGGTCCATAAGAATAAACCATTTATTTGTATATAAGCAAATGCTAGTCAATAATAATGATATATAAAAGAAAAACATGTACCTTACCAGTAATACAGGAAGTATACTGTATATTTATTGAAGATCAATTCTGAATAGAGACATACAATACATTTGATTCAACAGATACAACTTCCTTATATAAATTAGTGTAATATGAAAATGATATACATCTATAAAATGTATTATTTATGAAAAGCTAGGAATACAATCAACTTCAACAACACTCCAAAATCAATGTGTTCTAAACATTTGAAAGTGGATTACATAGAACAAGCCTGCCACATATACACACAAACTCACACACACACACACACACACACACAGAGGAGGATAGGGAAAGGTGGGGTGGGGAACCTGAAGGTTAAACACAGAAGACCTATGACTCATAACGAAACGCATCCCCTTCTGTAGAATGCCAAATCTAACAGCAATTTTGTTTACCAAAAAAACAAAGTCACCTACTGCTAAACTCCAGGCCATACAAGCTACTTTAGTGTTATTATGTATTGTTTTTTTTAACAAAGCCAACAATTTTTCTTTGGCTCCTGCTGTACAGGAATATGTACTTGATGAAAAGACGACAAAGTAGTAGTTGGAGCAGCTGAAGGCGAGGCTGAAATTTTGACAGAAATGCCTGCCAGCTGTTGTGATAGATTTTCTTCAGTCTTTCTGGCTGTAGCTACCAAACCTAGGTTTAACACCAGATTCTGCATTGCCAAACTTGAAATAAGGGCTGCACGATATCAGGAAAACATGCGGTATGTGATAACATTATTGAGTACTGCGATAACGATATAACTTGCGATATTTAAATATTTAATGTTTTTCTCCACCTCATGTTTTCCTCCAACCTCATACGCTGCGCATCCCATTAGGCTACCGGCATGCCAAGTGCAGCGGAAAGTGAAAGTAAGGGGCACATCGCACAGTCCAACGAAGTAGGCTAAACAACTTTTACAAATAACGAATCCTGATTACCTCTCTGCTGCTGTCTGGGGCTTTTGCTAAATGCAAATCATGAAATACAAGCCTTACAGTGAAAGACAAATATATTCTGATCCTATAACAATAACGAAAGATTTTTGTTTATTTTAACACAGTGGAGAAGGACGCATTTGGCGTTGTGTTTGTAACACGTCATCCTAATAAAACCAAAATATTTCCATAGAACAGACATGCTTTTCCTTTTAGTCACCAATTCCTCTTCACCTAAGTGTAACCTACCTCGCTCGATCTTCAGCCATCATGACATTAGCTCCCGCCTCAACACCTAAAACACCACACACCTAAACTGGAAGGAGACAGGCTTCTAGGGCAGCATGACAGCATCGGTTTGGTAAAATATGTTGACATTCAGAATGTGAATACACCATAGACTGTATGGAATGCGCACGGCACAGAAAATGTATCGAAATTTATCGAAAATTAAGTAATCTTTGCGGTATGTCCATTGCAAATGTTGATATCGCGATAACGATAGATTTTATATATATCGTGCAGCCCTACTTGAAATAATAAGAAACTACTGACAACGGCAATGTCAATGGAGAAAAAGTGTACACAATATGTATTTCTCATTTGGTCAACGCTCCCTGATCCCTTCAGAGACTTGGTTCCCCAGTAGCAATGGATATTAGGGAGGGAAGTGAAGTCCCATGTCAATGATCAATCCCAGAAAACTGTGAAACTCTTCTGGGGTCTCTTCGTCCCATGCCCCTGTACCAGTGACGGACTGGGATTAAAAAACGGCCCTGGCATTTTCACCAACCAGCGGCCCACACGGGGACGCGCGTGCATGTGCCCGCAACACACAGATATAACTTCACATGCACGGACATAACACGTTTGTAGCCCCATTGGTGATGAACTCTAACTTTAATATGCATAAAGACTGAACCAAGAACATGGATATATCAATGCACAACTCCAAAAATATGAAATATGAAAATGAAAAAAGAATAGCCTAGAATAGGCTACATGGATTTCTATGCAACGTCACGAAAACATGCGTGCGCAAGAGGCAGAAAGCACCATAGAACAGCATAGAGCAGTGCTCTCCATGAAAAGAACAAAATGAGTTTTTGTGCTGAAAACTGCCCCAATTCGAAATCACGATGGTTAGAGAATGTTCAATATGTTCAATAGCCTATCCCTAAAGGAATGCATGCCTTCGCCAAAAATGACAAAATACGATGTTAATGCAAATGAATGGCAAACTCTGAAATATAGCCTGAAATGAGATGTTATTATCATTGAGACAACAGGGGACCAGGGGTATATAAAAAAATCCGATTTTAGCTTACAGCAGCCGACTATTTAAGTCAAGTTTATAACACTGTGGCACCAAGCGTCTTCTGCCCCACGGCTGCGCGCGAATGTAGGCCTAGTTTTGTTGGTAAACGGGAAACCCATCAGAGCAGCCGCTCCACAAACGTGTCTTAATTAACGTCATGCAGTTAAAAAGGTGCGAAGGAGCTTGCTCATCAGCATCCAAGTTCATTATAGGACCTCTTTCTCTGTCGCCATCAGCATAAAGGCCTCCAAATTATCCTGTGACAATCGTGTCCTTAGGCGATTCTTGATGAATTTAAGAGTGGAATAACTCAGTTTGCATGCCACTTGAGTACATGACAGTGTTAGTAGGAATTAATTTGCTAACCATATATAGTTGTAGGCACAGGTAAAGAGGTTTAACTGCTGGACAAGGAAATAGCAACAGATTGCACAATTCTTGCAGGTAGCACATTTCTTGCTCACCAGGTTTATTTCTGTATCTTCCTATATCTCCGCGGCATCATCAAAGTCCGACGCTTTGACTGTATACTCGTTTAGAGGAGACTTTTTCAGGCTGTCCCAGTGCGTGGCGAGATGTGACAATTCCGACTGTAGATTTTCAACCGTAGCACCTTCACTGAATTTAAGCAGACATTCTCTTATGTTTCGAAGTGCATTTGGGGGCAGTTTATTAGCTTTTATAAGTGGAAAATTCCAAGGATCAAGGCATGCTAGATCGACAATTCCCCTTGCTGAAGGAAGTAGACGCATTCGGTTTTGAAATTCCCAGAAGTCATTGCTTCATGTAGCCTAACTTTTGTAAACCAATAATAAAAAAGATACAGGCAGCATATTTATTGTATTCCAATTTCAAACAATGCACTTTTAAATCATTTGATTGAATAAGGTTACAAAAGAATGTAGACTGATGTAAATATTGAGGGTCACCATGACTGTAGTGTAGAGACTCATGTCTGGTATAAATACTGATCAGGTTCTAACTATGAAGGAGGAAGAGGGAGTTAGACATAAATGGCTTATTCGAAGCCATGTAACACTATTGATGCTTGATAGTGGGCCGAGAGATATTGTAAAACCGTCTTTACGATAAATGGGCTGCGCAAACCCGACAAGCATGCCGCTCCGTGATTGGCCGGCCCAAACGGCCCACGAGGGGCCGCGGCCCTTCTGGCATCTGCCCAAATGCCAGACCGTCCAGTCCGTCACTGCCCTGTACTGTGTGTTTGCATACAACGGCCTACTAAGCACAATCTCCCACCCGTTCCGGTTGGTAAAACCACATATGCCTGGGACAACAACATATAAAAAAACAACATAACAAGTCTATTTCACAGTGTTTTAGTGGCAGTCTACACCACCCTACGCACGCCACCTAAATCTATACCTTCTTCCTCCATCCTCACATGGTCTTCAACATTGTGAGTGCAAGCTCATCAGCAGTCAGCTACCTCTTCAGGCCTGCAAGGAGGTCTGTGTAGGTCTTGTCATCCTCCATCTGAAACAACAGTAAAATCATACAAATGTAATACCTTTATTAATTTCAAAAATAAAATCACAAAACTACAGATGCGTGCGTGTGTGCACATACATACACAAGAAGAGGTAGCCTAAACTATTGAAGCATTCTGAGTAACTCAAAAATATTTAGAAGTATGAAAAGTCATTTTATTACACATGGGTTTAGCTACCCTAAATCTGATTGCCTGGCTGGCATTAAGATAAAGACAGATTACATTTCACCTAGTAACTAACTGCTGAAATGCAATAATGACATTTCTGACATAATATGTGATTTCACATCATGTTTTCTATAACTACATATTGAGAAGAGTAGAATATCAAGTCATGCCATCTTAGAAAATGTTGAGACTAGCACGTCTGATGTTTTGTCATTTAGAAGTTAGCAAGGTAAAACAGTTCACTACAAACTGCCTAGCGAGGTAACAACCCGAGGAGAGGCAATAAGTTAATTAGCACTACATTTCTGACAGAATCCGTGATTTCACATCTTGTTTTCTACAACTACATATTGAGAGGAGTAAAAATATCGCAACTTATTTCATGTAGCTGCTAAGAGAACGCAACTTAGAAACGCGGCGCCCATTGATTTATTCAGCTTTGGTATGCTATACTGACTTGCCAATATAATGCTTACCTAACAAGCAAATTGGTACTAGAAAACAAACTTACTTACTGGTTATATACTAACAGGTTTTTAAATGAAATTGTTAAATGAAAATAACTGATATCAAAAGCAAACGAGAATACTGCAAGCAGTTCAGAGTAATGCAGCTAGCTAAAGTTACATGACGATGCACTTAGCCCCCGCTATGCCATAATGTTGACGCTGATGAGAAAGCATATTACTGTCAAATAACATGATTTTATGACTACAAATTAAGATTAACTATAACTAGAAACTATGTAAAAACATATATTACCTCAGTTTATCCAGCTGTGTGGTTTCCAGTCGAGGTAAACTCCAACGAAGTGCAGGTGGCATCTGGCGGTCCATGTCAAAATGTACGACTGAAGTGAAAAGTTTTTTTCACGACTCATCTTCAAGTATCCAAAACATTTCATTACGGGGAAGATTTCAGAAATAAAATCAGGCATTGGACAGCTGAGATATTAGATGATTGGTCATTGTTAAAATTTTAACGAAATTAGAACGGTCGGGCTTGTAAGGGTTAATATCTAATGCTGGTCTCCTAACTCATACTTGCACTGTCTTGCCTTACCTTTTGCACCTTCACACACACACACTGGTTTACAATCCATCTCTCTGCTGCTACCAATACTTTAGACAAGTGTTTAGACAAGTTTAGACAAGTTTTTAGTATTTAATGCTGGTCTACTGACTTAAACTTGCACTGTCTTGCCTTAGCCTACTTCTTTGCACCTCACCAAATCATATCAGATATCTCCTGTACCATAGGGTTAGTCCCTGCCCTGTCACCCTTATCACACTGCCTCAGCACATTAATGTGGACCTTGTTTGTTGTCTGTTATTTAGTATCTTTCTCTTAGTATCTTCCTTATTGTCTAGTGTATAGTATCTTTATTCTTATTTGTTGATTGTATTCCTAGAGACTTTCTTTTTGCAATCCTGCTTTTTGTATGTATATGTTATATATGTGATGTATCTATGTCTCTAAGCTACTTGGAGTCTTAATTTCCCCTAGGGATAAATAAAGTTTATATCTATCTATCTATCTACCAATCTATCAGGGGCGAAGGTGCCAAAGGGGTTCCAGCCTTCAGAGAGAACTCAGATCAATTGTTAAAGAAGGTGAGTTAATCCTGTAAAAAGATTGTTATTAGGGGCCAAGCAGTGTGGCTGCCTAGGTTATTGTGGTCCCCCCTTTTCATATTATGCATGTGTTGTCTTTCAGGCACGCCTGTCATGGCTTTGACAGCATCTGCTGATACTGTCAACAGAGGCTGAGTGACCACGCTGCTGAACATGGTGAAGGCAACTCAAGTGACTGTTAGCCCAAACAGAAGCAACATCAGGCTTGGGCTGAAGCATGTTCCTAGTCATGACCTGGACTGCATGGATTGGGTGGTGACGGAGGTCAGAGAGAAGAGACTGTTGATGTCGCCTATCATTATTTACTGTAGATCACTCAAGGCAGTTGGAAGAGTGTTCTGCCGTCTCAAAGCCAAACTTGGAGAAGATGCATGGGTGAACAGAGATCCAGAGCATAAGGCTGAAAACATGCTGATCGGAATGTTCCACAGCAAGACACTGCCACAGTACAAACAGAGAGTGCTGGCATCCTTTATGGGTGAGGGTAGCTGCAGGGTTGTTGTTGCTACAACTGCGCTGGGGATGGGCCTCAATTTTCCTAATATCTCACATGTTGTCATGTACGGGGCACCAGAGGATGTGGAAGACAGTGCAACAGGTTGGGCAGGCTGGGAGAAACTCTTTACCTTCACATGCAGTTTTGTATGCTATACAAGCATCACCACGGGTTGATAAAACAGTGAAAGCATTGATTCATGCAGGGACACAGGGCTGTTTTAGAAAAGCCTTCTTTAGTCACTTTGAAGAGCACACCACAAGCTTGGAGCCAGGTCATCTCTGTTGCACCTACTGCCACTCGATGTGTTTATGTTCATCTAGTCGTGATCTTAGAATTATAAGGTTCTATCTCCACTTTTGGTCGAAATTGAGTTTTTGACATAATCTGATCCATTAGGTGTTTATTAATGCCTGTGTGAGGTTATTTTTGTATAAAAAATATTTTTTGGTTAGTTATTAATAAAATAAAAAGGTTCCATCTCACAAAACATAAACCGAGTTGGGATTATAAGGTTCTATCTCCAGTAGATTCAATATCCAATCAAAACCCTGAATGAACACAGACGGACCAATCAAATCCCACCTCTTAGCTCTGTAGCCTGTACACAGAGCTAAGGGCTGGACATTAGCCTGCCCTGGACATCTGAAGCCGGCGATGGCGACCAAAAGACTTAAATGTACAGATCGGTAAGTTGAAGCACATAGAGCTGGTATATAATGCTTAATTTACAAATCATTAGCTAGCTAATGTAAACCAGCTTGTTTGCCAAGGTAGCTAGCTAGCTAGCTTAGCATTAGCGAACATTAGCATTAGCTTGCTAGCAAACGTTAGAATTAGCTTGATAGCTCACCAACAGCTCGCTTACAGTTTTGCACCTGTAAATCTCTGTATGTGACAAATAAACATCCTTGTATCCTTGTAGATGGGCAACTGCAGCTTAGCTAACATAACACCAATTTCTAACTTTACTCCCCTTCCATAAATGTAAGCTAGCTAGCTGCTAGCTTTTTAAACTAGCTAGATTATTGGTGTCTTAATGACTGCAGCCTAACATAATGCCAATTTCTAACTTACTCCCCTTCCATAAATGCATGTTAACTAGCTTTTTAAAGCTGCTAGATTATTGAATATTGATAAAAGTTGCCCCATTTATATCAGGATGATAATTAATTTGTTTTTTGTTACAGAAATGATGATAGTGGTGGAAGTCCTCCAAAGGGAGTGGGAGCGGCAAAGAGGACAGTATCTAGTGGTGGGTACTGCTGGATGGGTGGAATTTCTGTTGTATTTACCGTGCCTTTGTTTGTAAAATACCCAAACTATGTTATCAGTGTCATAAAACAAAAGAATAAACTGACACATTATTATAATATTGGATCATGTAATAATAAAGAATCTTTAGCTTCTCTTGGCTACTGCTGGGGTTAGGCTGTTTTTGCAGGTTTGATGGGCAGTGATGCTCGAGTTGCACAGATGTTTTCAGACACTACTATGTAGGCAAACATGCCACTGTCAGTGTGTACTCTAAGAAGTACTTAATCAATAGGCCTATTTGACTGTTTATCCTGTTCAGTCTTTGTAAGGAAAATGATGGTAGTAGTCCTGGACAGTGCCTCAGTGGGTCCAGTACCAGTTAAGCAATGCAGATTGTCCTGGTATAGATGAGTTTACTTTAGTTACTTAGTTTAGTTACTTTAGTTACATTAGTTACTTTCCTGTAAATGCTATTGTGATGCTCAGCTGTATTACTTTTTGCAGCCATGCCAGGAGAGGCAGAGACACCCAGGGCCAGGGCAGCAGAGACAGATACATAACAAAACAGACTAATAATAAATAATAAAAAAGTGGCATAGTTTAATGAAATAAATTACCAGTTTTTAAAATGTTTCCGAGAGGGGGTGGGGGTTTTGTTCAGCTGTAATTTTAAATTTCCATGTACTTTGAACTTTGAAAAAAATAAAATATTTTTTTCTTACAAACTTGCTTGGCTTTGATGTATACTATACTATTATACATTATATTATATACTACAAGCTGTGTGCTCATATTATAAATGTATAAATTGATTCAAATCAATGGTTATATGCATTTATTCTTTGAAATGTAGGGTTTTATTTGTAAAAGTGGAGATAGAACCTTATAATTCCGAAGTGAATCAGAGCTCTCAGAATTATAAGGTTCTATCTCCATTTGGGCCATCTTAAAAAATCCCATTTCCAAATGTGCCAGGATTTTGATATTCTATCCTCAAAGTACCTGTAGGTTATAGGCTTAAAACCCCGTATTAGATGGGCGTCTAGGGTTAGGGTTAGGGTTAGGGTTAGGGTTAGGGTTAGGGTTAGGGTTAGGGTTAGGGTTAGGTGTTAGACAATGTACAACGATCCTCCCCAAACTTAGATTTACTCCAAGCGAGGTTGAAGGAGGAGTCGAGGGAAATGCACGGGCCGGCGCTTGTTAAGCATTGTCACAAGACTTGTGGTTATTTCTGGTGTGGAAAGCTTTTATGGGCTTAGAATTCCTCTTAATCCTATCTACATATCAATTTTTAAGGTGGCGACTTAACGGATCAAAATGGTGAGTTTCTAGAATAATTGGTCATAGTGTTGAGTTTTAGGAGGTCAGACCGTTTTCAGGTTAAATTTAGAGTTAAATTTAGATGTAGGATTACAAGAAGAAACCATATAGTGTTGATTTTTAAGAGTCAGGCCCTAATGGGTTAATTTTAGGATTGAATTTTTAGGTATAGGGTCAAGGTGAGAAACCCTATTGCTGTGGGTTGGTTAAGTTAAGGGTTAAGATTAGGCATAATGTTGCAGTGACAGGTTAAGGTTAGTAGTTGGGTAGATTCAGGGATACAATACATATGTGTTTTTGGTTAAGGGTTAGGGTTAGGGTTAGGGTTAGGGTTAGGGTTAGGGTTAGGGTTAGGGTTAGGGTTAGGGTTAGGGTTAGGGTTAGGGTTAGGATAGGGGGTAATAGCCACAAGTGCACCGGGGTGCAGTTGGTTTTTTGGCCACAAGTCGTGCAGCGTTGGTGTTAGACTGGCGGCACCCCCATGCACCCCCATGTTTTCTGACGCTCCGGACGCAATGGCGCCACTCCCGTCTCGCTGTGACCTTGCGTCGCGGAGATAGGCGGTTGGCTAGGGCCAGAATCGTATGTGAATCCGCAGCTAGCGTGACATGTTCATCACATACGACTCCCGAGTTAGCGGGTTTTCACTCTTGGCCCCTTAGTGGCAGTATGGGAGAATGACAGTCTGTTCCATTTTTCATCACATATGACTCCCGAGATAGCGCGTATTCACTCTAAGAGTGCAAGTTGGTTTTTTGGCCACAAGTCGTGCAGCGTTGGTGTTAGACTGGCGGCACCCCCATGCACCCCCATGTTTTCTGACGCTCCGGACGCAACGGCGCCACCCCCGTCTCGCTGTGACCTTGCGTCGCGGAGCTAGGCGGTTGGCTAGGGCCAGAATCATATACGAATCCGCAGTTAGCGTGCTTCCACATGCGGGGGGGGGTCGGGATTCACATGTGAGCACCTCCCTAGCGTGACTAGTGTCGCCCTCGTGTGGAAATCAGGCAGCTATGCCTCAGTGTTTTCACTCCTACTATCCCTGACTATGATAGGGGGTAATAGCCACAAGTGCACCGGGGTGCAGTTGGTTTTTTGGCCACAAGTCGTGCAGCGTTGGTGTTAGACTGGCGGCACCCCCATGCACCCCCATGTTTTCTGACGCTCCGGACGCAATGGCGCCACTCCCGTCTCGCTGTGACCTTGCGTCGCGGAGATAGGCGGTTGGCTAGGGCCAGAATCGTATGTGAATCCGCAGCTAGCGTGACATGTTCATCACATACGACTCCCGAGTTAGCGGGTTTTCACTCTTGGCCCCTTAGTGGCAGTATGGGAGAATGACAGTCTGTTCCATTTTTCATCACATACGACTCCCGAGATAGCGCGTATTCACTCTAAGAGTGCAAGTTGGTTTTTTGGCCACAAGTCGTGCAGCGTTGGTGTTAGACTGGCGGCACCCCCATGCACCCCCATGTTTTCTGACGCTCCGGACGCAATGCCGCCATCCCCGTCTCGCTGTGACCTTGCGTCGCGGAGATAGGCGGTTGCTAGGGCCAGAATCGTATGTGAATCCGCAGCTAGCGTGCACCAGTCCCTGACTATGATAGGGGGTAATAGCCACAAGTGCACCGGGGTGCAGTTGGTTTTTTGGCCACAAGTCGTGCAGCGTTGGTGTTAGACTGGCGGCACCCCCATGCACCCCCATGTTTTCTGACGCTCCGGACGCAATGGCGCCACTCCCGTCTCGCTGTGACCTTGCGTCGCGGAGATAGGCGGTTGGCTAGGGCCAGAATCGTATGTGAATCCGCAGCTAGCGTGACATGTTCATCACATACGACTCCCGAGTTAGCGGGTTTTCACTCTTGGCCCCTTAGTGGCAGTATGGGAGAATGACAGTCTGTTCCATTTTTCATCACATACGACTCCCGAGATAGCGCGTATTCACTCTAAGAGTGCAAGTTGTTTTTTTGCCACAAGTCGTGCAGCGTTGGTGTTAGACTGGCGGCACCCCCATGCACCCCCATGTTTTCTGACGCTCCGGACGCAATGCCGCCATCCCCGTCTCGCTGTGACCTTGCGTCGCGGAGATAGGCGGTTGGCTAGGGCCAGAATCGTATGTGAATCCGCAGCTAGCGTGACATGTTCATCACATACGACTCCCGAGATAGCGCGTATTCACTCTAAGAGTGCAAGTTGTTTTTTTGGCCACAAGTCGTGCAGCGTTGGTGTTAGACTGGCGGCACCCCCATGCACCCCCATGTTTTCTGATGCTCCGGACGCAATGCCGCCATCCCCGTCTCGCTGTGACCTTGCGTCGCGGAGATAGGCGGTTGCTAGGGCCAGAATCGTATGTGAATCCGCAGCTAGCGTGCACCAGTCCCTGACTATGATAGGGGGTAATAGCCACAAGTGCACCGGGGTGCAGTTGGTTTTTTGGCCACAAGTCGTGCAGCGTTGGTGTTAGACTGGCGGCACCCCCATGCACCCCCATGTTTTCTGACGCTCCGGACGCAATGGCGCCACTCCCGTCTCGCTGTGACCTTGCGTCGCGGAGATAGGCGGTTGGCTAGGGCCAGAATCGTATGTGAATCCGCAGCTAGCGTGACATGTTCATCACATACGACTCCCGAGTTAGCGGGTTTTCACTCTTGGCCCCTTAGTGGCAGTATGGGAGAATGACAGTCTGTTCCATTTTTCATCACATACGACTCCCGAGATAGCGCGTATTCACTCTAAGAGTGCAAGTTGTTTTTTTGCCACAAGTCGTGCAGCGTTGGTGTTAGACTGGCGGCACCCCCATGCACCCCCATGTTTTCTGACGCTCCGGACGCAATGGCGCCACTCCCGTCTCGCTGTGACCTTGCGTCGCGGAGATAGGCGGTTGGCTAGGGCCAGAATCGTATGTGAATCCGCAGCTAGCGTGACATGTTCATCACATACGACTCCCGAGTTAGCGGGTTTTCACTCTTGGCCCCTTAGTGGCAGTATGGGAGAATGACAGTCTGTTCCATTTTTCATCACATACGACTCCCGAGATAGCGCGTATTCACTCTAAGAGTGCAAGTTGGTTTTTTGGCCACAAGTCGTGCAGCGTTGGTGTTAGACTGGCGGCACCCCCATGCACCCCCATGTTTTCTGACGCTCCGGACGCAATGCCGCCATCCCCGTCTCGCTGTGACCTTGCGTCGCGGAGATAGGCGGTTGCTAGGGCCAGAATCGTATGTGAATCCGCAGCTAGCGTGCACCAGTCCCTGACTATGATAGGGGGTAATAGCCACAAGTGCACCGGGGTGCAGTTGGTTTTTTGGCCACAAGTCGTGCAGCGTTGGTGTTAGACTGGCGGCACCCCCATGCACCCCCATGTTTTCTGACGCTCCGGACGCAATGGCGCCACTCCCGTCTCGCTGTGACCTTGCGTCGCGGAGATAGGCGGTTGGCTAGGGCCAGAATCGTATGTGAATCCGCAGCTAGCGTGACATGTTCATCACATACGACTCCCGAGTTAGCGGGTTTTCACTCTTGGCCCCTTAGTGGCAGTATGGGAGAATGACAGTCTGTTCCATTTTTCATCACATACGACTCCCGAGATAGCGCGTATTCACTCTAAGAGTGCAAGTTGTTTTTTTGCCACAAGTCGTGCAGCGTTGGTGTTAGACTGGCGGCACCCCCATGCACCCCCATGTTTTCTGACGCTCCGGACGCAATGGCGCCACTCCCGTCTCGCTGTGACCTTGCGTCGCGGAGATAGGCGGTTGGCTAGGGCCAGAATCGTATGTGAATCCGCAGCTAGCGTGACATGTTCATCACATACGACTCCCGAGTTAGCGGGTTTTCACTCTTGGCCCCTTAGTGGCAGTATGGGAGAATGACAGTCTGTTCCATTTTTCATCACATACGACTCCCGAGATAGCGCGTATTCACTCTAAGAGTGCAAGTTGGTTTTTTGGCCACAAGTCGTGCAGCGTTGGTGTTAGACTGGCGGCACCCCCATGCACCCCCATGTTTTCTGACGCTCCGGACGCAATGCCGCCATCCCCGTCTCGCTGTGACCTTGCGTCGCGGAGATAGGCGGTTGCTAGGGCCAGAATCGTATGTGAATCCGCAGCTAGCGTGCACCAGTCCCTGACTATGATAGGGGGTAATAGCCACAAGTGCACCGGGGTGCAGTTGGTTTTTTGGCCACAAGTCGTGCAGCGTTGGTGTTAGACTGGCGGCACCCCCATGCACCCCCATGTTTTCTGACGCTCCGGACGCAATGGCGCCACTCCCGTCTCGCTGTGACCTTGCGTCGCGGAGATAGGCGGTTGGCTAGGGCCAGAATCGTATGTGAATCCGCAGCTAGCGTGACATGTTCATCACATACGACTCCCGAGTTAGCGGGTTTTCACTCTTGGCCCCTTAGTGGCAGTATGGGAGAATGACAGTCTGTTCCATTTTTCATCACATACGACTCCCGAGATAGCGCGTATTCACTCTAAGAGTGCAAGTTGTTTTTTTGCCACAAGTCGTGCAGCGTTGGTGTTAGACTGGCGGCACCCCCATGCACCCCCATGTTTTCTGACGCTCCGGACGCAATGCCGCCATCCCCGTCTCGCTGTGACCTTGCGTCGCGGAGATAGGCGGTTGGCTAGGGCCAGAATCGTATGTGAATCCGCAGCTAGCGTGACATGTTCATCACATACGACTCCCGAGATAGCGCGTATTCACTCTAAGAGTGCAAGTTGTTTTTTTGGCCACAAGTCGTGCAGCGTTGGTGTTAGACTGGCGGCACCCCCATGCACCCCCATGTTTTCTGATGCTCCGGACGCAATGCCGCCATCCCCGTCTCGCTGTGACCTTGCGTCGCGGAGATAGGCGGTTGCTAGGGCCAGAATCGTATGTGAATCCGCAGCTAGCGTGCACCAGTCCCTGACTATGATAGGGGGTAATAGCCACAAGTGCACCGGGGTGCAGTTGGTTTTTTGGCCACAAGTCGTGCAGCGTTGGTGTTAGACTGGCGGCACCCCCATGCACCCCCATGTTTTCTGACGCTCCGGACGCAATGGCGCCACTCCCGTCTCGCTGTGACCTTGCGTCGCGGAGATAGGCGGTTGGCTAGGGCCAGAATCGTATGTGAATCCGCAGCTAGCGTGACATGTTCATCACATACGACTCCCGAGTTAGCGGGTTTTCACTCTTGGCCCCTTAGTGGCAGTATGGGAGAATGACAGTCTGTTCCATTTTTCATCACATACGACTCCCGAGGTAGCGCGTATTCACTCTAAGAGTGCAAGTTGGTTTTTTGGCCACAAGTCGTGCAGCGTTGGTGTTAGACTGGCGGCACCCCCATGCACCCCCATGTTTTCTGACGCTCCGGACGCAACGGCGCCACCCCCGTCTCGCTGTGACCTTGCGTCGCGGAGCTAGGCGGTTGGCTAGGGCCAGAATCATATACGAATCCGCAGTTAGCGTGCTTCCACATGCGGGGGGGGGTCGGGATTCACATGTGAGCACCTCCCTAGCGTGACTAGTGTCGCCCTCGTGTGGAAATCAGGCAGCTATGCCTCAGTGTTTTCACTCCTACTATCCCTGACTATGATAGGGGGTAATAGCCACAAGTGCACCGGGGTGCAGTTGGTTTTTTGGCCACAAGTCGTGCAGCGTTGGTGTTAGACTGGCGGCACCCCCATGCACCCCCATGTTTTCTGACGCTCCGGACGCAATGGCGCCACTCCCGTCTCGCTGTGACCTTGCGTCGCGGAGATAGGCGGTTGGCTAGGGCCAGAATCGTATGTGAATCCGCAGCTAGCGTGACATGTTCATCACATACGACTCCCGAGTTAGCGGGTTTTCACTCTTGGCCCCTTAGTGGCAGTATGGGAGAATGACAGTCTGTTCCATTTTTCATCACATACGACTCCCGAGATAGCGCGTATTCACTCTTGGCCCCTTAGTGGCAGTATGGGAGAATGACAGTCTGTTACATGTTCATCACATACGGCTCTTGAGTTAGCGCTTGGAGGTTTGCTAGGGCCGGAATCATATACGAACCCGCAGGTATACCATGGGTTTGAGATTTTTTCGGCTCTGCTTAAGGCTTTAACCCTTGCGAGGTTAGCTTAAGTGGGGCACAGTGCACCAGTACTTATCGGTGCTTAAGCCTGGTTGTCCGTGGGGGGGTGGTACCCAGAGGGGGGGGGTGTTTGCCACTTTGTGTTGCGGGCTTAGCATAGAGGGTGTTAGCTAGTTTGATTAGCGTGTTTAATTTGGGTTAAGTTTAGGAGTAGGATACAGGGTAATGCTCCCAGGCTCACACACACGCGCGCAGGGGACAGAGAGGAGTCTTTGGAGCCTCTGTGAGCAGCTGCGGCCTGTGTGAGAACATGCACTGTCTCCTAGGCCTCTCTGTGCCTCTCCAAGCGTCAGGGGTCAAACCAGAGGTCAAGCTGTAGCTAGTAGACCTCTGACAAGGCCTCGGCCTAAGTTGGGGCCTCTGTGAGTAGCTGCAGGCTGTGTGAGCACAAGCACTCTTCCCCAAGCCTCTCCAAGCATCAGGGGTCAAGTCAGAGGTCAGCAGTAGCTAGTAGGCCTCTCACAAGGCCTCAGTCTAAGTTATCGGTGCTTAAGCCTGGTTGTCCGTGGGGGGGTGGTACCCAGAGGGGGGGGGTGTTTGCCACTTTGTGTTGCGGGCTTAGCATAGAGGGTGTTAGCTAGTTTGATTAGCGTGTTTAATTTGGGTTAAGTTTAGGAGTAGGATACAGGGTAATGCTCCCAGGCTCACACACACGCGCGCAGGGGACAGAGAGGAGTCTTTGGAGCCTCTGTGAGCAGCAGCAGCCTGTGTGAGAACATGCACTGTCTCCTAGGCCTCTCTGTGCCTCTCCAAGCGTCAGGGGTCAAACCAGAGGTCAAGCTGTTGCGGGCTTAGCATAGAGGGTGTTAGCTAGTTTGATTAGTGTGTTTAATTTGGGTTAAGTTTAGGAGTAGGATACAGGGTAATGCTCCCAGGCTCACACACACGCGCGCAGGGGACAGAGAGGAGTCTTTGGAGCCTCTGTGAGCAGCTGCAGCCTGTGTGAGCAACAGGCCCCTCTCTCTGTCCCTCTCTATCACCTGCGCGCGCGTGTGTGCGTGTGTGTGGCTGTGCCTGCTGTGGGGGGTCTAGCGCAGCTCTCTGTGTCTCTCCCTGCTCCTAGGCCCAAGTTGAGCCCGTCTGAGCACAAGCACTCATCCCCAGGCCTCTCCCGGCCCGTCCCATCACAGTAGCTAGTAGGCCTCTCACAAGGCCTTAGCTTAAGCTAATGTGTGTGTGTTTGGGGGGGAGGGGGGGGGGGCGCTCAGGATTGGGTGAGATTCTAGATTAATTTTGACGCTCCGGACGCAATGCCGCCATCCCCGTCTCGCTGTGACCTTGCGTCGCGGAGATAGGCGGTTGCTAGGGCCAGAATCGTATGTGAATCCGCAGCTAGCGTGACATGTTCATCACATACGACTCCCGAGTTAGCGGGTTTTCACTCTTGGCCCCTTAGTGGCAGTATGGGAGAATGACAGTCTGTTCCATTTTTCATCACATACGACTCCCGAGATAGCGCGTATTCACTCTAAGAGTGCAAGTTGGTTTTTTGGCCACAAGTCGTGCAGCGTTGGTGTTAGACTGGCGGCACCCCCATGCACCCCCATGTTTTCTGACGCTCCGGACGCAACGGCGCCACCCCCGTCTCGCTGTGACCTTGCGTCGCGGAGCTAGGCGGTTGGCTAGGGCCAGAATCATATACGAATCCGCAGTTAGCGTGCTTCCACATGCGGGGGGGGGGTCGGGATTCACATGTGAGCACCTCCCTAGCGTGACTAGTGTCGCCCTCGTGTGGAAATCAGGCAGCTATGCCTCAGTGTTTTCACTCCTACTATCCCTGACTATGATAGGGGGTAATAGCCACAAGTGCACCGGGGTGCAGTTGGTTTTTTGGCCACAAGTCGTGCAGCGTTGGTGTTAGACTGGCGGCACCCCCATGCACCCCCATGTTTTCTGACGCTCCGGACGCAATGGCGCCACTCCCGTCTCGCTGTGACCTTGCGTCGCGGAGATAGGCGGTTGGCTAGGGCCAGAATCGTATGTGAATCCGCAGCTAGCGTGACATGTTCATCACATACGACTCCCGAGTTAGCGGGTTTTCACTCTTGGCCCCTTAGTGGCAGTATGGGAGAATGACAGTCTGTTCCATTTTTCATCACATACGACTCCCGAGGTAGCGCGTATTCACTCTAAGAGTGCAAGTTGGTTTTTTGGCCACAAGTCGTGCAGCGTTGGTGTTAGACTGGCGGCACCCCCATGCACCCCCATGTTTTCTGACGCTCCGGACGCAACGGCGCCACCCCCGTCTCGCTGTGACCTTGCGTCGCGGAGCTAGGCGGTTGGCTAGGGCCAGAATCATATACGAATCCGCAGTTAGCGTGCTTCCACATGCGGGGGGGGGTCGGGATTCACATGTGAGCACCTCCCTAGCGTGACTAGTGTCGCCCTCGTGTGGAAATCAGGCAGCTATGCCTCAGTGTTTTCACTCCTACTATCCCTGACTATGATAGGGGGTAATAGCCACAAGTGCACCGGGGTGCAGTTGGTTTTTTGGCCACAAGTCGTGCAGCGTTGGTGTTAGACTGGCGGCACCCCCATGCACCCCCATGTTTTCTGACGCTCCGGACGCAATGGCGCCACTCCCGTCTCGCTGTGACCTTGCGTCGCGGAGATAGGCGGTTGGCTAGGGCCAGAATCGTATGTGAATCCGCAGCTAGCGTGACATGTTCATCACATACGACTCCCGAGTTAGCGGGTTTTCACTCTTGGCCCCTTAGTGGCAGTATGGGAGAATGACAGTCTGTTCCATTTTTCATCACATACGACTCCCGAGATAGCGCGTATTCACTCTTGGCCCCTTAGTGGCAGTATGGGAGAATGACAGTCTGTTACATGTTCATCACATACGGCTCTTGAGTTAGCGCTTGGAGGTTTGCTAGGGCCGGAATCATATACGAACCCGCAGGTATACCATGGGTTTGAGATTTTTTCGGCTCTGCTTAAGGCTTTAACCCTTGCGAGGTTAGCTTAAGTGGGGCACAGTGCACCAGTACTTATCGGTGCTTAAGCCTGGTTGTCCGTGGGGGGGTGGTACCCAGAGGGGGGGGGTGTTTGCCACTTTGTGTTGCGGGCTTAGCATAGAGGGTGTTAGCTAGTTTGATTAGCGTGTTTAATTTGGGTTAAGTTTAGGAGTAGGATACAGGGTAATGCTCCCAGGCTCACACACACGCGCGCAGGGGACAGAGAGGAGTCTTTGGAGCCTCTGTGAGCAGCAGCAGCCTGTGTGAGAACATGCACTGTCTCCTAGGCCTCTCTGTGCCTCTCCAAGCGTCAGGGGTCAAACCAGAGGTCAAGCTGTTGCGGGCTTAGCATAGAGGGTGTTAGCTAGTTTGATTAGCGTGTTTAATTTGGGTTAAGTTTAGGAGTAGGATACAGGGTAATGCTCCCAGGCTCACACACACGCGCGCAGGGGACAGAGAGGAGTCTTTGGAGCCTCTGTGAGCAGCTGCAGCCTGTGTGAGCAACAGGCCCCTCTCTCTGTCCCTCTCTATCACCTGCGCGCGCGTGTGTGCGTGTGTGTGGCTGTGCCTGCTGTGGGGGGTCTAGCGCAGCTCTCTGTGTCTCTCCCTGCTCCTAGGCCCAAGTTGAGCCCGTCTGAGCACAAGCACTCATCCCCAGGCCTCTCCCGGCCCGACCCATCACAGTAGCTAGTAGGCCTCTCACAAGGCCTTAGCTTAAGCTAATGTGTGTGTGTTTGGGGGGGAGGGGGGGGGGGCGCTCAGGATTGGGTGAGATTCTAGATTAATTTTGACGCTCCGGACGCAATGCCGCCATCCCCGTCTCGCTGTGACCTTGCGTCGCGGAGCTAGGAGGTTTGCTAGGGCCGGAATCATATACGAACCCGCAGGTATACCATGGGTTTGAGATTTTTTCGGCTCTGCTTAAGGCTTTAACCCTTGCGAGGTTAGCTTAAGTGGGGCACAGTGCACCAGTACTTATCGGTGCTTAAGCCTGGTTGTCCGTGGGGGGGGTGGTACCCAGAGGGGGGGGGTGTTTGCCACTTTGTGTTGCGGGCTTAGCATAGAGGGTGTTAGCTAGTTTGATTAGCGTGTTTAATTTGGGTTAAGTTAAGGGGAGGGGGGGGGGGGCGCTCAGGATTGGGTGAGATTCTAGATTAATTTTGACGCTCCGGACGCAATGCCGCCATCCCCGTCTCGCTGTGACCTTGCGTCGCGGAGATAGGCGGTTGCTAGGGCCAGAATCGTATGTGAATCCGCAGCTAGCGTGCACCAGTCCCTGACTATGATAGGGGGTAATAGCCACAAGTGCACCGGGGTGCAGTTGGTTTTTTGGCCACAAGTCGTGCAGCGTTGGTGTTAGACTGGCGGCACCCCCATGCACCCCCATGTTTTCTGACGCTCCGGACGCAATGGCGCCACTCCCGTCTCGCTGTGACCTTGCGTCGCGGAGATAGGCGGTTGGCTAGGGCCAGAATCGTATGTGAATCCGCAGCTAGCGTGACATGTTCATCACATACGACTCCCGAGTTAGCGGGTTTTCACTCTTGGCCCCTTAGTGGCAGTATGGGAGAATGACAGTCTGTTCCATTTTTCATCACATACGACTCCCGAGATAGCGCGTATTCACTCTAAGAGTGCAAGTTGGTTTTTTGGCCACAAGTCGTGCAGCGTTGGTGTTAGACTGGCGGCACCCCCATGCACCCCCATGTTTTCTGACGCTCCGGACGCAACGGCGCCACCCCCGTCTCGCTGTGACCTTGCGTCGCGGAGCTAGGCGGTTGGCTAGGGCCAGAATCATATACGAATCCGCAGTTAGCGTGCTTCCACATGCGGGGGGGGGGTCGGGATTCACATGTGAGCACCTCCCTAGCGTGACTAGTGTCGCCCTCGTGTGGAAATCAGGCAGCTATGCCTCAGTGTTTTCACTCCTACTATCCCTGACTATGATAGGGGGTAATAGCCACAAGTGCACCGGGGTGCAGTTGGTTTTTTGGCCACAAGTCGTGCAGCGTTGGTGTTAGACTGGCGGCACCCCCATGCACCCCCATGTTTTCTGACGCTCCGGACGCAATGGCGCCACTCCCGTCTCGCTGTGACCTTGCGTCGCGGAGATAGGCGGTTGGCTAGGGCCAGAATCGTATGTGAATCCGCAGCTAGCGTGACATGTTCATCACATACGACTCCCGAGTTAGCGGGTTTTCACTCTTGGCCCCTTAGTGGCAGTATGGGAGAATGACAGTCTGTTCCATTTTTCATCACATACGACTCCCGAGGTAGCGCGTATTCACTCTAAGAGTGCAAGTTGGTTTTTTGGCCACAAGTCGTGCAGCGTTGGTGTTAGACTGGCGGCACCCCCATGCACCCCCATGTTTTCTGACGCTCCGGACGCAACGGCGCCACCCCCGTCTCGCTGTGACCTTGCGTCGCGGAGCTAGGCGGTTGGCTAGGGCCAGAATCATATACGAATCCGCAGTTAGCGTGCTTCCACATGCGGGGGGGGGTCGGGATTCACATGTGAGCACCTCCCTAGCGTGACTAGTGTCGCCCTCGTGTGGAAATCAGGCAGCTATGCCTCAGTGTTTTCACTCCTACTATCCCTGACTATGATAGGGGGTAATAGCCACAAGTGCACCGGGGTGCAGTTGGTTTTTTGGCCACAAGTCGTGCAGCGTTGGTGTTAGACTGGCGGCACCCCCATGCACCCCCATGTTTTCTGACGCTCCGGACGCAATGGCGCCACTCCCGTCTCGCTGTGACCTTGCGTCGCGGAGATAGGCGGTTGGCTAGGGCCAGAATCGTATGTGAATCCGCAGCTAGCGTGACATGTTCATCACATACGACTCCCGAGTTAGCGGGTTTTCACTCTTGGCCCCTTAGTGGCAGTATGGGAGAATGACAGTCTGTTCCATTTTTCATCACATACGACTCCCGAGATAGCGCGTATTCACTCTAAGAGTGCAAGTTGGTTTTTTGGCCACAAGTCGTGCAGCGTTGGTGTTAGACTGGCGGCACCCCCATGCACCCCCATGTTTTCTGACGCTCCGGACGCAATGCCGCCATCCCCGTCTCGCTGTGACCTTGCGTCGCGGAGATAGGCGGTTGCTAGGGCCAGAATCGTATGTGAATCCGCAGCTAGCGTGCACCAGTCCCTGACTATGATAGGGGGTAATAGCCACAAGTGCACCGGGGTGCAGTTGGTTTTTTGGCCACAAGTCGTGCAGCGTTGGTGTTAGACTGGCGGCACCCCCATGCACCCCCATGTTTTCTGACGCTCCGGACGCAATGGCGCCACTCCCGTCTCGCTGTGACCTTGCGTCGCGGAGATAGGCGGTTGGCTAGGGCCAGAATCGTATGTGAATCCGCAGCTAGCGTGACATGTTCATCACATACGACTCCCGAGTTAGCGGGTTTTCACTCTTGGCCCCTTAGTGGCAGTATGGGAGAATGACAGTCTGTTCCATTTTTCATCACATACGACTCCCGAGATAGCGCGTATTCACTCTAAGAGTGCAAGTTGTTTTTTTGCCACAAGTCGTGCAGCGTTGGTGTTAGACTGGCGGCACCCCCATGCACCCCCATGTTTTCTGACGCTCCGGACGCAATGCCGCCATCCCCGTCTCGCTGTGACCTTGCGTCGCGGAGATAGGCGGTTGGCTAGGGCCAGAATCGTATGTGAATCCGCAGCTAGCGTGACATGTTCATCACATACGACTCCCGAGTTAGCGGGTTTTCACTCTTGGCCCCTTAGTGGCAGTATGGGAGAATGACAGTCTGTTCCATTTTTCATCACATACGACTCCCGAGATAGCGCGTATTCACTCTAAGAGTGCAAGTTGGTTTTTTGGCCACAAGTCGTGCAGCGTTGGTGTTAGACTGGCGGCACCCCCATGCACCCCCATGTTTTCTGACGCTCCGGACGCAACGGCGCCACCCCCGTCTCGCTGTGACCTTGCGTCGCGGAGCTAGGCGGTTGGCTAGGGCCAGAATCATATACGAATCCGCAGTTAGCGTGCTTCCACATGCGGGGGGGGGTCGGGATTCACATGTGAGCACCTCCCTAGCGTGACTAGTGTCGCCCTCGTGTGGAAATCAGGCAGCTATGCCTCAGTGTTTTCACTCCTACTATCCCTGACTATGATAGGGGGTAATAGCCACAAGTGCACCGGGGTGCAGTTGGTTTTTTGGCCACAAGTCGTGCAGCGTTGGTGTTAGACTGGCGGCACCCCCATGCACCCCCATGTTTTCTGACGCTCCGGACGCAATGGCGCCACTCCCGTCTCGCTGTGACCTTGCGTCGCGGAGATAGGCGGTTGGCTAGGGCCAGAATCGTATGTGAATCCGCAGCTAGCGTGACATGTTCATCACATACGACTCCCGAGTTAGCGGGTTTTCACTCTTGGCCCCTTAGTGGCAGTATGGGAGAATGACAGTCTGTTCCATTTTTCATCACATACGACTCCCGAGATAGCGCGTATTCACTCTTGGCCCCTTAGTGGCAGTATGGGAGAATGACAGTCTGTTACATGTTCATCACATACGGCTCTTGAGTTAGCGCTTGGAGGTTTGCTAGGGCCGGAATCATATACGAACCCGCAGGTATACCATGGGTTTGAGATTTTTTCGGCTCTGCTTAAGGCTTTAACCCTTGCGAGGTTAGCTTAAGTGGGGCACAGTGCACCAGTACTTATCGGTGCTTAAGCCTGGTTGTCCGTGGGGGGGTGGTACCCAGAGGGGGGGGGTGTTTGCCACTTTGTGTTGCGGGCTTAGCATAGAGGGTGTTAGCTAGTTTGATTAGCGTGTTTAATTTGGGTTAAGTTTAGGAGTAGGATACAGGGTAATGCTCCCAGGCTCACACACACGCGCGCAGGGGACAGAGAGGAGTCTTTGGAGCCTCTGTGAGCAGCTGCAGCCTGTGTGAGCAACAGGCCCCTCTCTCTGTCCCTCTCTATCACCTGCGCGCGCGTGTGTGCGTGTGTGTGGCTGTGCCTGCTGTGGGGGGTCTAGCGCAGCTCTCTGTGTCTCTCCCTGCTCCTAGGCCCAAGTTGAGCCCGTCTGAGCACAAGCACTCATCCCCAGGCCTCTCCCGGCCCGACCCATCACAGTAGCTAGTAGGCCTCTCACAAGGCCTTAGCTTAAGCTAATGTGTGTGTGTTTGGGGGGGAGGGGGGGGGGGGCGCTCAGGATTGGGTGAGATTCTAGATTAATTTTGACGCTCCGGACGCAATGCCGCCATCCCCGTCTCGCTGTGACCTTGCGTCGCGGAGCTAGGAGGTTTGCTAGGGCCGGAATCATATACGAACCCGCAGGTATACCATGGGTTTGAGATTTTTTCGGCTCTGCTTAAGGCTTTAACCCTTGCGAGGTTAGCTTAAGTGGGGCACAGTGCACCAGTACTTATCGGTGCTTAAGCCTGGTTGTCCGTGGGGGGGGTGGTACCCAGAGGGGGGGGGTGTTTGCCACTTTGTGTTGCGGGCTTAGCATAGAGGGTGTTAGCTAGTTTGATTAGCGTGTTTAATTTGGGTTAAGTTTAGGAGTAGGATACAGGGTAATGCTCCCAGGCTCACACACACGCGCGCAGGGGACAGAGAGGAGTCTTTGGAGCCTCTGTGAGCAGCAGCAGCCTGTGTGAGAACATGCACTGTCTCCTAGGCCTCTCTGTGCCTCTCCAAGCGTCAGGGGTCAAACCAGAGGTCAAGCTGTAGCTAGTAGACCTCTGACAAGGCCTCGGCCTAAGTTGGGGCCTCTGTGAGTAGCTGCAGGCTGTGTGAGCACAAGCACTCTTCCCCAAGCCTCTCCAAGCATCAGGGGTCAAGTCAGAGGTCAGCAGTAGCTAGTAGGCCTCTCACAAGGCCTCAGTCTAAGTTATCGGTGCTTAAGCCTGGTTGTCCGTGGGGGGGTGGTACCCAGAGGGGGGGGGTGTTTGCCACTTTGTGTTGCGGGCTTAGCATAGAGGGTGTTAGCTAGTTTGATTAGCGTGTTTAATTTGGGTTAAGTTTAGGAGTAGGATACAGGGTAATGCTCCCAGGCTCACACACACACGCGCAGGGGACAGAGAGGAGTCTTTGGAGCCTCTGTGAGCAGCTGCAGCCTGTGTGAGCAACAGGCCCCTCTCTCTGTCCCTCTCTATCACCTGCGCGCGCGTGTGTGCGTGTGTGTGGCTGTGCCTGCTGTGGGGGGTCTAGCGCAGCTCTCTGTGTCTCTCCCTGCTCCTAGGCCCAAGTTGAGCCCGTCTGAGCACAAGCACTCATCCCCAGGCCTCTCCCGGCCCGACCCATCACAGTAGCTAGTAGGCCTCTCACAAGACCTTAGCTTAAGCTAATGTGTGTGTGTTTGGGGGGGAGGGGGGGGGGCGCTCAGGATTGGGTGAGATTCTAGATTAATTTTGACGCTCCGGACGCAATGCCGCCATCCCCGTCTCGCTGTGACCTTGCGTCGCGGAGCTAGGAGGTTTGCTAGGGCCGGAATCATATACGAACCCGCAGGTATACCATGGGTTTGAGATTTTTTCGGCTCTGCTTAAGGCTTTAACCCTTGCGAGGTTAGCTTAAGTGGGGCACAGTGCACCAGTACTTATCGGTGCTTAAGCCTGGTTGTCCGTGGGGGGGGTGGTACCCAGAGGGGGGGGGTGTTTGCCACTTTGTGTTGCGGGCTTAGCATAGAGGGTGTTAGCTAGTTTGATTAGCGTGTTTAATTTGGGTTAAGTTTAGGAGTAGGATACAGGGTAATGCTCCCAGGCTCACACACACGCGCGCAGGGGACAGAGAGGAGTCTTTGGAGCCTCTGTGAGCAGCAGCAGCCTGTGTGAGAACATGCACTGTCTCCTAGGCCTCTCTGTGCCTCTCCAAGCGTCAGGGGTCAAACCAGAGGTCAAGCTGTAGCTAGTAGGCCTCTGACAAGGCCTCGGCCTAAGTTGGGGCCTCTGTGAGTAGCTGCAGGCTGTGTGAGCACAAGCACTCTTCCCCAAGCCTCTCCAAGCATCAGGGGTCAAGTCAGAGGTCAGCAGTAGCTAGTAGGCCTCTCACAAGGCCTCAGTCTAAGTTGGGGCCTCTGTGAGCAGCTGGGGCCTGTGGGTGGGTGTGTGTGTGTGTAGGGGTGCTGCAGTGGGTCTAGCACAGCTCTCTGTGTCTCCCCAAGCATCTAGGCCCAAGGTGGGGCCTCTCTGAGCAGCTGGATCCTCTCTGAGCAACAGGCCCCTCTCTCTGTCCCTCTCTATCACCTGCGCGCGCGTGTATGCGTGTGTGTGGCTGTGCTTGCTGGGGGGGGTCTAGCGCAGCTCTCTGTGTCTCTCCCTGCTCATAGGCCCAAGTTGAGCCCGTCTGAGCACAAGCACTCATCCCCAGGCCTCTCCCGGCCCGTCCCATCACAGTAGCTAGTAGGCCTCTCACAAGGCCTTAGCTTAAGCTAATGTGTGTGTGTTTGGGGGGGAGGGGGGGGGGGCGCTCAGGATTGGGTGAGATTCTAGATTAATTTTGACGCTCCGGACGCAACGCCGCCATCCCCGTCTCGCTGTGACCTTGCGTCGCGGAGATAGGCGGTTGCTAGGGCCAGAATCGTATGTGAATCCGCAGCTAGCGTGCACCAGTCCCTGACTATGATAGGGGGTAATAGCCACAAGTGCACCGGGGTGCAGTTGGTTTTTTGGCCACAAGTCGTGCAGCGTTGGTGTTAGACTGGCGGCACCCCCATGCACCCCCATGTTTTCTGACGCTCCGGACGCAATGGCGCCACTCCCGTCTCGCTGTGACCTTGCGTCGCGGAGATAGGCGGTTGGCTAGGGCCAGAATCGTATGTGAATCCGCAGCTAGCGTGACATGTTCATCACATACGACTCCCGAGTTAGCGGGTTTTCACTCTTGGCCCCTTAGTGGCAGTATGGGAGAATGACAGTCTGTTCCATTTTTCATCACATACGACTCCCGAGATAGCGCGTATTCACTCTTGGCCCCTTAGTGGCAGTATGGGAGAATGACAGTCTGTTACATGTTCATCACATACGGCTCTTGAGTTAGCGCTTGGAGGTTTGCTAGGGCCGGAATCATATACGAACCCGCAGGTATACCATGGGTTTGAGATTTTTTCGGCTCTGCTTAAGGCTTTAACCCTTGCGAGGTTAGCTTAAGTGGGGCACAGTGCACCAGTACTTATCGGTGCTTAAGCCTGGTTGTCCGTGGGGGGGGTGGTACCCAGAGGGGGGGGGTGTTTGCCACTTTGTGTTGCGGGCTTAGCATAGAGGGTGTTAGCTAGTTTGATTAGCGTGTTTAATTTGGGTTAAGTTAAGGGGAGGGGGGGGGGGCGCTCAGGATTGGGTGAGATTCTAGATTAATTTTGACGCTCCGGACGCAATGCCGCCATCCCCGTCTCGCTGTGACCTTGCGTCGCGGAGATAGGCGGTTGCTAGGGCCAGAATCGTATGTGAATCCGCAGCTAGCGTGCACCAGTCCCTGACTATGATAGGGGGTAATAGCCACAAGTGCACCGGGGTGCAGTTGGTTTTTTGGCCACAAGTCGTGCAGCGTTGGTGTTAGACTGGCGGCACCCCCATGCACCCCCATGTTTTCTGACGCTCCGGACGCAATGGCGCCACTCCCGTCTCGCTGTGACCTTGCGTCGCGGAGATAGGCGGTTGGCTAGGGCCAGAATCGTATGTGAATCCGCAGCTAGCGTGACATGTTCATCACATACGACTCCCGAGTTAGCGGGTTTTCACTCTTGGCCCCTTAGTGGCAGTATGGGAGAATGACAGTCTGTTCCATTTTTCATCACATACGACTCCCGAGATAGCGCGTATTCACTCTAAGAGTGCAAGTTGGTTTTTTGGCCACAAGTCGTGCAGCGTTGGTGTTAGACTGGCGGCACCCCCATGCACCCCCATGTTTTCTGACGCTCCGGACGCAACGGCGCCACCCCCGTCTCGCTGTGACCTTGCGTCGCGGAGCTAGGCGGTTGGCTAGGGCCAGAATCATATACGAATCCGCAGTTAGCGTGCTTCCACATGCGGGGGGGGGTCGGGATTCACATGTGAGCACCTCCCTAGCGTGACTAGTGTCGCCCTCGTGTGGAAATCAGGCAGCTATGCCTCAGTGTTTTCACTCCTACTATCCCTGACTATGATAGGGGGTAATAGCCACAAGTGCACCGGGGTGCAGTTGGTTTTTTGGCCACAAGTCGTGCAGCGTTGGTGTTAGACTGGCGGCACCCCCATGCACCCCCATGTTTTCTGACGCTCCGGACGCAATGGCGCCACTCCCGTCTCGCTGTGACCTTGCGTCGCGGAGATAGGCGGTTGGCTAGGGCCAGAATCGTATGTGAATCCGCAGCTAGCGTGACATGTTCATCACATACGACTCCCGAGTTAGCGGGTTTTCACTCTTGGCCCCTTAGTGGCAGTATGGGAGAATGACAGTCTGTTCCATTTTTCATCACATACGACTCCCGAGATAGCGCGTATTCACTCTAAGAGTGCAAGTTGTTTTTTTGGCCACAAGTCGTGCAGCGTTGGTGTTAGACTGGCGGCACCCCCATGCACCCCCATGTTTTCTGACGCTCCGGACGCAACGGCGCCACCCCCGTCTCGCTGTGACCTTGCGTCGCGGAGCTAGGCGGTTGGCTAGGGCCAGAATCATATACGAATCCGCAGTTAGCGTGCTTCCACATGCGGGGGGGGGTCGGGATTCACATGTGAGCACCTCCCTAGCGTGACTAGTGTCGCCCTCGTGTGGAAATCAGGCAGCTATGCCTCAGTGTTTTCACTCCTACTATCCCTGACTATGATAGGGGGTAATAGCCACAAGTGCACCGGGGTGCAGTTGGTTTTTTGGCCACAAGTCGTGCAGCGTTGGTGTTAGACTGGCGGCACCCCCATGCACCCCCATGTTTTCTGACGCTCCGGACGCAATGGCGCCACTCCCGTCTCGCTGTGACCTTGCGTCGCGGAGATAGGCGGTTGGCTAGGGCCAGAATCGTATGTGAATCCGCAGCTAGCGTGACATGTTCATCACATACGACTCCCGAGTTAGCGGGTTTTCACTCTTGGCCCCTTAGTGGCAGTATGGGAGAATGACAGTCTGTTCCATTTTTCATCACATACGACTCCCGAGATAGCGCGTATTCACTCTAAGAGTGCAAGTTGGTTTTTTGGCCACAAGTCGTGCAGCGTTGGTGTTAGACTGGCGGCACCCCCATGCACCCCCATGTTTTCTGACGCTCCGGACGCAACGGCGCCACCCCCGTCTCGCTGTGACCTTGCGTCGCGGAGCTAGGCGGTTGGCTAGGGCCAGAATCATATACGAATCCGCAGTTAGCGTGCTTCCACATGCGGGGGGGGGTCGGGATTCACATGTGAGCACCTCCCTAGCGTGACTAGTGTCGCCCTCGTGTGGAAATCAGGCAGCTATGCCTCAGTGTTTTCACTCCTACTATCCCTGACTATGATAGGGGGTAATAGCCACAAGTGCACCGGGGTGCAGTTGGTTTTTTGGCCACAAGTCGTGCAGCGTTGGTGTTAGACTGGCGGCACCCCCATGCACCCCCATGTTTTCTGACGCTCCGGACGCAATGGCGCCACTCCCGTCTCGCTGTGACCTTGCGTCGCGGAGATAGGCGGTTGGCTAGGGCCAGAATCGTATGTGAATCCGCAGCTAGCGTGACATGTTCATCACATACGACTCCCGAGTTAGCGGGTTTTCACTCTTGGCCCCTTAGTGGCAGTATGGGAGAATGACAGTCTGTTCCATTTTTCATCACATACGACTCCCGAGATAGCGCGTATTCACTCTAAGAGTGCAAGTTGGTTTTTTGGCCACAAGTCGTGCAGCGTTGGTGTTAGACTGGCGGCACCCCCATGCACCCCCATGTTTTCTGACGCTCCGGACGCAACGGCGCCACCCCCGTCTCGCTGTGACCTTGCGTCGCGGAGCTAGGCGGTTGGCTAGGGCCAGAATCATATACGAATCCGCAGTTAGCGTGCTTCCACATGCGGGGGGGGGTCGGGATTCACATGTGAGCACCTCCCTAGCGTGACTAGTGTCGCCCTCGTGTGGAAATCAGGCAGCTATGCCTCAGTGTTTTCACTCCTACTATCCCTGACTATGATAGGGGGTAATAGCCACAAGTGCACCGGGGTGCAGTTGGTTTTTTGGCCACAAGTCGTGCAGCGTTGGTGTTAGACTGGCGGCACCCCCATGCACCCCCATGTTTTCTGACGCTCCGGACGCAATGGCGCCACTCCCGTCTCGCTGTGACCTTGCGTCGCGGAGATAGGCGGTTGGCTAGGGCCAGAATCGTATGTGAATCCGCAGCTAGCGTGACATGTTCATCACATACGACTCCCGAGTTAGCGGGTTTTCACTCTTGGCCCCTTAGTGGCAGTATGGGAGAATGACAGTCTGTTCCATTTTTCATCACATACGACTCCCGAGATAGCGCGTATTCACTCTAAGAGTGCAAGTTGGTTTTTTGGCCACAAGTCGTGCAGCGTTGGTGTTAGACTGGCGGCACCCCCATGCACCCCCATGTTTTCTGACGCTCCGGACGCAATGGCGCCACTCCCGTCTCGCTGTGACCTTGCGTCGCGGAGATAGGCGGTTGGCTAGGGCCAGAATCGTATGTGAATCCGCAGCTAGCGTGACATGTTCATCACATACGACTCCCGAGTTAGCGGGTTTTCACTCTTGGCCCCTTAGTGGCAGTATGGGAGAATGACAGTCTGTTCCATTTTTCATCACATACGACTCCCGAGATAGCGCGTATTCACTCTAAGAGTGCAAGTTGGTTTTTTGGCCACAAGTCGTGCAGCGTTGGTGTTAGACTGGCGGCACCCCCATGCACCCCCATGTTTTCTGACGCTCCGGACGCAACGGCGCCACCCCCGTCTCGCTGTGACCTTGCGTCGCGGAGCTAGGCGGTTGGCTAGGGCCAGAATCATATACGAATCCGCAGTTAGCGTGCTTCCACATGCGGGGGGGGGTCGGGATTCACATGTGAGCACCTCCCTAGCGTGACTAGTGTCGCCCTCGTGTGGAAATCAGGCAGCTATGCCTCAGTGTTTTCACTCCTACTATCCCTGACTATGATAGGGGGTAATAGCCACAAGTGCACCGGGGTGCAGTTGGTTTTTTGGCCACAAGTCGTGCAGCGTTGGTGTTAGACTGGCGGCACCCCCATGCACCCCCATGTTTTCTGACGCTCCGGACGCAATGGCGCCACTCCCGTCTCGCTGTGACCTTGCGTCGCGGAGATAGGCGGTTGGCTAGGGCCAGAATCGTATGTGAATCCGCAGCTAGCGTGACATGTTCATCACATACGACTCCCGAGATAGCGCGTATTCACTCTAAGAGTGCAAGTTGGTTTTTTGGCCACAAGTCGTGCAGCGTTGGTGTTAGACTGGCTGCACCCCCATGCACCCCCATGTTTTCTGACGCTCCGGACGCAATGCCGCCATCCCCGTCTCGCTGTGACCTTGCGTCGCGGAGATAGGCGGTTGCTAGGGCCAGAATCGTATGTGAATCCGCAGCTAGCGTGCACCAGTCCCTGACTATGATAGGGGGTAATAGCCACAAGTGCACCGGGGTGCAGTTGGTTTTTTGGCCACAAGTCGTGCAGCGTTGGTGTTAGACTGGCGGCACCCCCATGCACCCCCATGTTTTCTGACGCTCCGGACGCAATGGCGCCACTCCCGTCTCGCTGTGACCTTGCGTCGCGGAGATAGGCGGTTGGCTAGGGCCAGAATCGTATGTGAATCCGCAGCTAGCGTGACATGTTCATCACATACGACTCCCGAGTTAGCGGGTTTTCACTCTTGGCCCCTTAGTGGCAGTATGGGAGAATGACAGTCTGTTCCATTTTTCATCACATACGACTCCCGAGATAGCGCGTATTCACTCTAAGAGTGCAAGTTGGTTTTTTGGCCACAAGTCGTGCAGCGTTGGTGTTAGACTGGCGGCACCCCCATGCACCCCCATGTTTTCTGACGCTCCGGACGCAACGGCGCCACCCCCGTCTCGCTGTGACCTTGCGTCGCGGAGCTAGGCGGTTGGCTAGGGCCAGAATCATATACGAATCCGCAGTTAGCGTGCTTCCACATGCGGGGGGGGGTCGGGATTCACATGTGAGCACCTCCCTAGCGTGACTAGTGTCGCCCTCGTGTGGAAATCAGGCAGCTATGCCTCAGTGTTTTCACTCCTACTATCCCTGACTATGATAGGGGGTAATAGCCACAAGTGCACCGGGGTGCAGTTGGTTTTTTGACCACAAGTCGTGCAGCGTTGGTGTTAGACTGGCGGCACCCCCATGCACCCCCATGTTTTCTGACGCTCCGGACGCAATGGCGCCACTCCCGTCTCGCTGTGACCTTGCGTCGCGGAGATAGGCGGTTGGCTAGGGCCAGAATCGTATGTGAATCCGCAGCTAGCGTGACATGTTCATCACATACGACTCCCGAGATAGCGCGTATTCACTCTAAGAGTGCAAGTTGGTTTTTTGGCCACAAGTCGTGCAGCGTTGGTGTTAGACTGGCGGCACCCCCATGCACCCCCATGTTTTCTGACGCTCCGGACGCAATGCTGCCATCCCCGTCTCGCTGTGACCTTGCGTCGCGGAGATAGGCGGTTGCTAGGGCCAGAATCGTATGTGAATCCGCAGCTAGCGTGCACCAGTCCCTGACTATGATAGGGGGTAATAGCCACAAGTGCACCGGGGTGCAGTTGGTTTTTTGGCCACAAGTCGTGCAGCGTTGGTGTTAGACTGGCGGCACCCCCATGCACCCCCATGTTTTCTGACGCTCCGGACGCAATGGCGCCACTCCCGTCTCGCTGTGACCTTGCGTCGCGGAGATAGGCGGTTGGCTAGGGCCAGAATCGTATGTGAATCCGCAGCTAGCGTGACATGTTCATCACATACGACTCCCGAGTTAGCGGGTTTTCACTCTTGGCCCCTTAGTGGCAGTATGGGAGAATGACAGTCTGTTCCATTTTTCATCACATACGACTCCCGAGATAGCGCGTATTCACTCTTGGCCCCTTAGTGGCAGTATGGGAGAATGACAGTCTGTTACATGTTCATCACATACGGCTCTTGAGTTAGCGCTTGGAGGTTTGCTAGGGCCGGAATCATATACGAACCCGCAGGTATACCATGGGTTTGAGATTTTTTCGGCTCTGCTTAAGGCTTTAACCCTTGCGAGGTTAGCTTAAGTGGGGCACAGTGCACCAGTACTTATCGGTGCTTAAGCCTGGTTGTCCGTGGGGGGGGTGGTACCCAGAGGGGGGGGGTGTTTGCCACTTTGTGTTGCGGGCTTAGCATAGAGGGTGTTAGCTAGTTTGATTAGCGTGTTTAATTTGGGTTAAGTTAAGGGGAGGGGGGGGGGGCGCTCAGGATTGGGTGAGATTCTAGATTAATTTTGACGCTCCGGACGCAATGCCGCCATCCCCGTCTCGCTGTGACCTTGCGTCGCGGAGATAGGCGGTTGCTAGGGCCAGAATCGTATGTGAATCCGCAGCTAGCGTGCACCAGTCCCTGACTATGATAGGGGGTAATAGCCACAAGTGCACCGGGGTGCAGTTGGTTTTTTGGCCACAAGTCGTGCAGCGTTGGTGTTAGACTGGCGGCACCCCCATGCACCCCCATGTTTTCTGACGCTCCGGACGCAATGGCGCCACTCCCGTCTCGCTGTGACCTTGCGTCGCGGAGATAGGCGGTTGGCTAGGGCCAGAATCGTATGTGAATCCGCAGCTAGCGTGACATGTTCATCACATACGACTCCCGAGTTAGCGGGTTTTCACTCTTGGCCCCTTAGTGGCAGTATGGGAGAATGACAGTCTGTTCCATTTTTCATCACATACGACTCCCGAGATAGCGCGTATTCACTCTTGGCCCCTTAGTGGCAGTATGGGAGAATGACAGTCTGTTACATGTTCATCACATACGGCTCTTGAGTTAGCGCTTGGAGGTTTGCTAGGGCCGGAATCATATACGAACCCGCAGGTATACCATGGGTTTGAGATTTTTTCGGCTCTGCTTAAGGCTTTAACCCTTGCGAGGTTAGCTTAAGTGGGGCACAGTGCACCAGTACTTATCGGTGCTTAAGCCTGGTTGTCCGTGGGGGGGGTGGTACCCAGAGGGGGGGGGTGTTTGCCACTTTGTGTTGCGGGCTTAGCATAGAGGGTGTTAGCTAGTTTGATTAGCGTGTTTAATTTGGGTTAAGTTAAGGGGAGGGGGGGGGGGCGCTCAGGATTGGGTGAGATTCTAGATTAATTTTGACGCTCCGGACGCAATGCCGCCATCCCCGTCTCGCTGTGACCTTGCGTCGCGGAGATAGGCGGTTGCTAGGGCCAGAATCGTATGTGAATCCGCAGCTAGCGTGCACCAGTCCCTGACTATGATAGGGGGTAATAGCCACAAGTGCACCGGGGTGCAGTTGGTTTTTTGGCCACAAGTCGTGCAGCGTTGGTGTTAGACTGGCGGCACCCCCATGCACCCCCATGTTTTCTGACGCTCCGGACGCAATGGCGCCACTCCCGTCTCGCTGTGACCTTGCGTCGCGGAGATAGGCGGTTGGCTAGGGCCAGAATCGTATGTGAATCCGCAGCTAGCGTGACATGTTCATCACATACGACTCCCGAGTTAGCGGGTTTTCACTCTTGGCCCCTTAGTGGCAGTATGGGAGAATGACAGTCTGTTCCATTTTTCATCACATACGACTCCCGAGATAGCGCGTATTCACTCTAAGAGTGCAAGTTGGTTTTTTGGCCACAAGTCGTGCAGCGTTGGTGTTAGACTGGCGGCACCCCCATGCACCCCCATGTTTTCTGACGCTCCGGACGCAACGGCGCCACCCCCGTCTCGCTGTGACCTTGCGTCGCGGAGCTAGGCGGTTGGCTAGGGCCAGAATCATATACGAATCCGCAGTTAGCGTGCTTCCACATGCGGGGGGGGGTCGGGATTCACATGTGAGCACCTCCCTAGCGTGACTAGTGTCGCCCTCGTGTGGAAATCAGGCAGCTATGCCTCAGTGTTTTCACTCCTACTATCCCTGACTATGATAGGGGGTAATAGCCACAAGTGCACCGGGGTGCAGTTGGTTTTTTGGCCACAAGTCGTGCAGCGTTGGTGTTAGACTGGCGGCACCCCCATGCACCCCCATGTTTTCTGACGCTCCGGACGCAATGGCGCCACTCCCGTCTCGCTGTGACCTTGCGTCGCGGAGATAGGCGGTTGGCTAGGGCCAGAATCGTATGTGAATCCGCAGCTAGCGTGACATGTTCATCACATACGACTCCCGAGTTAGCGGGTTTTCACTCTTGGCCCCTTAGTGGCAGTATGGGAGAATGACAGTCTGTTCCATTTTTCATCACATACGACTCCCGAGATAGCGCGTATTCACTCTAAGAGTGCAAGTTGTTTTTTTGGCCACAAGTCGTGCAGCGTTGGTGTTAGACTGGCGGCACCCCCATGCACCCCCATGTTTTCTGACGCTCCGGACGCAACGGCGCCACCCCCGTCTCGCTGTGACCTTGCGTCGCGGAGCTAGGCGGTTGGCTAGGGCCAGAATCATATACGAATCCGCAGTTAGCGTGCTTCCACATGCGGGGGGGGGTCGGGATTCACATGTGAGCACCTCCCTAGCGTGACTAGTGTCGCCCTCGTGTGGAAATCAGGCAGCTATGCCTCAGTGTTTTCACTCCTACTATCCCTGACTATGATAGGGGGTAATAGCCACAAGTGCACCGGGGTGCAGTTGGTTTTTTGGCCACAAGTCGTGCAGCGTTGGTGTTAGACTGGCGGCACCCCCATGCACCCCCATGTTTTCTGACGCTCCGGACGCAATGGCGCCACTCCCGTCTCGCTGTGACCTTGCGTCGCGGAGATAGGCGGTTGGCTAGGGCCAGAATCGTATGTGAATCCGCAGCTAGCGTGACATGTTCATCACATACGACTCCCGAGTTAGCGGGTTTTCACTCTTGGCCCCTTAGTGGCAGTATGGGAGAATGACAGTCTGTTCCATTTTTCATCACATACGACTCCCGAGATAGCGCGTATTCACTCTAAGAGTGCAAGTTGGTTTTTTGGCCACAAGTCGTGCAGCGTTGGTGTTAGACTGGCGGCACCCCCATGCACCCCCATGTTTTCTGACGCTCCGGACGCAACGGCGCCACCCCCGTCTCGCTGTGACCTTGCGTCGCGGAGCTAGGCGGTTGGCTAGGGCCAGAATCATATACGAATCCGCAGTTAGCGTGCTTCCACATGCGGGGGGGGGTCGGGATTCACATGTGAGCACCTCCCTAGCGTGACTAGTGTCGCCCTCGTGTGGAAATCAGGCAGCTATGCCTCAGTGTTTTCACTCCTACTATCCCTGACTATGATAGGGGGTAATAGCCACAAGTGCACCGGGGTGCAGTTGGTTTTTTGGCCACAAGTCGTGCAGCGTTGGTGTTAGACTGGCGGCACCCCCATGCACCCCCATGTTTTCTGACGCTCCGGACGCAATGGCGCCACTCCCGTCTCGCTGTGACCTTGCGTCGCGGAGATAGGCGGTTGGCTAGGGCCAGAATCGTATGTGAATCCGCAGCTAGCGTGACATGTTCATCACATACGACTCCCGAGTTAGCGGGTTTTCACTCTTGGCCCCTTAGTGGCAGTATGGGAGAATGACAGTCTGTTCCATTTTTCATCACATACGACTCCCGAGATAGCGCGTATTCACTCTTGGCCCCTTAGTGGCAGTATGGGAGAATGACAGTCTGTTACATGTTCATCACATACGGCTCTTGAGTTAGCGCTTGGAGGTTTGCTAGGGCCGGAATCATATACGAACCCGCAGGTATACCATGGGTTTGAGATTTTTTCGGCTCTGCTTAAGGCTTTAACCCTTGCGAGGTTAGCTTAAGTGGGGCACAGTGCACCAGTACTTATCGGTGCTTAAGCCTGGTTGTCCGTGGGGGGGTGGTACCCAGAGGGGGGGGGTGTTTGCCACTTTGTGTTGCGGGCTTAGCATAGAGGGTGTTAGCTAGTTTGATTAGCGTGTTTAATTTGGGTTAAGTTTAGGAGTAGGATACAGGGTAATGCTCCCAGGCTCACACACACGCGCGCAGGGGACAGAGAGGAGTCTTTGGAGCCTCTGTGAGCAGCTGCAGCCTGTGTGAGCAACAGGCCCCTCTCTCTGTCCCTCTCTATCACCTGCGCGCGCGTGTGTGCGTGTGTGTGGCTGTGCCTGCTGTGGGGGGTCTAGCGCAGCTCTCTGTGTCTCTCCCTGCTCCTAGGCCCAAGTTGAGCCCGTCTGAGCACAAGCACTCATCCCCAGGCCTCTCCCGGCCCGACCCATCACAGTAGCTAGTAGGCCTCTCACAAGGCCTTAGCTTAAGCTAATGTGTGTGTGTTTGGGGGGGAGGGGGGGGGGGGCGCTCAGGATTGGGTGAGATTCTAGATTAATTTTGACGCTCCGGACGCAATGCCGCCATCCCCGTCTCGCTGTGACCTTGCGTCGCGGAGCTAGGAGGTTTGCTAGGGCCGGAATCATATACGAACCCGCAGGTATACCATGGGTTTGAGATTTTTTCGGCTCTGCTTAAGGCTTTAACCCTTGCGAGGTTAGCTTAAGTGGGGCACAGTGCACCAGTACTTATCGGTGCTTAAGCCTGGTTGTCCGTGGGGGGGGTGGTACCCAGAGGGGGGGGGTGTTTGCCACTTTGTGTTGCGGGCTTAGCATAGAGGGTGTTAGCTAGTTTGATTAGCGTGTTTAATTTGGGTTAAGTTTAGGAGTAGGATACAGGGTAATGCTCCCAGGCTCACACACACGCGCGCAGGGGACAGAGAGGAGTCTTTGGAGCCTCTGTGAGCAGCAGCAGCCTGTGTGAGAACATGCACTGTCTCCTAGGCCTCTCTGTGCCTCTCCAAGCGTCAGGGGTCAAACCAGAGGTCAAGCTGTAGCTAGTAGACCTCTGACAAGGCCTCGGCCTAAGTTGGGGCCTCTGTGAGTAGCTGCAGGCTGTGTGAGCACAAGCACTCTTCCCCAAGCCTCTCCAAGCATCAGGGGTCAAGTCAGAGGTCAGCAGTAGCTAGTAGGCCTCTCACAAGGCCTCAGTCTAAGTTATCGGTGCTTAAGCCTGGTTGTCCGTGGGGGGGTGGTACCCAGAGGGGGGGGGTGTTTGCCACTTTGTGTTGCGGGCTTAGCATAGAGGGTGTTAGCTAGTTTGATTAGCGTGTTTAATTTGGGTTAAGTTTAGGAGTAGGATACAGGGTAATGCTCCCAGGCTCACACACACACGCGCAGGGGACAGAGAGGAGTCTTTGGAGCCTCTGTGAGCAGCTGCAGCCTGTGTGAGCAACAGGCCCCTCTCTCTGTCCCTCTCTATCACCTGCGCGCGCGTGTGTGCGTGTGTGTGGCTGTGCCTGCTGTGGGGGGTCTAGCGCAGCTCTCTGTGTCTCTCCCTGCTCATAGGCCCAAGTTGAGCCCGTCTGAGCACAAGCACTCATCCCCAGGCCTCTCCCGGCCCGTCCCATCACAGTAGCTAGTAGGCCTCTCACAAGGCCTTAGCTTAAGCTAATGTGTGTGTGTTGGGGGGGGAGGGGGGGGGGGCGCTCAGGATTGGGTGAGATTCTAGATTAATTTTGACGCTCCGGACGCAATGCCGCCATCCCCGTCTCGCTGTGACCTTGCGTCGCGGAGCTAGGAGGTTTGCTAGGGCCGGAATCATATACGAACCCGCAGGTATACCATGGGTTTGAGATTTTTTCGGCTCTGCTTAAGGCTTTAACCCTTGCGAGGTTAGCTTAAGTGGGGCACAGTGCACCAGTACTTATCGGTGCTTAAGCCTGGTTGTCCGTGGGGGGGGTGGTACCCAGAGGGGGGGGGTGTTTGCCACTTTGTGTTGCGGGCTTAGCATAGAGGGTGTTAGCTAGTTTGATTAGCGTGTTTAATTTGGGTTAAGTTTAGGAGTAGGATACAGGGTAATGCTCCCAGGCTCACACACACGCGCGCAGGGGACAGAGAGGAGTCTTTTGAGCCTCTGTGAGCAGCAGCAGCCTGTGTGAGAACATGCACTGTCTCCTAGGCCTCTCTGTGCCTCTCCAAGCGTCAGGGGTCAAACCAGAGGTCAAGCTGTTGCGGGCTTAGCATAGAGGGTGTTAGCTAGTTTGATTAGTGTGTTTAATTTGGGTTAAGTTTAGGAGTAGGATACAGGGTAATGCTCCCAGGCTCACAGACACGCGCGCAGGGGACAGAGAGGAGTCTTTGGAGCCTCTGTGAGCAGCTGCAGCCTGTGTGAGCAACAGGCCCCTCTCTCTGTCCCTCTCTATCACCTGCGCGCGCGTGTGTGCGTGTGTGTGGCTGTGCCTGCTGTGGGGGGTCTAGCGCAGCTCTCTGTGTCTCTCCCTGCTCCTAGGCCCAAGTTGAGCCCGTCTGAGCACAAGCACTCATCCCCAGGCCTCTCCCGGCCCGTCCCATCACAGTAGCTAGTAGGCCTCTCACAAGGCCTTAGCTTAAGCTAATGTGTGTGTGTTTGGGGGGGAGGGGGGGGGGGCGCTCAGGATTGGGTGAGATTCTAGATTAATTTTGACGCTCCGGACGCAATGCCGCCATCCCCGTCTCGCTGTGACCTTGCGTCGCGGAGCTAGGAGGTTTGCTAGGGCCGGAATCATATACGAACCCGCAGGTATACCATGGGTTTGAGATTTTTTCGGCTCTGCTTAAGGCTTTAACCCTTGCGAGGTTAGCTTAAGTGGGGCACAGTGCACCAGTACTTATCGGTGCTTAAGCCTGGTTGTCCGTGGGGGGGGGTGGTACCCAGAGGGGGGGGGTGTTTGCCACTTTGTGTTGCGGGCTTAGCATAGAGGGTGTTAGCTAGTTTGATTAGCGTGTTTAATTTGGGTTAAGTTTAGGAGTAGGATACAGGGTAATGCTCCCAGGCTCACACACACGCGCGCAGGGGACAGAGAGGAGTCTTTGGAGCCTCTGTGAGCAGCAGCAGCCTGTGTGAGAACATGCACTGTCTCCTAGGCCTCTCTGTGCCTCTCCAAGCGTCAGGGGTCAAACCAGAGGTCAAGCTGTAGCTAGTAGGCCTCTGACAAGGCCTCGGCCTAAGTTGGGGCCTCTGTGAGTAGCTGCAGGCTGTGTGAGCACAAGCACTCTTCCCCAAGCCTCTCCAAGCATCAGGGGTCAAGTCAGAGGTCAGCAGTAGCTAGTAGGCCTCTCACAAGGCCTCAGTCTAAGTTGGGGCCTCTGTGAGCAGCTGGGGCCTGTGGGTGGGTGTGTGTGTGTGTAGGGGTGCTGCAGTGGGTCTAGCACAGCTCTCTGTGTCTCCCCAAGCATCTAGGCCCAAGGTGGGGCCTCTCTGAGCAGCTGGATCCTCTCTGAGCAACAGGCCCCTCTCTCTGTCCCTCTCTATCACCTGCGCGCGCGTGTATGCGTGTGTGTGGCTGTGCTTGCTGGGGGGGGTCTAGCGCAGCTCTCTGTGTCTCTCCCTGCTCATAGGCCCAAGTTGAGCCCGTCTGAGCACAAGCACTCATCCCCAGGCCTCTCCCGGCCCGTCCCATCACAGTAGCTAGTAGGCCTCTCACAAGGCCTTAGCTTAAGCTAATGTGTGTGTGTTTGGGGGGGAGGGGGGGGGGGCGCTCAGGATTGGGTGAGATTCTAGATTAATTTTGACGCTCCGGACGCAACGCCGCCATCCCCGTCTCGCTGTGACCTTGCGTCGCGGAGATAGGCGGTTGCTAGGGCCAGAATCGTATGTGAATCCGCAGCTAGCGTGCACCAGTCCCTGACTATGATAGGGGGTAATAGCCACAAGTGCACCGGGGTGCAGTTGGTTTTTTGGCCACAAGTCGTGCAGCGTTGGTGTTAGACTGGCGGCACCCCCATGCACCCCCATGTTTTCTGACGCTCCGGACGCAATGGCGCCACTCCCGTCTCGCTGTGACCTTGCGTCGCGGAGATAGGCGGTTGGCTAGGGCCAGAATCGTATGTGAATCCGCAGCTAGCGTGACATGTTCATCACATACGACTCCCGAGTTAGCGGGTTTTCACTCTTGGCCCCTTAGTGGCAGTATGGGAGAATGACAGTCTGTTCCATTTTTCATCACATACGACTCCCGAGATAGCGCGTATTCACTCTAAGAGTGCAAGTTGGTTTTTTGGCCACAAGTCGTGCAGCGTTGGTGTTAGACTGGCGGCACCCCCATGCACCCCCATGTTTTCTGACGCTCCGGACGCAACGGCGCCACCCCCGTCTCGCTGTGACCTTGCGTCGCGGAGCTAGGCGGTTGGCTAGGGCCAGAATCATATACGAATCCGCAGTTAGCGTGCTTCCACATGCGGGGGGGGGTCGGGATTCACATGTGAGCACCTCCCTAGCGTGACTAGTGTCGCCCTCGTGTGGAAATCAGGCAGCTATGCCTCAGTGTTTTCACTCCTACTATCCCTGACTATGATAGGGGGTAATAGCCACAAGTGCACCGGGGTGCAGTTGGTTTTTTGACCACAAGTCGTGCAGCGTTGGTGTTAGACTGGCGGCACCCCCATGCACCCCCATGTTTTCTGACGCTCCGGACGCAATGGCGCCACTCCCGTCTCGCTGTGACCTTGCGTCGCGGAGATAGGCGGTTGGCTAGGGCCAGAATCGTATGTGAATCCGCAGCTAGCGTGACATGTTCATCACATACGACTCCCGAGATAGCGCGTATTCACTCTAAGAGTGCAAGTTGGTTTTTTGGCCACAAGTCGTGCAGCGTTGGTGTTAGACTGGCGGCACCCCCATGCACCCCCATGTTTTCTGACGCTCCGGACGCAATGCTGCCATCCCCGTCTCGCTGTGACCTTGCGTCGCGGAGATAGGCGGTTGCTAGGGCCAGAATCGTATGTGAATCCGCAGCTAGCGTGCACCAGTCCCTGACTATGATAGGGGGTAATAGCCACAAGTGCACCGGGGTGCAGTTGGTTTTTTGGCCACAAGTCGTGCAGCGTTGGTGTTAGACTGGCGGCACCCCCATGCACCCCCATGTTTTCTGACGCTCCGGACGCAATGGCGCCACTCCCGTCTCGCTGTGACCTTGCGTCGCGGAGATAGGCGGTTGGCTAGGGCCAGAATCGTATGTGAATCCGCAGCTAGCGTGACATGTTCATCACATACGACTCCCGAGTTAGCGGGTTTTCACTCTTGGCCCCTTAGTGGCAGTATGGGAGAATGACAGTCTGTTCCATTTTTCATCACATACGACTCCCGAGATAGCGCGTATTCACTCTTGGCCCCTTAGTGGCAGTATGGGAGAATGACAGTCTGTTACATGTTCATCACATACGGCTCTTGAGTTAGCGCTTGGAGGTTTGCTAGGGCCGGAATCATATACGAACCCGCAGGTATACCATGGGTTTGAGATTTTTTCGGCTCTGCTTAAGGCTTTAACCCTTGCGAGGTTAGCTTAAGTGGGGCACAGTGCACCAGTACTTATCGGTGCTTAAGCCTGGTTGTCCGTGGGGGGGGTGGTACCCAGAGGGGGGGGGTGTTTGCCACTTTGTGTTGCGGGCTTAGCATAGAGGGTGTTAGCTAGTTTGATTAGCGTGTTTAATTTGGGTTAAGTTTAGGAGTAGGATACAGGGTAATGCTCCCAGGCTCACACACACGCGCGCAGGGGACAGAGAGGAGTCTTTGGAGCCTCTGTGAGCAGCAGCAGCCTGTGTGAGAACATGCACTGTCTCCTAGGCCTCTCTGTGCCTCTCCAAGCGTCAGGGGTCAAACCAGAGGTCAAGCTGTTGCGGGCTTAGCATAGAGGGTGTTAGCTAGTTTGATTAGTGTGTTTAATTTGGGTTAAGTTTAGGAGTAGGATACAGGGTAATGCTCCCAGGCTCACAGACACGCGCGCAGGGGACAGAGAGGAGTCTTTGGAGCCTCTGTGAGCAGCTGCAGCCTGTGTGAGCAACAGGCCCCTCTCTCTGTCCCTCTCTATCACCTGCGCGCGCGTGTGTGCGTGTGTGTGGCTGTGCCTGCTGTGGGGGGTCTAGCGCAGCTCTCTGTGTCTCTCCCTGCTCCTAGGCCCAAGTTGAGCCCGTCTGAGCACAAGCACTCATCCCCAGGCCTCTCCCGGCCCGTCCCATCACAGTAGCTAGTAGGCCTCTCACAAGGCCTTAGCTTAAGCTAATGTGTGTGTGTTTGGGGGGGAGGGGGGGGGGGCGCTCAGGATTGGGTGAGATTCTAGATTAATTTTGACGCTCCGGACGCAATGCCGCCATCCCCGTCTCGCTGTGACCTTGCGTCGCGGAGCTAGGAGGTTTGCTAGGGCCGGAATCATATACGAACCCGCAGGTATACCATGGGTTTGAGATTTTTTCGGCTCTGCTTAAGGCTTTAACCCTTGCGAGGTTAGCTTAAGTGGGGCACAGTGCACCAGTACTTATCGGTGCTTAAGCCTGGTTGTCCGTGGGGGGGGTGGTACCCAGAGGGGGGGGGTGTTTGCCACTTTGTGTTGCGGGCTTAGCATAGAGGGTGTTAGCTAGTTTGATTAGCGTGTTTAATTTGGGTTAAGTTTAGGAGTAGGATACAGGGTAATGCTCCCAGGCTCACACACACGCGCGCAGGGGACAGAGAGGAGTCTTTTGAGCCTCTGTGAGCAGCAGCAGCCTGTGTGAGAACATGCACTGTCTCCTAGGCCTCTCTGTGCCTCTCCAAGCGTCAGGGGTCAAACCAGAGGTCAAGCTGTTGCGGGCTTAGCATAGAGGGTGTTAGCTAGTTTGATTAGTGTGTTTAATTTGGGTTAAGTTTAGGAGTAGGATACAGGGTAATGCTCCCAGGCTCACAGACACGCGCGCAGGGGACAGAGAGGAGTCTTTGGAGCCTCTGTGAGCAGCTGCAGCCTGTGTGAGCAACAGGCCCCTCTCTCTGTCCCTCTCTATCACCTGCGCGCGCGTGTGTGCGTGTGTGTGGCTGTGCCTGCTGTGGGGGGTCTAGCGCAGCTCTCTGTGTCTCTCCCTGCTCCTAGGCCCAAGTTGAGCCCGTCTGAGCACAAGCACTCATCCCCAGGCCTCTCCCGGCCCGTCCCATCACAGTAGCTAGTAGGCCTCTCACAAGGCCTTAGCTTAAGCTAATGTGTGTGTGTTTGGGGGGGAGGGGGGGGGGGCGCTCAGGATTGGGTGAGATTCTAGATTAATTTTGACGCTCCGGACGCAATGCCGCCATCCCCGTCTCGCTGTGACCTTGCGTCGCGGAGCTAGGAGGTTTGCTAGGGCCGGAATCATATACGAACCCGCAGGTATACCATGGGTTTGAGATTTTTTCGGCTCTGCTTAAGGCTTTAACCCTTGCGAGGTTAGCTTAAGTGGGGCACAGTGCACCAGTACTTATCGGTGCTTAAGCCTGGTTGTCCGTGGGGGGGGGTGGTACCCAGAGGGGGGGGGTGTTTGCCACTTTGTGTTGCGGGCTTAGCATAGAGGGTGTTAGCTAGTTTGATTAGCGTGTTTAATTTGGGTTAAGTTTAGGAGTAGGATACAGGGTAATGCTCCCAGGCTCACACACACGCGCGCAGGGGACAGAGAGGAGTCTTTGGAGCCTCTGTGAGCAGCAGCAGCCTGTGTGAGAACATGCACTGTCTCCTAGGCCTCTCTGTGCCTCTCCAAGCGTCAGGGGTCAAACCAGAGGTCAAGCTGTAGCTAGTAGGCCTCTGACAAGGCCTCGGCCTAAGTTGGGGCCTCTGTGAGTAGCTGCAGGCTGTGTGAGCACAAGCACTCTTCCCCAAGCCTCTCCAAGCATCAGGGGTCAAGTCAGAGGTCAGCAGTAGCTAGTAGGCCTCTCACAAGGCCTCAGTCTAAGTTGGGGCCTCTGTGAGCAGCTGGGGCCTGTGGGTGGGTGTGTGTGTGTGTAGGGGTGCTGCAGTGGGTCTAGCACAGCTCTCTGTGTCTCCCCAAGCATCTAGGCCCAAGGTGGGGCCTCTCTGAGCAGCTGGATCCTCTCTGAGCAACAGGCCCCTCTCTCTGTCCCTCTCTATCACCTGCGCGCGCGTGTATGCGTGTGTGTGGCTGTGCTTGCTGGGGGGGGTCTAGCGCAGCTCTCTGTGTCTCTCCCTGCTCATAGGCCCAAGTTGAGCCCGTCTGAGCACAAGCACTCATCCCCAGGCCTCTCCCGGCCCGTCCCATCACAGTAGCTAGTAGGCCTCTCACAAGGCCTTAGCTTAAGCTAATGTGTGTGTGTTTGGGGGGGAGGGGGGGGGGGCGCTCAGGATTGGGTGAGATTCTAGATTAATTTTGACGCTCCGGACGCAACGCCGCCATCCCCGTCTCGCTGTGACCTTGCGTCGCGGAGATAGGCGGTTGCTAGGGCCAGAATCGTATGTGAATCCGCAGCTAGCGTGCACCAGTCCCTGACTATGATAGGGGGTAATAGCCACAAGTGCACCGGGGTGCAGTTGGTTTTTTGGCCACAAGTCGTGCAGCGTTGGTGTTAGACTGGCGGCACCCCCATGCACCCCCATGTTTTCTGACGCTCCGGACGCAATGGCGCCACTCCCGTCTCGCTGTGACCTTGCGTCGCGGAGATAGGCGGTTGGCTAGGGCCAGAATCGTATGTGAATCCGCAGCTAGCGTGACATGTTCATCACATACGACTCCCGAGTTAGCGGGTTTTCACTCTTGGCCCCTTAGTGGCAGTATGGGAGAATGACAGTCTGTTCCATTTTTCATCACATACGACTCCCGAGATAGCGCGTATTCACTCTTGGCCCCTTAGTGGCAGTATGGGAGAATGACAGTCTGTTACATGTTCATCACATACGGCTCTTGAGTTAGCGCTTGGAGGTTTGCTAGGGCCGGAATCATATACGAACCCGCAGGTATACCATGGGTTTGAGATTTTTTCGGCTCTGCTTAAGGCTTTAACCCTTGCGAGGTTAGCTTAAGTGGGGCACAGTGCACCAGTACTTATCGGTGCTTAAGCCTGGTTGTCCGTGGGGGGGGTGGTACCCAGAGGGGGGGGGTGTTTGCCACTTTGTGTTGCGGGCTTAGCATAGAGGGTGTTAGCTAGTTTGATTAGCGTGTTTAATTTGGGTTAAGTTAAGGGGAGGGGGGGGGGGCGCTCAGGATTGGGTGAGATTCTAGATTAATTTTGACGCTCCGGACGCAATGCCGCCATCCCCGTCTCGCTGTGACCTTGCGTCGCGGAGATAGGCGGTTGCTAGGGCCAGAATCGTATGTGAATCCGCAGCTAGCGTGCACCAGTCCCTGACTATGATAGGGGGTAATAGCCACAAGTGCACCGGGGTGCAGTTGGTTTTTTGGCCACAAGTCGTGCAGCGTTGGTGTTAGACTGGCGGCACCCCCATGCACCCCCATGTTTTCTGACGCTCCGGACGCAATGGCGCCACTCCCGTCTCGCTGTGACCTTGCGTCGCGGAGATAGGCGGTTGGCTAGGGCCAGAATCGTATGTGAATCCGCAGCTAGCGTGACATGTTCATCACATACGACTCCCGAGTTAGCGGGTTTTCACTCTTGGCCCCTTAGTGGCAGTATGGGAGAATGACAGTCTGTTCCATTTTTCATCACATACGACTCCCGAGATAGCGCGTATTCACTCTAAGAGTGCAAGTTGGTTTTTTGGCCACAAGTCGTGCAGCGTTGGTGTTAGACTGGCGGCACCCCCATGCACCCCCATGTTTTCTGACGCTCCGGACGCAACGGCGCCACCCCCGTCTCGCTGTGACCTTGCGTCGCGGAGCTAGGCGGTTGGCTAGGGCCAGAATCATATACGAATCCGCAGTTAGCGTGCTTCCACATGCGGGGGGGGGTCGGGATTCACATGTGAGCACCTCCCTAGCGTGACTAGTGTCGCCCTCGTGTGGAAATCAGGCAGCTATGCCTCAGTGTTTTCACTCCTACTATCCCTGACTATGATAGGGGGTAATAGCCACAAGTGCACCGGGGTGCAGTTGGTTTTTTGACCACAAGTCGTGCAGCGTTGGTGTTAGACTGGCGGCACCCCCATGCACCCCCATGTTTTCTGACGCTCCGGACGCAATGGCGCCACTCCCGTCTCGCTGTGACCTTGCGTCGCGGAGATAGGCGGTTGGCTAGGGCCAGAATCGTATGTGAATCCGCAGCTAGCGTGACATGTTCATCACATACGACTCCCGAGATAGCGCGTATTCACTCTAAGAGTGCAAGTTGGTTTTTTGGCCACAAGTCGTGCAGCGTTGGTGTTAGACTGGCGGCACCCCCATGCACCCCCATGTTTTCTGACGCTCCGGACGCAATGCTGCCATCCCCGTCTCGCTGTGACCTTGCGTCGCGGAGATAGGCGGTTGCTAGGGCCAGAATCGTATGTGAATCCGCAGCTAGCGTGCACCAGTCCCTGACTATGATAGGGGGTAATAGCCACAAGTGCACCGGGGTGCAGTTGGTTTTTTGGCCACAAGTCGTGCAGCGTTGGTGTTAGACTGGCGGCACCCCCATGCACCCCCATGTTTTCTGACGCTCCGGACGCAATGGCGCCACTCCCGTCTCGCTGTGACCTTGCGTCGCGGAGATAGGCGGTTGGCTAGGGCCAGAATCGTATGTGAATCCGCAGCTAGCGTGACATGTTCATCACATACGACTCCCGAGTTAGCGGGTTTTCACTCTTGGCCCCTTAGTGGCAGTATGGGAGAATGACAGTCTGTTCCATTTTTCATCACATACGACTCCCGAGATAGCGCGTATTCACTCTTGGCCCCTTAGTGGCAGTATGGGAGAATGACAGTCTGTTACATGTTCATCACATACGGCTCTTGAGTTAGCGCTTGGAGGTTTGCTAGGGCCGGAATCATATACGAACCCGCAGGTATACCATGGGTTTGAGATTTTTTCGGCTCTGCTTAAGGCTTTAACCCTTGCGAGGTTAGCTTAAGTGGGGCACAGTGCACCAGTACTTATCGGTGCTTAAGCCTGGTTGTCCGTGGGGGGGGTGGTACCCAGAGGGGGGGGGTGTTTGCCACTTTGTGTTGCGGGCTTAGCATAGAGGGTGTTAGCTAGTTTGATTAGCGTGTTTAATTTGGGTTAAGTTTAGGAGTAGGATACAGGGTAATGCTCCCAGGCTCACACACACGCGCGCAGGGGACAGAGAGGAGTCTTTGGAGCCTCTGTGAGCAGCAGCAGCCTGTGTGAGAACATGCACTGTCTCCTAGGCCTCTCTGTGCCTCTCCAAGCGTCAGGGGTCAAACCAGAGGTCAAGCTGTTGCGGGCTTAGCATAGAGGGTGTTAGCTAGTTTGATTAGTGTGTTTAATTTGGGTTAAGTTTAGGAGTAGGATACAGGGTAATGCTCCCAGGCTCACAGACACGCGCGCAGGGGACAGAGAGGAGTCTTTGGAGCCTCTGTGAGCAGCTGCAGCCTGTGTGAGCAACAGGCCCCTCTCTCTGTCCCTCTCTATCACCTGCGCGCGCGTGTGTGCGTGTGTGTGGCTGTGCCTGCTGTGGGGGGTCTAGCGCAGCTCTCTGTGTCTCTCCCTGCTCCTAGGCCCAAGTTGAGCCCGTCTGAGCACAAGCACTCATCCCCAGGCCTCTCCCGGCCCGTCCCATCACAGTAGCTAGTAGGCCTCTCACAAGGCCTTAGCTTAAGCTAATGTGTGTGTGTTTGGGGGGGAGGGGGGGGGGGCGCTCAGGATTGGGTGAGATTCTAGATTAATTTTGACGCTCCGGACGCAATGCCGCCATCCCCGTCTCGCTGTGACCTTGCGTCGCGGAGCTAGGAGGTTTGCTAGGGCCGGAATCATATACGAACCCGCAGGTATACCATGGGTTTGAGATTTTTTCGGCTCTGCTTAAGGCTTTAACCCTTGCGAGGTTAGCTTAAGTGGGGCACAGTGCACCAGTACTTATCGGTGCTTAAGCCTGGTTGTCCGTGGGGGGGGTGGTACCCAGAGGGGGGGGGTGTTTGCCACTTTGTGTTGCGGGCTTAGCATAGAGGGTGTTAGCTAGTTTGATTAGCGTGTTTAATTTGGGTTAAGTTTAGGAGTAGGATACAGGGTAATGCTCCCAGGCTCACACACACGCGCGCAGGGGACAGAGAGGAGTCTTTTGAGCCTCTGTGAGCAGCAGCAGCCTGTGTGAGAACATGCACTGTCTCCTAGGCCTCTCTGTGCCTCTCCAAGCGTCAGGGGTCAAACCAGAGGTCAAGCTGTTGCGGGCTTAGCATAGAGGGTGTTAGCTAGTTTGATTAGTGTGTTTAATTTGGGTTAAGTTTAGGAGTAGGATACAGGGTAATGCTCCCAGGCTCACAGACACGCGCGCAGGGGACAGAGAGGAGTCTTTGGAGCCTCTGTGAGCAGCTGCAGCCTGTGTGAGCAACAGGCCCCTCTCTCTGTCCCTCTCTATCACCTGCGCGCGCGTGTGTGCGTGTGTGTGGCTGTGCCTGCTGTGGGGGGTCTAGCGCAGCTCTCTGTGTCTCTCCCTGCTCCTAGGCCCAAGTTGAGCCCGTCTGAGCACAAGCACTCATCCCCAGGCCTCTCCCGGCCCGTCCCATCACAGTAGCTAGTAGGCCTCTCACAAGGCCTTAGCTTAAGCTAATGTGTGTGTGTTTGGGGGGGAGGGGGGGGGGGCGCTCAGGATTGGGTGAGATTCTAGATTAATTTTGACGCTCCGGACGCAATGCCGCCATCCCCGTCTCGCTGTGACCTTGCGTCGCGGAGCTAGGAGGTTTGCTAGGGCCGGAATCATATACGAACCCGCAGGTATACCATGGGTTTGAGATTTTTTCGGCTCTGCTTAAGGCTTTAACCCTTGCGAGGTTAGCTTAAGTGGGGCACAGTGCACCAGTACTTATCGGTGCTTAAGCCTGGTTGTCCGTGGGGGGGGGTGGTACCCAGAGGGGGGGGGTGTTTGCCACTTTGTGTTGCGGGCTTAGCATAGAGGGTGTTAGCTAGTTTGATTAGCGTGTTTAATTTGGGTTAAGTTTAGGAGTAGGATACAGGGTAATGCTCCCAGGCTCACACACACGCGCGCAGGGGACAGAGAGGAGTCTTTGGAGCCTCTGTGAGCAGCAGCAGCCTGTGTGAGAACATGCACTGTCTCCTAGGCCTCTCTGTGCCTCTCCAAGCGTCAGGGGTCAAACCAGAGGTCAAGCTGTAGCTAGTAGGCCTCTGACAAGGCCTCGGCCTAAGTTGGGGCCTCTGTGAGTAGCTGCAGGCTGTGTGAGCACAAGCACTCTTCCCCAAGCCTCTCCAAGCATCAGGGGTCAAGTCAGAGGTCAGCAGTAGCTAGTAGGCCTCTCACAAGGCCTCAGTCTAAGTTGGGGCCTCTGTGAGCAGCTGGGGCCTGTGGGTGGGTGTGTGTGTGTGTAGGGGTGCTGCAGTGGGTCTAGCACAGCTCTCTGTGTCTCCCCAAGCATCTAGGCCCAAGGTGGGGCCTCTCTGAGCAGCTGGATCCTCTCTGAGCAACAGGCCCCTCTCTCTGTCCCTCTCTATCACCTGCGCGCGCGTGTATGCGTGTGTGTGGCTGTGCTTGCTGGGGGGGGTCTAGCGCAGCTCTCTGTGTCTCTCCCTGCTCATAGGCCCAAGTTGAGCCCGTCTGAGCACAAGCACTCATCCCCAGGCCTCTCCCGGCCCGTCCCATCACAGTAGCTAGTAGGCCTCTCACAAGGCCTTAGCTTAAGCTAATGTGTGTGTGTTTGGGGGGGAGGGGGGGGGGGCGCTCAGGATTGGGTGAGATTCTAGATTAATTTTGACGCTCCGGACGCAACGCCGCCATCCCCGTCTCGCTGTGACCTTGCGTCGCGGAGATAGGCGGTTGCTAGGGCCAGAATCGTATGTGAATCCGCAGCTAGCGTGCACCAGTCCCTGACTATGATAGGGGGTAATAGCCACAAGTGCACCGGGGTGCAGTTGGTTTTTTGGCCACAAGTCGTGCAGCGTTGGTGTTAGACTGGCGGCACCCCCATGCACCCCCATGTTTTCTGACGCTCCGGACGCAATGGCGCCACTCCCGTCTCGCTGTGACCTTGCGTCGCGGAGATAGGCGGTTGGCTAGGGCCAGAATCGTATGTGAATCCGCAGCTAGCGTGACATGTTCATCACATACGACTCCCGAGTTAGCGGGTTTTCACTCTTGGCCCCTTAGTGGCAGTATGGGAGAATGACAGTCTGTTCCATTTTTCATCACATACGACTCCCGAGATAGCGCGTATTCACTCTAAGAGTGCAAGTTGGTTTTTTGGCCACAAGTCGTGCAGCGTTGGTGTTAGACTGGCGGCACCCCCATGCACCCCCATGTTTTCTGACGCTCCGGACGCAACGGCGCCACCCCCGTCTCGCTGTGACCTTGCGTCGCGGAGCTAGGCGGTTGGCTAGGGCCAGAATCATATACGAATCCGCAGTTAGCGTGCTTCCACATGCGGGGGGGGGTCGGGATTCACATGTGAGCACCTCCCTAGCGTGACTAGTGTCGCCCTCGTGTGGAAATCAGGCAGCTATGCCTCAGTGTTTTCACTCCTACTATCCCTGACTATGATAGGGGGTAATAGCCACAAGTGCACCGGGGTGCAGTTGGTTTTTTGACCACAAGTCGTGCAGCGTTGGTGTTAGACTGGCGGCACCCCCATGCACCCCCATGTTTTCTGACGCTCCGGACGCAATGGCGCCACTCCCGTCTCGCTGTGACCTTGCGTCGCGGAGATAGGCGGTTGGCTAGGGCCAGAATCGTATGTGAATCCGCAGCTAGCGTGACATGTTCATCACATACGACTCCCGAGATAGCGCGTATTCACTCTAAGAGTGCAAGTTGGTTTTTTGGCCACAAGTCGTGCAGCGTTGGTGTTAGACTGGCGGCACCCCCATGCACCCCCATGTTTTCTGACGCTCCGGACGCAATGCTGCCATCCCCGTCTCGCTGTGACCTTGCGTCGCGGAGATAGGCGGTTGCTAGGGCCAGAATCGTATGTGAATCCGCAGCTAGCGTGCACCAGTCCCTGACTATGATAGGGGGTAATAGCCACAAGTGCACCGGGGTGCAGTTGGTTTTTTGGCCACAAGTCGTGCAGCGTTGGTGTTAGACTGGCGGCACCCCCATGCACCCCCATGTTTTCTGACGCTCCGGACGCAATGGCGCCACTCCCGTCTCGCTGTGACCTTGCGTCGCGGAGATAGGCGGTTGGCTAGGGCCAGAATCGTATGTGAATCCGCAGCTAGCGTGACATGTTCATCACATACGACTCCCGAGTTAGCGGGTTTTCACTCTTGGCCCCTTAGTGGCAGTATGGGAGAATGACAGTCTGTTCCATTTTTCATCACATACGACTCCCGAGATAGCGCGTATTCACTCTTGGCCCCTTAGTGGCAGTATGGGAGAATGACAGTCTGTTACATGTTCATCACATACGGCTCTTGAGTTAGCGCTTGGAGGTTTGCTAGGGCCGGAATCATATACGAACCCGCAGGTATACCATGGGTTTGAGATTTTTTCGGCTCTGCTTAAGGCTTTAACCCTTGCGAGGTTAGCTTAAGTGGGGCACAGTGCACCAGTACTTATCGGTGCTTAAGCCTGGTTGTCCGTGGGGGGGGTGGTACCCAGAGGGGGGGGGTGTTTGCCACTTTGTGTTGCGGGCTTAGCATAGAGGGTGTTAGCTAGTTTGATTAGCGTGTTTAATTTGGGTTAAGTTTAGGAGTAGGATACAGGGTAATGCTCCCAGGCTCACACACACGCGCGCAGGGGACAGAGAGGAGTCTTTGGAGCCTCTGTGAGCAGCAGCAGCCTGTGTGAGAACATGCACTGTCTCCTAGGCCTCTCTGTGCCTCTCCAAGCGTCAGGGGTCAAACCAGAGGTCAAGCTGTTGCGGGCTTAGCATAGAGGGTGTTAGCTAGTTTGATTAGTGTGTTTAATTTGGGTTAAGTTTAGGAGTAGGATACAGGGTAATGCTCCCAGGCTCACAGACACGCGCGCAGGGGACAGAGAGGAGTCTTTGGAGCCTCTGTGAGCAGCTGCAGCCTGTGTGAGCAACAGGCCCCTCTCTCTGTCCCTCTCTATCACCTGCGCGCGCGTGTGTGCGTGTGTGTGGCTGTGCCTGCTGTGGGGGGTCTAGCGCAGCTCTCTGTGTCTCTCCCTGCTCCTAGGCCCAAGTTGAGCCCGTCTGAGCACAAGCACTCATCCCCAGGCCTCTCCCGGCCCGTCCCATCACAGTAGCTAGTAGGCCTCTCACAAGGCCTTAGCTTAAGCTAATGTGTGTGTGTTTGGGGGGGAGGGGGGGGGGGCGCTCAGGATTGGGTGAGATTCTAGATTAATTTTGACGCTCCGGACGCAATGCCGCCATCCCCGTCTCGCTGTGACCTTGCGTCGCGGAGCTAGGAGGTTTGCTAGGGCCGGAATCATATACGAACCCGCAGGTATACCATGGGTTTGAGATTTTTTCGGCTCTGCTTAAGGCTTTAACCCTTGCGAGGTTAGCTTAAGTGGGGCACAGTGCACCAGTACTTATCGGTGCTTAAGCCTGGTTGTCCGTGGGGGGGGTGGTACCCAGAGGGGGGGGGTGTTTGCCACTTTGTGTTGCGGGCTTAGCATAGAGGGTGTTAGCTAGTTTGATTAGCGTGTTTAATTTGGGTTAAGTTTAGGAGTAGGATACAGGGTAATGCTCCCAGGCTCACACACACGCGCGCAGGGGACAGAGAGGAGTCTTTTGAGCCTCTGTGAGCAGCAGCAGCCTGTGTGAGAACATGCACTGTCTCCTAGGCCTCTCTGTGCCTCTCCAAGCGTCAGGGGTCAAACCAGAGGTCAAGCTGTTGCGGGCTTAGCATAGAGGGTGTTAGCTAGTTTGATTAGTGTGTTTAATTTGGGTTAAGTTTAGGAGTAGGATACAGGGTAATGCTCCCAGGCTCACAGACACGCGCGCAGGGGACAGAGAGGAGTCTTTGGAGCCTCTGTGAGCAGCTGCAGCCTGTGTGAGCAACAGGCCCCTCTCTCTGTCCCTCTCTATCACCTGCGCGCGCGTGTGTGCGTGTGTGTGGCTGTGCCTGCTGTGGGGGGTCTAGCGCAGCTCTCTGTGTCTCTCCCTGCTCCTAGGCCCAAGTTGAGCCCGTCTGAGCACAAGCACTCATCCCCAGGCCTCTCCCGGCCCGTCCCATCACAGTAGCTAGTAGGCCTCTCACAAGGCCTTAGCTTAAGCTAATGTGTGTGTGTTTGGGGGGGAGGGGGGGGGGGCGCTCAGGATTGGGTGAGATTCTAGATTAATTTTGACGCTCCGGACGCAATGCCGCCATCCCCGTCTCGCTGTGACCTTGCGTCGCGGAGCTAGGAGGTTTGCTAGGGCCGGAATCATATACGAACCCGCAGGTATACCATGGGTTTGAGATTTTTTCGGCTCTGCTTAAGGCTTTAACCCTTGCGAGGTTAGCTTAAGTGGGGCACAGTGCACCAGTACTTATCGGTGCTTAAGCCTGGTTGTCCGTGGGGGGGGGTGGTACCCAGAGGGGGGGGGTGTTTGCCACTTTGTGTTGCGGGCTTAGCATAGAGGGTGTTAGCTAGTTTGATTAGCGTGTTTAATTTGGGTTAAGTTTAGGAGTAGGATACAGGGTAATGCTCCCAGGCTCACACACACGCGCGCAGGGGACAGAGAGGAGTCTTTGGAGCCTCTGTGAGCAGCAGCAGCCTGTGTGAGAACATGCACTGTCTCCTAGGCCTCTCTGTGCCTCTCCAAGCGTCAGGGGTCAAACCAGAGGTCAAGCTGTAGCTAGTAGGCCTCTGACAAGGCCTCGGCCTAAGTTGGGGCCTCTGTGAGTAGCTGCAGGCTGTGTGAGCACAAGCACTCTTCCCCAAGCCTCTCCAAGCATCAGGGGTCAAGTCAGAGGTCAGCAGTAGCTAGTAGGCCTCTCACAAGGCCTCAGTCTAAGTTGGGGCCTCTGTGAGCAGCTGGGGCCTGTGGGTGGGTGTGTGTGTGTGTAGGGGTGCTGCAGTGGGTCTAGCACAGCTCTCTGTGTCTCCCCAAGCATCTAGGCCCAAGGTGGGGCCTCTCTGAGCAGCTGGATCCTCTCTGAGCAACAGGCCCCTCTCTCTGTCCCTCTCTATCACCTGCGCGCGCGTGTATGCGTGTGTGTGGCTGTGCTTGCTGGGGGGGGTCTAGCGCAGCTCTCTGTGTCTCTCCCTGCTCATAGGCCCAAGTTGAGCCCGTCTGAGCACAAGCACTCATCCCCAGGCCTCTCCCGGCCCGTCCCATCACAGTAGCTAGTAGGCCTCTCACAAGGCCTTAGCTTAAGCTAATGTGTGTGTGTTTGGGGGGGAGGGGGGGGGGGCGCTCAGGATTGGGTGAGATTCTAGATTAATTTTGACGCTCCGGACGCAACGCCGCCATCCCCGTCTCGCTGTGACCTTGCGTCGCGGAGATAGGCGGTTGCTAGGGCCAGAATCGTATGTGAATCCGCAGCTAGCGTGCACCAGTCCCTGACTATGATAGGGGGTAATAGCCACAAGTGCACCGGGGTGCAGTTGGTTTTTTGGCCACAAGTCGTGCAGCGTTGGTGTTAGACTGGCGGCACCCCCATGCACCCCCATGTTTTCTGACGCTCCGGACGCAATGGCGCCACTCCCGTCTCGCTGTGACCTTGCGTCGCGGAGATAGGCGGTTGGCTAGGGCCAGAATCGTATGTGAATCCGCAGCTAGCGTGACATGTTCATCACATACGACTCCCGAGTTAGCGGGTTTTCACTCTTGGCCCCTTAGTGGCAGTATGGGAGAATGACAGTCTGTTCCATTTTTCATCACATACGACTCCCGAGATAGCGCGTATTCACTCTTGGCCCCTTAGTGGCAGTATGGGAGAATGACAGTCTGTTACATGTTCATCACATACGGCTCTTGAGTTAGCGCTTGGAGGTTTGCTAGGGCCGGAATCATATACGAACCCGCAGGTATACCATGGGTTTGAGATTTTTTCGGCTCTGCTTAAGGCTTTAACCCTTGCGAGGTTAGCTTAAGTGGGGCACAGTGCACCAGTACTTATCGGTGCTTAAGCCTGGTTGTCCGTGGGGGGGGTGGTACCCAGAGGGGGGGGGTGTTTGCCACTTTGTGTTGCGGGCTTAGCATAGAGGGTGTTAGCTAGTTTGATTAGCGTGTTTAATTTGGGTTAAGTTAAGGGGAGGGGGGGGGGGCGCTCAGGATTGGGTGAGATTCTAGATTAATTTTGACGCTCCGGACGCAATGCCGCCATCCCCGTCTCGCTGTGACCTTGCGTCGCGGAGATAGGCGGTTGCTAGGGCCAGAATCGTATGTGAATCCGCAGCTAGCGTGCACCAGTCCCTGACTATGATAGGGGGTAATAGCCACAAGTGCACCGGGGTGCAGTTGGTTTTTTGGCCACAAGTCGTGCAGCGTTGGTGTTAGACTGGCGGCACCCCCATGCACCCCCATGTTTTCTGACGCTCCGGACGCAATGGCGCCACTCCCGTCTCGCTGTGACCTTGCGTCGCGGAGATAGGCGGTTGGCTAGGGCCAGAATCGTATGTGAATCCGCAGCTAGCGTGACATGTTCATCACATACGACTCCCGAGTTAGCGGGTTTTCACTCTTGGCCCCTTAGTGGCAGTATGGGAGAATGACAGTCTGTTCCATTTTTCATCACATACGACTCCCGAGATAGCGCGTATTCACTCTAAGAGTGCAAGTTGGTTTTTTGGCCACAAGTCGTGCAGCGTTGGTGTTAGACTGGCGGCACCCCCATGCACCCCCATGTTTTCTGACGCTCCGGACGCAACGGCGCCACCCCCGTCTCGCTGTGACCTTGCGTCGCGGAGCTAGGCGGTTGGCTAGGGCCAGAATCATATACGAATCCGCAGTTAGCGTGCTTCCACATGCGGGGGGGGGTCGGGATTCACATGTGAGCACCTCCCTAGCGTGACTAGTGTCGCCCTCGTGTGGAAATCAGGCAGCTATGCCTCAGTGTTTTCACTCCTACTATCCCTGACTATGATAGGGGGTAATAGCCACAAGTGCACCGGGGTGCAGTTGGTTTTTTGGCCACAAGTCGTGCAGCGTTGGTGTTAGACTGGCGGCACCCCCATGCACCCCCATGTTTTCTGACGCTCCGGACGCAATGGCGCCACTCCCGTCTCGCTGTGACCTTGCGTCGCGGAGATAGGCGGTTGGCTAGGGCCAGAATCGTATGTGAATCCGCAGCTAGCGTGACATGTTCATCACATACGACTCCCGAGTTAGCGGGTTTTCACTCTTGGCCCCTTAGTGGCAGTATGGGAGAATGACAGTCTGTTCCATTTTTCATCACATACGACTCCCGAGATAGCGCGTATTCACTCTAAGAGTGCAAGTTGTTTTTTTGGCCACAAGTCGTGCAGCGTTGGTGTTAGACTGGCGGCACCCCCATGCACCCCCATGTTTTCTGACGCTCCGGACGCAACGGCGCCACCCCCGTCTCGCTGTGACCTTGCGTCGCGGAGCTAGGCGGTTGGCTAGGGCCAGAATCATATACGAATCCGCAGTTAGCGTGCTTCCACATGCGGGGGGGGGTCGGGATTCACATGTGAGCACCTCCCTAGCGTGACTAGTGTCGCCCTCGTGTGGAAATCAGGCAGCTATGCCTCAGTGTTTTCACTCCTACTATCCCTGACTATGATAGGGGGTAATAGCCACAAGTGCACCGGGGTGCAGTTGGTTTTTTGGCCACAAGTCGTGCAGCGTTGGTGTTAGACTGGCGGCACCCCCATGCACCCCCATGTTTTCTGACGCTCCGGACGCAATGGCGCCACTCCCGTCTCGCTGTGACCTTGCGTCGCGGAGATAGGCGGTTGGCTAGGGCCAGAATCGTATGTGAATCCGCAGCTAGCGTGACATGTTCATCACATACGACTCCCGAGTTAGCGGGTTTTCACTCTTGGCCCCTTAGTGGCAGTATGGGAGAATGACAGTCTGTTCCATTTTTCATCACATACGACTCCCGAGATAGCGCGTATTCACTCTAAGAGTGCAAGTTGGTTTTTTGGCCACAAGTCGTGCAGCGTTGGTGTTAGACTGGCGGCACCCCCATGCACCCCCATGTTTTCTGACGCTCCGGACGCAACGGCGCCACCCCCGTCTCGCTGTGACCTTGCGTCGCGGAGCTAGGCGGTTGGCTAGGGCCAGAATCATATACGAATCCGCAGTTAGCGTGCTTCCACATGCGGGGGGGGGTCGGGATTCACATGTGAGCACCTCCCTAGCGTGACTAGTGTCGCCCTCGTGTGGAAATCAGGCAGCTATGCCTCAGTGTTTTCACTCCTACTATCCCTGACTATGATAGGGGGTAATAGCCACAAGTGCACCGGGGTGCAGTTGGTTTTTTGGCCACAAGTCGTGCAGCGTTGGTGTTAGACTGGCGGCACCCCCATGCACCCCCATGTTTTCTGACGCTCCGGACGCAATGGCGCCACTCCCGTCTCGCTGTGACCTTGCGTCGCGGAGATAGGCGGTTGGCTAGGGCCAGAATCGTATGTGAATCCGCAGCTAGCGTGACATGTTCATCACATACGACTCCCGAGTTAGCGGGTTTTCACTCTTGGCCCCTTAGTGGCAGTATGGGAGAATGACAGTCTGTTCCATTTTTCATCACATACGACTCCCGAGATAGCGCGTATTCACTCTTGGCCCCTTAGTGGCAGTATGGGAGAATGACAGTCTGTTACATGTTCATCACATACGGCTCTTGAGTTAGCGCTTGGAGGTTTGCTAGGGCCGGAATCATATACGAACCCGCAGGTATACCATGGGTTTGAGATTTTTTCGGCTCTGCTTAAGGCTTTAACCCTTGCGAGGTTAGCTTAAGTGGGGCACAGTGCACCAGTACTTATCGGTGCTTAAGCCTGGTTGTCCGTGGGGGGGTGGTACCCAGAGGGGGGGGGTGTTTGCCACTTTGTGTTGCGGGCTTAGCATAGAGGGTGTTAGCTAGTTTGATTAGCGTGTTTAATTTGGGTTAAGTTTAGGAGTAGGATACAGGGTAATGCTCCCAGGCTCACACACACGCGCGCAGGGGACAGAGAGGAGTCTTTGGAGCCTCTGTGAGCAGCTGCAGCCTGTGTGAGCAACAGGCCCCTCTCTCTGTCCCTCTCTATCACCTGCGCGCGCGTGTGTGCGTGTGTGTGGCTGTGCCTGCTGTGGGGGGTCTAGCGCAGCTCTCTGTGTCTCTCCCTGCTCCTAGGCCCAAGTTGAGCCCGTCTGAGCACAAGCACTCATCCCCAGGCCTCTCCCGGCCCGACCCATCACAGTAGCTAGTAGGCCTCTCACAAGGCCTTAGCTTAAGCTAATGTGTGTGTGTTTGGGGGGGAGGGGGGGGGGGGCGCTCAGGATTGGGTGAGATTCTAGATTAATTTTGACGCTCCGGACGCAATGCCGCCATCCCCGTCTCGCTGTGACCTTGCGTCGCGGAGCTAGGAGGTTTGCTAGGGCCGGAATCATATACGAACCCGCAGGTATACCATGGGTTTGAGATTTTTTCGGCTCTGCTTAAGGCTTTAACCCTTGCGAGGTTAGCTTAAGTGGGGCACAGTGCACCAGTACTTATCGGTGCTTAAGCCTGGTTGTCCGTGGGGGGGGTGGTACCCAGAGGGGGGGGGTGTTTGCCACTTTGTGTTGCGGGCTTAGCATAGAGGGTGTTAGCTAGTTTGATTAGCGTGTTTAATTTGGGTTAAGTTTAGGAGTAGGATACAGGGTAATGCTCCCAGGCTCACACACACGCGCGCAGGGGACAGAGAGGAGTCTTTGGAGCCTCTGTGAGCAGCAGCAGCCTGTGTGAGAACATGCACTGTCTCCTAGGCCTCTCTGTGCCTCTCCAAGCGTCAGGGGTCAAACCAGAGGTCAAGCTGTAGCTAGTAGACCTCTGACAAGGCCTCGGCCTAAGTTGGGGCCTCTGTGAGTAGCTGCAGGCTGTGTGAGCACAAGCACTCTTCCCCAAGCCTCTCCAAGCATCAGGGGTCAAGTCAGAGGTCAGCAGTAGCTAGTAGGCCTCTCACAAGGCCTCAGTCTAAGTTATCGGTGCTTAAGCCTGGTTGTCCGTGGGGGGGTGGTACCCAGAGGGGGGGGGTGTTTGCCACTTTGTGTTGCGGGCTTAGCATAGAGGGTGTTAGCTAGTTTGATTAGCGTGTTTAATTTGGGTTAAGTTTAGGAGTAGGATACAGGGTAATGCTCCCAGGCTCACACACACACGCGCAGGGGACAGAGAGGAGTCTTTGGAGCCTCTGTGAGCAGCTGCAGCCTGTGTGAGCAACAGGCCCCTCTCTCTGTCCCTCTCTATCACCTGCGCGCGCGTGTGTGCGTGTGTGTGGCTGTGCCTGCTGTGGGGGGTCTAGCGCAGCTCTCTGTGTCTCTCCCTGCTCCTAGGCCCAAGTTGAGCCCGTCTGAGCACAAGCACTCATCCCCAGGCCTCTCCCGGCCCGACCCATCACAGTAGCTAGTAGGCCTCTCACAAGACCTTAGCTTAAGCTAATGTGTGTGTGTTTGGGGGGGAGGGGGGGGGGCGCTCAGGATTGGGTGAGATTCTAGATTAATTTTGACGCTCCGGACGCAATGCCGCCATCCCCGTCTCGCTGTGACCTTGCGTCGCGGAGCTAGGAGGTTTGCTAGGGCCGGAATCATATACGAACCCGCAGGTATACCATGGGTTTGAGATTTTTTCGGCTCTGCTTAAGGCTTTAACCCTTGCGAGGTTAGCTTAAGTGGGGCACAGTGCACCAGTACTTATCGGTGCTTAAGCCTGGTTGTCCGTGGGGGGGGTGGTACCCAGAGGGGGGGGGTGTTTGCCACTTTGTGTTGCGGGCTTAGCATAGAGGGTGTTAGCTAGTTTGATTAGCGTGTTTAATTTGGGTTAAGTTTAGGAGTAGGATACAGGGTAATGCTCCCAGGCTCACACACACGCGCGCAGGGGACAGAGAGGAGTCTTTGGAGCCTCTGTGAGCAGCAGCAGCCTGTGTGAGAACATGCACTGTCTCCTAGGCCTCTCTGTGCCTCTCCAAGCGTCAGGGGTCAAACCAGAGGTCAAGCTGTTGCGGGCTTAGCATAGAGGGTGTTAGCTAGTTTGATTAGTGTGTTTAATTTGGGTTAAGTTTAGGAGTAGGATACAGGGTAATGCTCCCAGGCTCACAGACACGCGCGCAGGGGACAGAGAGGAGTCTTTGGAGCCTCTGTGAGCAGCTGCAGCCTGTGTGAGCAACAGGCCCCTCTCTCTGTCCCTCTCTATCACCTGCGCGCGCGTGTGTGCGTGTGTGTGGCTGTGCCTGCTGTGGGGGGTCTAGCGCAGCTCTCTGTGTCTCTCCCTGCTCCTAGGCCCAAGTTGAGCCCGTCTGAGCACAAGCACTCATCCCCAGGCCTCTCCCGGCCCGTCCCATCACAGTAGCTAGTAGGCCTCTCACAAGGCCTTAGCTTAAGCTAATGTGTGTGTGTTTGGGGGGGAGGGGGGGGGGGCGCTCAGGATTGGGTGAGATTCTAGATTAATTTTGACGCTCCGGACGCAATGCCGCCATCCCCGTCTCGCTGTGACCTTGCGTCGCGGAGCTAGGAGGTTTGCTAGGGCCGGAATCATATACGAACCCGCAGGTATACCATGGGTTTGAGATTTTTTCGGCTCTGCTTAAGGCTTTAACCCTTGCGAGGTTAGCTTAAGTGGGGCACAGTGCACCAGTACTTATCGGTGCTTAAGCCTGGTTGTCCGTGGGGGGGGTGGTACCCAGAGGGGGGGGGTGTTTGCCACTTTGTGTTGCGGGCTTAGCATAGAGGGTGTTAGCTAGTTTGATTAGCGTGTTTAATTTGGGTTAAGTTTAGGAGTAGGATACAGGGTAATGCTCCCAGGCTCACACACACGCGCGCAGGGGACAGAGAGGAGTCTTTTGAGCCTCTGTGAGCAGCAGCAGCCTGTGTGAGAACATGCACTGTCTCCTAGGCCTCTCTGTGCCTCTCCAAGCGTCAGGGGTCAAACCAGAGGTCAAGCTGTTGCGGGCTTAGCATAGAGGGTGTTAGCTAGTTTGATTAGTGTGTTTAATTTGGGTTAAGTTTAGGAGTAGGATACAGGGTAATGCTCCCAGGCTCACAGACACGCGCGCAGGGGACAGAGAGGAGTCTTTGGAGCCTCTGTGAGCAGCTGCAGCCTGTGTGAGCAACAGGCCCCTCTCTCTGTCCCTCTCTATCACCTGCGCGCGCGTGTGTGCGTGTGTGTGGCTGTGCCTGCTGTGGGGGGTCTAGCGCAGCTCTCTGTGTCTCTCCCTGCTCCTAGGCCCAAGTTGAGCCCGTCTGAGCACAAGCACTCATCCCCAGGCCTCTCCCGGCCCGTCCCATCACAGTAGCTAGTAGGCCTCTCACAAGGCCTTAGCTTAAGCTAATGTGTGTGTGTTTGGGGGGGAGGGGGGGGGGGCGCTCAGGATTGGGTGAGATTCTAGATTAATTTTGACGCTCCGGACGCAATGCCGCCATCCCCGTCTCGCTGTGACCTTGCGTCGCGGAGCTAGGAGGTTTGCTAGGGCCGGAATCATATACGAACCCGCAGGTATACCATGGGTTTGAGATTTTTTCGGCTCTGCTTAAGGCTTTAACCCTTGCGAGGTTAGCTTAAGTGGGGCACAGTGCACCAGTACTTATCGGTGCTTAAGCCTGGTTGTCCGTGGGGGGGGGTGGTACCCAGAGGGGGGGGGTGTTTGCCACTTTGTGTTGCGGGCTTAGCATAGAGGGTGTTAGCTAGTTTGATTAGCGTGTTTAATTTGGGTTAAGTTTAGGAGTAGGATACAGGGTAATGCTCCCAGGCTCACACACACGCGCGCAGGGGACAGAGAGGAGTCTTTGGAGCCTCTGTGAGCAGCAGCAGCCTGTGTGAGAACATGCACTGTCTCCTAGGCCTCTCTGTGCCTCTCCAAGCGTCAGGGGTCAAACCAGAGGTCAAGCTGTAGCTAGTAGGCCTCTGACAAGGCCTCGGCCTAAGTTGGGGCCTCTGTGAGTAGCTGCAGGCTGTGTGAGCACAAGCACTCTTCCCCAAGCCTCTCCAAGCATCAGGGGTCAAGTCAGAGGTCAGCAGTAGCTAGTAGGCCTCTCACAAGGCCTCAGTCTAAGTTGGGGCCTCTGTGAGCAGCTGGGGCCTGTGGGTGGGTGTGTGTGTGTGTAGGGGTGCTGCAGTGGGTCTAGCACAGCTCTCTGTGTCTCCCCAAGCATCTAGGCCCAAGGTGGGGCCTCTCTGAGCAGCTGGATCCTCTCTGAGCAACAGGCCCCTCTCTCTGTCCCTCTCTATCACCTGCGCGCGCGTGTATGCGTGTGTGTGGCTGTGCTTGCTGGGGGGGGTCTAGCGCAGCTCTCTGTGTCTCTCCCTGCTCATAGGCCCAAGTTGAGCCCGTCTGAGCACAAGCACTCATCCCCAGGCCTCTCCCGGCCCGTCCCATCACAGTAGCTAGTAGGCCTCTCACAAGGCCTTAGCTTAAGCTAATGTGTGTGTGTTTGGGGGGGAGGGGGGGGGGGCGCTCAGGATTGGGTGAGATTCTAGATTAATTTTGACGCTCCGGACGCAACGCCGCCATCCCCGTCTCGCTGTGACCTTGCGTCGCGGAGATAGGCGGTTGCTAGGGCCAGAATCGTATGTGAATCCGCAGCTAGCGTGCACCAGTCCCTGACTATGATAGGGGGTAATAGCCACAAGTGCACCGGGGTGCAGTTGGTTTTTTGGCCACAAGTCGTGCAGCGTTGGTGTTAGACTGGCGGCACCCCCATGCACCCCCATGTTTTCTGACGCTCCGGACGCAATGGCGCCACTCCCGTCTCGCTGTGACCTTGCGTCGCGGAGATAGGCGGTTGGCTAGGGCCAGAATCGTATGTGAATCCGCAGCTAGCGTGACATGTTCATCACATACGACTCCCGAGTTAGCGGGTTTTCACTCTTGGCCCCTTAGTGGCAGTATGGGAGAATGACAGTCTGTTCCATTTTTCATCACATACGACTCCCGAGATAGCGCGTATTCACTCTTGGCCCCTTAGTGGCAGTATGGGAGAATGACAGTCTGTTACATGTTCATCACATACGGCTCTTGAGTTAGCGCTTGGAGGTTTGCTAGGGCCGGAATCATATACGAACCCGCAGGTATACCATGGGTTTGAGATTTTTTCGGCTCTGCTTAAGGCTTTAACCCTTGCGAGGTTAGCTTAAGTGGGGCACAGTGCACCAGTACTTATCGGTGCTTAAGCCTGGTTGTCCGTGGGGGGGGTGGTACCCAGAGGGGGGGGGTGTTTGCCACTTTGTGTTGCGGGCTTAGCATAGAGGGTGTTAGCTAGTTTGATTAGCGTGTTTAATTTGGGTTAAGTTTAGGAGTAGGATACAGGGTAATGCTCCCAGGCTCACACACACGCGCGCAGGGGACAGAGAGGAGTCTTTGGAGCCTCTGTGAGCAGCAGCAGCCTGTGTGAGAACATGCACTGTCTCCTAGGCCTCTCTGTGCCTCTCCAAGCGTCAGGGGTCAAACCAGAGGTCAAGCTGTTGCGGGCTTAGCATAGAGGGTGTTAGCTAGTTTGATTAGTGTGTTTAATTTGGGTTAAGTTTAGGAGTAGGATACAGGGTAATGCTCCCAGGCTCACAGACACGCGCGCAGGGGACAGAGAGGAGTCTTTGGAGCCTCTGTGAGCAGCTGCAGCCTGTGTGAGCAACAGGCCCCTCTCTCTGTCCCTCTCTATCACCTGCGCGCGCGTGTGTGCGTGTGTGTGGCTGTGCCTGCTGTGGGGGGTCTAGCGCAGCTCTCTGTGTCTCTCCCTGCTCCTAGGCCCAAGTTGAGCCCGTCTGAGCACAAGCACTCATCCCCAGGCCTCTCCCGGCCCGTCCCATCACAGTAGCTAGTAGGCCTCTCACAAGGCCTTAGCTTAAGCTAATGTGTGTGTGTTTGGGGGGGAGGGGGGGGGGGCGCTCAGGATTGGGTGAGATTCTAGATTAATTTTGACGCTCCGGACGCAATGCCGCCATCCCCGTCTCGCTGTGACCTTGCGTCGCGGAGCTAGGAGGTTTGCTAGGGCCGGAATCATATACGAACCCGCAGGTATACCATGGGTTTGAGATTTTTTCGGCTCTGCTTAAGGCTTTAACCCTTGCGAGGTTAGCTTAAGTGGGGCACAGTGCACCAGTACTTATCGGTGCTTAAGCCTGGTTGTCCGTGGGGGGGGTGGTACCCAGAGGGGGGGGGTGTTTGCCACTTTGTGTTGCGGGCTTAGCATAGAGGGTGTTAGCTAGTTTGATTAGCGTGTTTAATTTGGGTTAAGTTTAGGAGTAGGATACAGGGTAATGCTCCCAGGCTCACACACACGCGCGCAGGGGACAGAGAGGAGTCTTTTGAGCCTCTGTGAGCAGCAGCAGCCTGTGTGAGAACATGCACTGTCTCCTAGGCCTCTCTGTGCCTCTCCAAGCGTCAGGGGTCAAACCAGAGGTCAAGCTGTTGCGGGCTTAGCATAGAGGGTGTTAGCTAGTTTGATTAGTGTGTTTAATTTGGGTTAAGTTTAGGAGTAGGATACAGGGTAATGCTCCCAGGCTCACAGACACGCGCGCAGGGGACAGAGAGGAGTCTTTGGAGCCTCTGTGAGCAGCTGCAGCCTGTGTGAGCAACAGGCCCCTCTCTCTGTCCCTCTCTATCACCTGCGCGCGCGTGTGTGCGTGTGTGTGGCTGTGCCTGCTGTGGGGGGTCTAGCGCAGCTCTCTGTGTCTCTCCCTGCTCCTAGGCCCAAGTTGAGCCCGTCTGAGCACAAGCACTCATCCCCAGGCCTCTCCCGGCCCGTCCCATCACAGTAGCTAGTAGGCCTCTCACAAGGCCTTAGCTTAAGCTAATGTGTGTGTGTTTGGGGGGGAGGGGGGGGGGGCGCTCAGGATTGGGTGAGATTCTAGATTAATTTTGACGCTCCGGACGCAATGCCGCCATCCCCGTCTCGCTGTGACCTTGCGTCGCGGAGCTAGGAGGTTTGCTAGGGCCGGAATCATATACGAACCCGCAGGTATACCATGGGTTTGAGATTTTTTCGGCTCTGCTTAAGGCTTTAACCCTTGCGAGGTTAGCTTAAGTGGGGCACAGTGCACCAGTACTTATCGGTGCTTAAGCCTGGTTGTCCGTGGGGGGGGGTGGTACCCAGAGGGGGGGGGTGTTTGCCACTTTGTGTTGCGGGCTTAGCATAGAGGGTGTTAGCTAGTTTGATTAGCGTGTTTAATTTGGGTTAAGTTTAGGAGTAGGATACAGGGTAATGCTCCCAGGCTCACACACACGCGCGCAGGGGACAGAGAGGAGTCTTTGGAGCCTCTGTGAGCAGCAGCAGCCTGTGTGAGAACATGCACTGTCTCCTAGGCCTCTCTGTGCCTCTCCAAGCGTCAGGGGTCAAACCAGAGGTCAAGCTGTAGCTAGTAGGCCTCTGACAAGGCCTCGGCCTAAGTTGGGGCCTCTGTGAGTAGCTGCAGGCTGTGTGAGCACAAGCACTCTTCCCCAAGCCTCTCCAAGCATCAGGGGTCAAGTCAGAGGTCAGCAGTAGCTAGTAGGCCTCTCACAAGGCCTCAGTCTAAGTTGGGGCCTCTGTGAGCAGCTGGGGCCTGTGGGTGGGTGTGTGTGTGTGTAGGGGTGCTGCAGTGGGTCTAGCACAGCTCTCTGTGTCTCCCCAAGCATCTAGGCCCAAGGTGGGGCCTCTCTGAGCAGCTGGATCCTCTCTGAGCAACAGGCCCCTCTCTCTGTCCCTCTCTATCACCTGCGCGCGCGTGTATGCGTGTGTGTGGCTGTGCTTGCTGGGGGGGGTCTAGCGCAGCTCTCTGTGTCTCTCCCTGCTCATAGGCCCAAGTTGAGCCCGTCTGAGCACAAGCACTCATCCCCAGGCCTCTCCCGGCCCGTCCCATCACAGTAGCTAGTAGGCCTCTCACAAGGCCTTAGCTTAAGCTAATGTGTGTGTGTTTGGGGGGGAGGGGGGGGGGGCGCTCAGGATTGGGTGAGATTCTAGATTAATTTTGACGCTCCGGACGCAACGCCGCCATCCCCGTCTCGCTGTGACCTTGCGTCGCGGAGATAGGCGGTTGCTAGGGCCAGAATCGTATGTGAATCCGCAGCTAGCGTGCACCAGTCCCTGACTATGATAGGGGGTAATAGCCACAAGTGCACCGGGGTGCAGTTGGTTTTTTGGCCACAAGTCGTGCAGCGTTGGTGTTAGACTGGCGGCACCCCCATGCACCCCCATGTTTTCTGACGCTCCGGACGCAATGGCGCCACTCCCGTCTCGCTGTGACCTTGCGTCGCGGAGATAGGCGGTTGGCTAGGGCCAGAATCGTATGTGAATCCGCAGCTAGCGTGACATGTTCATCACATACGACTCCCGAGTTAGCGGGTTTTCACTCTTGGCCCCTTAGTGGCAGTATGGGAGAATGACAGTCTGTTCCATTTTTCATCACATACGACTCCCGAGATAGCGCGTATTCACTCTTGGCCCCTTAGTGGCAGTATGGGAGAATGACAGTCTGTTACATGTTCATCACATACGGCTCTTGAGTTAGCGCTTGGAGGTTTGCTAGGGCCGGAATCATATACGAACCCGCAGGTATACCATGGGTTTGAGATTTTTTCGGCTCTGCTTAAGGCTTTAACCCTTGCGAGGTTAGCTTAAGTGGGGCACAGTGCACCAGTACTTATCGGTGCTTAAGCCTGGTTGTCCGTGGGGGGGGTGGTACCCAGAGGGGGGGGGTGTTTGCCACTTTGTGTTGCGGGCTTAGCATAGAGGGTGTTAGCTAGTTTGATTAGCGTGTTTAATTTGGGTTAAGTTAAGGGGAGGGGGGGGGGGCGCTCAGGATTGGGTGAGATTCTAGATTAATTTTGACGCTCCGGACGCAATGCCGCCATCCCCGTCTCGCTGTGACCTTGCGTCGCGGAGATAGGCGGTTGCTAGGGCCAGAATCGTATGTGAATCCGCAGCTAGCGTGCACCAGTCCCTGACTATGATAGGGGGTAATAGCCACAAGTGCACCGGGGTGCAGTTGGTTTTTTGGCCACAAGTCGTGCAGCGTTGGTGTTAGACTGGCGGCACCCCCATGCACCCCCATGTTTTCTGACGCTCCGGACGCAATGGCGCCACTCCCGTCTCGCTGTGACCTTGCGTCGCGGAGATAGGCGGTTGCTAGGGCCAGAATCGTATGTGAATCCGCAGCTAGCGTGACATGTTCATCACATACGACTCCCGAGTTAGCGGGTTTTCACTCTTGGCCCCTTAGTGGCAGTATGGGAGAATGACAGTCTGTTCCATTTTTCATCACATACGACTCCCGAGATAGCGCGTATTCACTCTAAGAGTGCAAGTTGGTTTTTTGGCCACAAGTCGTGCAGCGTTGGTGTTAGACTGGCGGCACCCCCATGCACCCCCATGTTTTCTGACGCTCCGGACGCAACGGCGCCACCCCCGTCTCGCTGTGACCTTGCGTCGCGGAGCTAGGCGGTTGGCTAGGGCCAGAATCATATACGAATCCGCAGTTAGCGTGCTTCCACATGCGGGGGGGGGGTCGGGATTCACATGTGAGCACCTCCCTAGCGTGACTAGTGTCGCCCTCGTGTGGAAATCAGGCAGCTATGCCTCAGTGTTTTCACTCCTACTATCCCTGACTATGATAGGGGGTAATAGCCACAAGTGCACCGGGGTGCAGTTGGTTTTTTGGCCACAAGTCGTGCAGCGTTGGTGTTAGACTGGCGGCACCCCCATGCACCCCCATGTTTTCTGACGCTCCGGACGCAATGGCGCCACTCCCGTCTCGCTGTGACCTTGCGTCGCGGAGATAGGCGGTTGGCTAGGGCCAGAATCGTATGTGAATCCGCAGCTAGCGTGACATGTTCATCACATACGACTCCCGAGTTAGCGGGTTTTCACTCTTGGCCCCTTAGTGGCAGTATGGGAGAATGACAGTCTGTTCCATTTTTCATCACATACGACTCCCGAGGTAGCGCGTATTCACTCTAAGAGTGCAAGTTGGTTTTTTGGCCACAAGTCGTGCAGCGTTGGTGTTAGACTGGCGGCACCCCCATGCACCCCCATGTTTTCTGACGCTCCGGACGCAACGGCGCCACCCCCGTCTCGCTGTGACCTTGCGTCGCGGAGCTAGGCGGTTGGCTAGGGCCAGAATCATATACGAATCCGCAGTTAGCGTGCTTCCACATGCGGGGGGGGGTCGGGATTCACATGTGAGCACCTCCCTAGCGTGACTAGTGTCGCCCTCGTGTGGAAATCAGGCAGCTATGCCTCAGTGTTTTCACTCCTACTATCCCTGACTATGATAGGGGGTAATAGCCACAAGTGCACCGGGGTGCAGTTGGTTTTTTGGCCACAAGTCGTGCAGCGTTGGTGTTAGACTGGCGGCACCCCCATGCACCCCCATGTTTTCTGACGCTCCGGACGCAATGGCGCCACTCCCGTCTCGCTGTGACCTTGCGTCGCGGAGATAGGCGGTTGGCTAGGGCCAGAATCGTATGTGAATCCGCAGCTAGCGTGACATGTTCATCACATACGACTCCCGAGTTAGCGGGTTTTCACTCTTGGCCCCTTAGTGGCAGTATGGGAGAATGACAGTCTGTTCCATTTTTCATCACATACGACTCCCGAGATAGCGCGTATTCACTCTTGGCCCCTTAGTGGCAGTATGGGAGAATGACAGTCTGTTACATGTTCATCACATACGGCTCTTGAGTTAGCGCTTGGAGGTTTGCTAGGGCCGGAATCATATACGAACCCGCAGGTATACCATGGGTTTGAGATTTTTTCGGCTCTGCTTAAGGCTTTAACCCTTGCGAGGTTAGCTTAAGTGGGGCACAGTGCACCAGTACTTATCGGTGCTTAAGCCTGGTTGTCCGTGGGGGGGTGGTACCCAGAGGGGGGGGGTGTTTGCCACTTTGTGTTGCGGGCTTAGCATAGAGGGTGTTAGCTAGTTTGATTAGCGTGTTTAATTTGGGTTAAGTTTAGGAGTAGGATACAGGGTAATGCTCCCAGGCTCACACACACGCGCGCAGGGGACAGAGAGGAGTCTTTGGAGCCTCTGTGAGCAGCAGCAGCCTGTGTGAGAACATGCACTGTCTCCTAGGCCTCTCTGTGCCTCTCCAAGCGTCAGGGGTCAAACCAGAGGTCAAGCTGTTGCGGGCTTAGCATAGAGGGTGTTAGCTAGTTTGATTAGCGTGTTTAATTTGGGTTAAGTTTAGGAGTAGGATACAGGGTAATGCTCCCAGGCTCACACACACGCGCGCAGGGGACAGAGAGGAGTCTTTGGAGCCTCTGTGAGCAGCTGCAGCCTGTGTGAGCAACAGGCCCCTCTCTCTGTCCCTCTCTATCACCTGCGCGCGCGTGTGTGCGTGTGTGTGGCTGTGCCTGCTGTGGGGGGTCTAGCGCAGCTCTCTGTGTCTCTCCCTGCTCCTAGGCCCAAGTTGAGCCCGTCTGAGCACAAGCACTCATCCCCAGGCCTCTCCCGGCCCGACCCATCACAGTAGCTAGTAGGCCTCTCACAAGGCCTTAGCTTAAGCTAATGTGTGTGTGTTTGGGGGGGAGGGGGGGGGGGCGCTCAGGATTGGGTGAGATTCTAGATTAATTTTGACGCTCCGGACGCAATGCCGCCATCCCCGTCTCGCTGTGACCTTGCGTCGCGGAGCTAGGAGGTTTGCTAGGGCCGGAATCATATACGAACCCGCAGGTATACCATGGGTTTGAGATTTTTTCGGCTCTGCTTAAGGCTTTAACCCTTGCGAGGTTAGCTTAAGTGGGGCACAGTGCACCAGTACTTATCGGTGCTTAAGCCTGGTTGTCCGTGGGGGGGGTGGTACCCAGAGGGGGGGGGTGTTTGCCACTTTGTGTTGCGGGCTTAGCATAGAGGGTGTTAGCTAGTTTGATTAGCGTGTTTAATTTGGGTTAAGTTAAGGGGAGGGGGGGGGGGGCGCTCAGGATTGGGTGAGATTCTAGATTAATTTTGACGCTCCGGACGCAATGCCGCCATCCCCGTCTCGCTGTGACCTTGCGTCGCGGAGATAGGCGGTTGCTAGGGCCAGAATCGTATGTGAATCCGCAGCTAGCGTGCACCAGTCCCTGACTATGATAGGGGGTAATAGCCACAAGTGCACCGGGGTGCAGTTGGTTTTTTGGCCACAAGTCGTGCAGCGTTGGTGTTAGACTGGCGGCACCCCCATGCACCCCCATGTTTTCTGACGCTCCGGACGCAATGGCGCCACTCCCGTCTCGCTGTGACCTTGCGTCGCGGAGATAGGCGGTTGGCTAGGGCCAGAATCGTATGTGAATCCGCAGCTAGCGTGACATGTTCATCACATACGACTCCCGAGTTAGCGGGTTTTCACTCTTGGCCCCTTAGTGGCAGTATGGGAGAATGACAGTCTGTTCCATTTTTCATCACATACGACTCCCGAGATAGCGCGTATTCACTCTAAGAGTGCAAGTTGGTTTTTTGGCCACAAGTCGTGCAGCGTTGGTGTTAGACTGGCGGCACCCCCATGCACCCCCATGTTTTCTGACGCTCCGGACGCAACGGCGCCACCCCCGTCTCGCTGTGACCTTGCGTCGCGGAGCTAGGCGGTTGGCTAGGGCCAGAATCATATACGAATCCGCAGTTAGCGTGCTTCCACATGCGGGGGGGGGGTCGGGATTCACATGTGAGCACCTCCCTAGCGTGACTAGTGTCGCCCTCGTGTGGAAATCAGGCAGCTATGCCTCAGTGTTTTCACTCCTACTATCCCTGACTATGATAGGGGGTAATAGCCACAAGTGCACCGGGGTGCAGTTGGTTTTTTGGCCACAAGTCGTGCAGCGTTGGTGTTAGACTGGCGGCACCCCCATGCACCCCCATGTTTTCTGACGCTCCGGACGCAATGGCGCCACTCCCGTCTCGCTGTGACCTTGCGTCGCGGAGATAGGCGGTTGGCTAGGGCCAGAATCGTATGTGAATCCGCAGCTAGCGTGACATGTTCATCACATACGACTCCCGAGTTAGCGGGTTTTCACTCTTGGCCCCTTAGTGGCAGTATGGGAGAATGACAGTCTGTTCCATTTTTCATCACATACGACTCCCGAGGTAGCGCGTATTCACTCTAAGAGTGCAAGTTGGTTTTTTGGCCACAAGTCGTGCAGCGTTGGTGTTAGACTGGCGGCACCCCCATGCACCCCCATGTTTTCTGACGCTCCGGACGCAACGGCGCCACCCCCGTCTCGCTGTGACCTTGCGTCGCGGAGCTAGGCGGTTGGCTAGGGCCAGAATCATATACGAATCCGCAGTTAGCGTGCTTCCACATGCGGGGGGGGGTCGGGATTCACATGTGAGCACCTCCCTAGCGTGACTAGTGTCGCCCTCGTGTGGAAATCAGGCAGCTATGCCTCAGTGTTTTCACTCCTACTATCCCTGACTATGATAGGGGGTAATAGCCACAAGTGCACCGGGGTGCAGTTGGTTTTTTGGCCACAAGTCGTGCAGCGTTGGTGTTAGACTGGCGGCACCCCCATGCACCCCCATGTTTTCTGACGCTCCGGACGCAATGGCGCCACTCCCGTCTCGCTGTGACCTTGCGTCGCGGAGATAGGCGGTTGGCTAGGGCCAGAATCGTATGTGAATCCGCAGCTAGCGTGACATGTTCATCACATACGACTCCCGAGTTAGCGGGTTTTCACTCTTGGCCCCTTAGTGGCAGTATGGGAGAATGACAGTCTGTTCCATTTTTCATCACATACGACTCCCGAGATAGCGCGTATTCACTCTAAGAGTGCAAGTTGTTTTTTTGCCACAAGTCGTGCAGCGTTGGTGTTAGACTGGCGGCACCCCCATGCACCCCCATGTTTTCTGACGCTCCGGACGCAATGCCGCCATCCCCGTCTCGCTGTGACCTTGCGTCGCGGAGATAGGCGGTTGGCTAGGGCCAGAATCGTATGTGAATCCGCAGCTAGCGTGACATGTTCATCACATACGACTCCCGAGTTAGCGGGTTTTCACTCTTGGCCCCTTAGTGGCAGTATGGGAGAATGACAGTCTGTTCCATTTTTCATCACATACGACTCCCGAGATAGCGCGTATTCACTCTAAGAGTGCAAGTTGGTTTTTTGGCCACAAGTCGTGCAGCGTTGGTGTTAGACTGGCGGCACCCCCATGCACCCCCATGTTTTCTGACGCTCCGGACGCAACGGCGCCACCCCCGTCTCGCTGTGACCTTGCGTCGCGGAGCTAGGCGGTTGGCTAGGGCCAGAATCATATACGAATCCGCAGTTAGCGTGCTTCCACATGCGGGGGGGGGTCGGGATTCACATGTGAGCACCTCCCTAGCGTGACTAGTGTCGCCCTCGTGTGGAAATCAGGCAGCTATGCCTCAGTGTTTTCACTCCTACTATCCCTGACTATGATAGGGGGTAATAGCCACAAGTGCACCGGGGTGCAGTTGGTTTTTTGGCCACAAGTCGTGCAGCGTTGGTGTTAGACTGGCGGCACCCCCATGCACCCCCATGTTTTCTGACGCTCCGGACGCAATGGCGCCACTCCCGTCTCGCTGTGACCTTGCGTCGCGGAGATAGGCGGTTGGCTAGGGCCAGAATCGTATGTGAATCCGCAGCTAGCGTGACATGTTCATCACATACGACTCCCGAGTTAGCGGGTTTTCACTCTTGGCCCCTTAGTGGCAGTATGGGAGAATGACAGTCTGTTCCATTTTTCATCACATACGACTCCCGAGATAGCGCGTATTCACTCTTGGCCCCTTAGTGGCAGTATGGGAGAATGACAGTCTGTTACATGTTCATCACATACGGCTCTTGAGTTAGCGCTTGGAGGTTTGCTAGGGCCGGAATCATATACGAACCCGCAGGTATACCATGGGTTTGAGATTTTTTCGGCTCTGCTTAAGGCTTTAACCCTTGCGAGGTTAGCTTAAGTGGGGCACAGTGCACCAGTACTTATCGGTGCTTAAGCCTGGTTGTCCGTGGGGGGGGTGGTACCCAGAGGGGGGGGGTGTTTGCCACTTTGTGTTGCGGGCTTAGCATAGAGGGTGTTAGCTAGTTTGATTAGCGTGTTTAATTTGGGTTAAGTTTAGGAGTAGGATACAGGGTAATGCTCCCAGGCTCACACACACGCGCGCAGGGGACAGAGAGGAGTCTTTGGAGCCTCTGTGAGCAGCAGCAGCCTGTGTGAGAACATGCACTGTCTCCTAGGCCTCTCTGTGCCTCTCCAAGCGTCAGGGGTCAAACCAGAGGTCAAGCTGTAGCTAGTAGACCTCTGACAAGGCCTCGGCCTAAGTTGGGGCCTCTGTGAGTAGCTGCAGGCTGTGTGAGCACAAGCACTCTTCCCCAAGCCTCTCCAAGCATCAGGGGTCAAGTCAGAGGTCAGCAGTAGCTAGTAGGCCTCTCACAAGGCCTCAGTCTAAGTTATCGGTGCTTAAGCCTGGTTGTCCGTGGGGGGGTGGTACCCAGAGGGGGGGGGTGTTTGCCACTTTGTGTTGCGGGCTTAGCATAGAGGGTGTTAGCTAGTTTGATTAGCGTGTTTAATTTGGGTTAAGTTTAGGAGTAGGATACAGGGTAATGCTCCCAGGCTCACACACACGCGCGCAGGGGACAGAGAGGAGTCTTTGGAGCCTCTGTGAGCAGCAGCAGCCTGTGTGAGAACATGCACTGTCTCCTAGGCCTCTCTGTGCCTCTCCAAGCGTCAGGGGTCAAACCAGAGGTCAAGCTGTTGCGGGCTTAGCATAGAGGGTGTTAGCTAGTTTGATTAGTGTGTTTAATTTGGGTTAAGTTTAGGAGTAGGATACAGGGTAATGCTCCCAGGCTCACAGACACGCGCGCAGGGGACAGAGAGGAGTCTTTGGAGCCTCTGTGAGCAGCTGCAGCCTGTGTGAGCAACAGGCCCCTCTCTCTGTCCCTCTCTATCACCTGCGCGCGCGTGTGTGCGTGTGTGTGGCTGTGCCTGCTGTGGGGGGTCTAGCGCAGCTCTCTGTGTCTCTCCCTGCTCCTAGGCCCAAGTTGAGCCCGTCTGAGCACAAGCACTCATCCCCAGGCCTCTCCCGGCCCGACCCATCACAGTAGCTAGTAGGCCTCTCACAAGGCCTTAGCTTAAGCTAATGTGTGTGTGTTTGGGGGGGAGGGGGGGGGGGGGCGCTCAGGATTGGGTGAGATTCTAGATTAATTTTGACGCTCCGGACGCATTGCCGCCATCCCCGTCTCGCTGTGACCTTGCGTCGCGGAGCTAGGAGGTTTGCTAGGGCCGGAATCATATACGAACCCGCAGGTATACCATGGGTTTGAGATTTTTTCGGCTCTGCTTAAGGCTTTAACCCTTGCGAGGTTAGCTTAAGTGGGGCACAGTGCACCAGTACTTATCGGTGCTTAAGCCTGGTTGTCCGTGGGGGGGGTGGTACCCAGAGGGGGGGGGTGTTTGCCACTTTGTGTTGCGGGCTTAGCATAGAGGGTGTTAGCTAGTTTGATTAGCGTGTTTAATTTGGGTTAAGTTAAGGGGAGGGGGGGGGGGCGCTCAGGATTGGGTGAGATTCTAGATTAATTTTGACGCTCCGGACGCAATGCCGCCATCCCCGTCTCGCTGTGACCTTGCGTCGCGGAGATAGGCGGTTGCTAGGGCCAGAATCGTATGTGAATCCGCAGCTAGCGTGCACCAGTCCCTGACTATGATAGGGGGTAATAGCCACAAGTGCACCGGGGTGCAGTTGGTTTTTTGGCCACAAGTCGTGCAGCGTTGGTGTTAGACTGGCGGCACCCCCATGCACCCCCATGTTTTCTGACGCTCCGGACGCAATGGCGCCACTCCCGTCTCGCTGTGACCTTGCGTCGCGGAGATAGGCGGTTGGCTAGGGCCAGAATCATATACGAACCCGCAGTTAGCGTGCTTCCACATGCGGGGGGGGGTCGGGATTCACATGTGAGCACCTCCCTAGCGTGACTAGTGTCGCCCTCGTGTGGAAATCAGGCAGCTATGCCTCAGTGTTTTCACTCCTACTATCCCTGACTATGATAGGGGGTAATAGCCACAAGTGCACCGGGGTGCAGTTGGTTTTTTGGCCACAAGTCGTGCAGCGTTGGTGTTAGACTGGCGGCACCCCCATGCACCCCCATGTTTTCTGACGCTCCGGACGCAATGGCGCCACTCCCGTCTCGCTGTGACCTTGCGTCGCGGAGATAGGCGGTTGGCTAGGGCCAGAATCGTATGTGAATCCGCAGCTAGCGTGACATGTTCATCACATACGACTCCCGAGTTAGCGGGTTTTCACTCTTGGCCCCTTAGTGGCAGTATGGGAGAATGACAGTCTGTTCCATTTTTCATCACATACGACTCCCGAGATAGCGCGTATTCACTCTTGGCCCCTTAGTGGCAGTATGGGAGAATGACAGTCTGTTACATGTTCATCACATACGGCTCTTGAGTTAGCGCTTGGAGGTTTGCTAGGGCCGGAATCATATACGAACCCGCAGGTATACCATGGGTTTGAGATTTTTTCGGCTCTGCTTAAGGCTTTAACCCTTGCGAGGTTAGCTTAAGTGGGGCACAGTGCACCAGTACTTATCGGTGCTTAAGCCTGGTTGTCCGTGGGGGGGTGGTACCCAGAGGGGGGGGGTGTTTGCCACTTTGTGTTGCGGGCTTAGCATAGAGGGTGTTAGCTAGTTTGATTAGCGTGTTTAATTTGGGTTAAGTTTAGGAGTAGGATACAGGGTAATGCTCCCAGGCTCACACACACGCGCGCAGGGGACAGAGAGGAGTCTTTGGAGCCTCTGTGAGCAGCTGCGGCCTGTGTGAGAACATGCACTGTCTCCTAGGCCTCTCTGTGCCTCTCCAAGCGTCAGGGGTCAAACCAGAGGTCAAGCTGTAGCTAGTAGACCTCTGACAAGGCCTCGGCCTAAGTTGGGGCCTCTGTGAGTAGCTGCAGGCTGTGTGAGCACAAGCACTCTTCCCCAAGCCTCTCCAAGCATCAGGGGTCAAGTCAGAGGTCAGCAGTAGCTAGTAGGCCTCTCACAAGGCCTCAGTCTAAGTTATCGGTGCTTAAGCCTGGTTGTCCGTGGGGGGGTGGTACCCAGAGGGGGGGGGTGTTTGCCACTTTGTGTTGCGGGCTTAGCATAGAGGGTGTTAGCTAGTTTGATTAGCGTGTTTAATTTGGGTTAAGTTTAGGAGTAGGATACAGGGTAATGCTCCCAGGCTCACACACACGCGCGCAGGGGACAGAGAGGAGTCTTTGGAGCCTCTGTGAGCAGCAGCAGCCTGTGTGAGAACATGCACTGTCTCCTAGGCCTCTCTGTGCCTCTCCAAGCGTCAGGGGTCAAACCAGAGGTCAAGCTGTTGCGGGCTTAGCATAGAGGGTGTTAGCTAGTTTGATTAGTGTGTTTAATTTGGGTTAAGTTTAGGAGTAGGATACAGGGTAATGCTCCCAGGCTCACACACACGCGCGCAGGGGACAGAGAGGAGTCTTTGGAGCCTCTGTGAGCAGCTGCAGCCTGTGTGAGCAACAGGCCCCTCTCTCTGTCCCTCTCTATCACCTGCGCGCGCGTGTGTGCGTGTGTGTGGCTGTGCCTGCTGTGGGGGGTCTAGCGCAGCTCTCTGTGTCTCTCCCTGCTCCTAGGCCCAAGTTGAGCCCGTCTGAGCACAAGCACTCATCCCCAGGCCTCTCCCGGCCCGTCCCATCACAGTAGCTAGTAGGCCTCTCACAAGGCCTTAGCTTAAGCTAATGTGTGTGTGTTTGGGGGGGAGGGGGGGGGGGCGCTCAGGATTGGGTGAGATTCTAGATTAATTTTGACGCTCCGGACGCAATGCCGCCATCCCCGTCTCGCTGTGACCTTGCGTCGCGGAGATAGGCGGTTGCTAGGGCCAGAATCGTATGTGAATCCGCAGCTAGCGTGACATGTTCATCACATACGACTCCCGAGTTAGCGGGTTTTCACTCTTGGCCCCTTAGTGGCAGTATGGGAGAATGACAGTCTGTTCCATTTTTCATCACATACGACTCCCGAGATAGCGCGTATTCACTCTAAGAGTGCAAGTTGGTTTTTTGGCCACAAGTCGTGCAGCGTTGGTGTTAGACTGGCGGCACCCCCATGCACCCCCATGTTTTCTGACGCTCCGGACGCAACGGCGCCACCCCCGTCTCGCTGTGACCTTGCGTCGCGGAGCTAGGCGGTTGGCTAGGGCCAGAATCATATACGAATCCGCAGTTAGCGTGCTTCCACATGCGGGGGGGGGGTCGGGATTCACATGTGAGCACCTCCCTAGCGTGACTAGTGTCGCCCTCGTGTGGAAATCAGGCAGCTATGCCTCAGTGTTTTCACTCCTACTATCCCTGACTATGATAGGGGGTAATAGCCACAAGTGCACCGGGGTGCAGTTGGTTTTTTGGCCACAAGTCGTGCAGCGTTGGTGTTAGACTGGCGGCACCCCCATGCACCCCCATGTTTTCTGACGCTCCGGACGCAATGGCGCCACTCCCGTCTCGCTGTGACCTTGCGTCGCGGAGATAGGCGGTTGGCTAGGGCCAGAATCGTATGTGAATCCGCAGCTAGCGTGACATGTTCATCACATACGACTCCCGAGTTAGCGGGTTTTCACTCTTGGCCCCTTAGTGGCAGTATGGGAGAATGACAGTCTGTTCCATTTTTCATCACATACGACTCCCGAGGTAGCGCGTATTCACTCTAAGAGTGCAAGTTGGTTTTTTGGCCACAAGTCGTGCAGCGTTGGTGTTAGACTGGCGGCACCCCCATGCACCCCCATGTTTTCTGACGCTCCGGACGCAACGGCGCCACCCCCGTCTCGCTGTGACCTTGCGTCGCGGAGCTAGGCGGTTGGCTAGGGCCAGAATCATATACGAATCCGCAGTTAGCGTGCTTCCACATGCGGGGGGGGGTCGGGATTCACATGTGAGCACCTCCCTAGCGTGACTAGTGTCGCCCTCGTGTGGAAATCAGGCAGCTATGCCTCAGTGTTTTCACTCCTACTATCCCTGACTATGATAGGGGGTAATAGCCACAAGTGCACCGGGGTGCAGTTGGTTTTTTGGCCACAAGTCGTGCAGCGTTGGTGTTAGACTGGCGGCACCCCCATGCACCCCCATGTTTTCTGACGCTCCGGACGCAATGGCGCCACTCCCGTCTCGCTGTGACCTTGCGTCGCGGAGATAGGCGGTTGGCTAGGGCCAGAATCGTATGTGAATCCGCAGCTAGCGTGACATGTTCATCACATACGACTCCCGAGTTAGCGGGTTTTCACTCTTGGCCCCTTAGTGGCAGTATGGGAGAATGACAGTCTGTTCCATTTTTCATCACATACGACTCCCGAGATAGCGCGTATTCACTCTTGGCCCCTTAGTGGCAGTATGGGAGAATGACAGTCTGTTACATGTTCATCACATACGGCTCTTGAGTTAGCGCTTGGAGGTTTGCTAGGGCCGGAATCATATACGAACCCGCAGGTATACCATGGGTTTGAGATTTTTTCGGCTCTGCTTAAGGCTTTAACCCTTGCGAGGTTAGCTTAAGTGGGGCACAGTGCACCAGTACTTATCGGTGCTTAAGCCTGGTTGTCCGTGGGGGGGTGGTACCCAGAGGGGGGGGGTGTTTGCCACTTTGTGTTGCGGGCTTAGCATAGAGGGTGTTAGCTAGTTTGATTAGCGTGTTTAATTTGGGTTAAGTTTAGGAGTAGGATACAGGGTAATGCTCCCAGGCTCACACACACGCGCGCAGGGGACAGAGAGGAGTCTTTGGAGCCTCTGTGAGCAGCAGCAGCCTGTGTGAGAACATGCACTGTCTCCTAGGCCTCTCTGTGCCTCTCCAAGCGTCAGGGGTCAAACCAGAGGTCAAGCTGTTGCGGGCTTAGCATAGAGGGTGTTAGCTAGTTTGATTAGCGTGTTTAATTTGGGTTAAGTTTAGGAGTAGGATACAGGGTAATGCTCCCAGGCTCACACACACGCGCGCAGGGGACAGAGAGGAGTCTTTGGAGCCTCTGTGAGCAGCTGCAGCCTGTGTGAGCAACAGGCCCCTCTCTCTGTCCCTCTCTATCACCTGCGCGCGCGTGTGTGCGTGTGTGTGGCTGTGCCTGCTGTGGGGGGTCTAGCGCAGCTCTCTGTGTCTCTCCCTGCTCCTAGGCCCAAGTTGAGCCCGTCTGAGCACAAGCACTCATCCCCAGGCCTCTCCCGGCCCGACCCATCACAGTAGCTAGTAGGCCTCTCACAAGGCCTTAGCTTAAGCTAATGTGTGTGTGTTTGGGGGGGAGGGGGGGGGGGCGCTCAGGATTGGGTGAGATTCTAGATTAATTTTGACGCTCCGGACGCAATGCCGCCATCCCCGTCTCGCTGTGACCTTGCGTCGCGGAGCTAGGAGGTTTGCTAGGGCCGGAATCATATACGAACCCGCAGGTATACCATGGGTTTGAGATTTTTTCGGCTCTGCTTAAGGCTTTAACCCTTGCGAGGTTAGCTTAAGTGGGGCACAGTGCACCAGTACTTATCGGTGCTTAAGCCTGGTTGTCCGTGGGGGGGGTGGTACCCAGAGGGGGGGGGTGTTTGCCACTTTGTGTTGCGGGCTTAGCATAGAGGGTGTTAGCTAGTTTGATTAGCGTGTTTAATTTGGGTTAAGTTAAGGGGAGGGGGGGGGGGGCGCTCAGGATTGGGTGAGATTCTAGATTAATTTTGACGCTCCGGACGCAATGCCGCCATCCCCGTCTCGCTGTGACCTTGCGTCGCGGAGATAGGCGGTTGCTAGGGCCAGAATCGTATGTGAATCCGCAGCTAGCGTGCACCAGTCCCTGACTATGATAGGGGGTAATAGCCACAAGTGCACCGGGGTGCAGTTGGTTTTTTGGCCACAAGTCGTGCAGCGTTGGTGTTAGACTGGCGGCACCCCCATGCACCCCCATGTTTTCTGACGCTCCGGACGCAATGGCGCCACTCCCGTCTCGCTGTGACCTTGCGTCGCGGAGATAGGCGGTTGGCTAGGGCCAGAATCGTATGTGAATCCGCAGCTAGCGTGACATGTTCATCACATACGACTCCCGAGTTAGCGGGTTTTCACTCTTGGCCCCTTAGTGGCAGTATGGGAGAATGACAGTCTGTTCCATTTTTCATCACATACGACTCCCGAGATAGCGCGTATTCACTCTAAGAGTGCAAGTTGGTTTTTTGGCCACAAGTCGTGCAGCGTTGGTGTTAGACTGGCGGCACCCCCATGCACCCCCATGTTTTCTGACGCTCCGGACGCAACGGCGCCACCCCCGTCTCGCTGTGACCTTGCGTCGCGGAGCTAGGCGGTTGGCTAGGGCCAGAATCATATACGAATCCGCAGTTAGCGTGCTTCCACATGCGGGGGGGGGGTCGGGATTCACATGTGAGCACCTCCCTAGCGTGACTAGTGTCGCCCTCGTGTGGAAATCAGGCAGCTATGCCTCAGTGTTTTCACTCCTACTATCCCTGACTATGATAGGGGGTAATAGCCACAAGTGCACCGGGGTGCAGTTGGTTTTTTGGCCACAAGTCGTGCAGCGTTGGTGTTAGACTGGCGGCACCCCCATGCACCCCCATGTTTTCTGACGCTCCGGACGCAATGGCGCCACTCCCGTCTCGCTGTGACCTTGCGTCGCGGAGATAGGCGGTTGGCTAGGGCCAGAATCGTATGTGAATCCGCAGCTAGCGTGACATGTTCATCACATACGACTCCCGAGTTAGCGGGTTTTCACTCTTGGCCCCTTAGTGGCAGTATGGGAGAATGACAGTCTGTTCCATTTTTCATCACATACGACTCCCGAGGTAGCGCGTATTCACTCTAAGAGTGCAAGTTGGTTTTTTGGCCACAAGTCGTGCAGCGTTGGTGTTAGACTGGCGGCACCCCCATGCACCCCCATGTTTTCTGACGCTCCGGACGCAACGGCGCCACCCCCGTCTCGCTGTGACCTTGCGTCGCGGAGCTAGGCGGTTGGCTAGGGCCAGAATCATATACGAATCCGCAGTTAGCGTGCTTCCACATGCGGGGGGGGGTCGGGATTCACATGTGAGCACCTCCCTAGCGTGACTAGTGTCGCCCTCGTGTGGAAATCAGGCAGCTATGCCTCAGTGTTTTCACTCCTACTATCCCTGACTATGATAGGGGGTAATAGCCACAAGTGCACCGGGGTGCAGTTGGTTTTTTGGCCACAAGTCGTGCAGCGTTGGTGTTAGACTGGCGGCACCCCCATGCACCCCCATGTTTTCTGACGCTCCGGACGCAATGGCGCCACTCCCGTCTCGCTGTGACCTTGCGTCGCGGAGATAGGCGGTTGGCTAGGGCCAGAATCGTATGTGAATCCGCAGCTAGCGTGACATGTTCATCACATACGACTCCCGAGTTAGCGGGTTTTCACTCTTGGCCCCTTAGTGGCAGTATGGGAGAATGACAGTCTGTTCCATTTTTCATCACATACGACTCCCGAGATAGCGCGTATTCACTCTAAGAGTGCAAGTTGGTTTTTTGGCCACAAGTCGTGCAGCGTTGGTGTTAGACTGGCGGCACCCCCATGCACCCCCATGTTTTCTGACGCTCCGGACGCAATGCCGCCATCCCCGTCTCGCTGTGACCTTGCGTCGCGGAGATAGGCGGTTGCTAGGGCCAGAATCGTATGTGAATCCGCAGCTAGCGTGCACCAGTCCCTGACTATGATAGGGGGTAATAGCCACAAGTGCACCGGGGTGCAGTTGGTTTTTTGGCCACAAGTCGTGCAGCGTTGGTGTTAGACTGGCGGCACCCCCATGCACCCCCATGTTTTCTGACGCTCCGGACGCAATGGCGCCACTCCCGTCTCGCTGTGACCTTGCGTCGCGGAGATAGGCGGTTGGCTAGGGCCAGAATCGTATGTGAATCCGCAGCTAGCGTGACATGTTCATCACATACGACTCCCGAGTTAGCGGGTTTTCACTCTTGGCCCCTTAGTGGCAGTATGGGAGAATGACAGTCTGTTCCATTTTTCATCACATACGACTCCCGAGATAGCGCGTATTCACTCTAAGAGTGCAAGTTGTTTTTTTGCCACAAGTCGTGCAGCGTTGGTGTTAGACTGGCGGCACCCCCATGCACCCCCATGTTTTCTGACGCTCCGGACGCAATGCCGCCATCCCCGTCTCGCTGTGACCTTGCGTCGCGGAGATAGGCGGTTGGCTAGGGCCAGAATCGTATGTGAATCCGCAGCTAGCGTGACATGTTCATCACATACGACTCCCGAGTTAGCGGGTTTTCACTCTTGGCCCCTTAGTGGCAGTATGGGAGAATGACAGTCTGTTCCATTTTTCATCACATACGACTCCCGAGATAGCGCGTATTCACTCTAAGAGTGCAAGTTGGTTTTTTGGCCACAAGTCGTGCAGCGTTGGTGTTAGACTGGCGGCACCCCCATGCACCCCCATGTTTTCTGACGCTCCGGACGCAACGGCGCCACCCCCGTCTCGCTGTGACCTTGCGTCGCGGAGCTAGGCGGTTGGCTAGGGCCAGAATCATATACGAATCCGCAGTTAGCGTGCTTCCACATGCGGGGGGGGGTCGGGATTCACATGTGAGCACCTCCCTAGCGTGACTAGTGTCGCCCTCGTGTGGAAATCAGGCAGCTATGCCTCAGTGTTTTCACTCCTACTATCCCTGACTATGATAGGGGGTAATAGCCACAAGTGCACCGGGGTGCAGTTGGTTTTTTGGCCACAAGTCGTGCAGCGTTGGTGTTAGACTGGCGGCACCCCCATGCACCCCCATGTTTTCTGACGCTCCGGACGCAATGGCGCCACTCCCGTCTCGCTGTGACCTTGCGTCGCGGAGATAGGCGGTTGGCTAGGGCCAGAATCGTATGTGAATCCGCAGCTAGCGTGACATGTTCATCACATACGACTCCCGAGTTAGCGGGTTTTCACTCTTGGCCCCTTAGTGGCAGTATGGGAGAATGACAGTCTGTTCCATTTTTCATCACATACGACTCCCGAGATAGCGCGTATTCACTCTTGGCCCCTTAGTGGCAGTATGGGAGAATGACAGTCTGTTACATGTTCATCACATACGGCTCTTGAGTTAGCGCTTGGAGGTTTGCTAGGGCCGGAATCATATACGAACCCGCAGGTATACCATGGGTTTGAGATTTTTTCGGCTCTGCTTAAGGCTTTAACCCTTGCGAGGTTAGCTTAAGTGGGGCACAGTGCACCAGTACTTATCGGTGCTTAAGCCTGGTTGTCCGTGGGGGGGTGGTACCCAGAGGGGGGGGGTGTTTGCCACTTTGTGTTGCGGGCTTAGCATAGAGGGTGTTAGCTAGTTTGATTAGCGTGTTTAATTTGGGTTAAGTTTAGGAGTAGGATACAGGGTAATGCTCCCAGGCTCACACACACGCGCGCAGGGGACAGAGAGGAGTCTTTGGAGCCTCTGTGAGCAGCTGCAGCCTGTGTGAGCAACAGGCCCCTCTCTCTGTCCCTCTCTATCACCTGCGCGCGCGTGTGTGCGTGTGTGTGGCTGTGCCTGCTGTGGGGGGTCTAGCGCAGCTCTCTGTGTCTCTCCCTGCTCCTAGGCCCAAGTTGAGCCCGTCTGAGCACAAGCACTCATCCCCAGGCCTCTCCCGGCCCGACCCATCACAGTAGCTAGTAGGCCTCTCACAAGGCCTTAGCTTAAGCTAATGTGTGTGTGTTTGGGGGGGAGGGGGGGGGGGGCGCTCAGGATTGGGTGAGATTCTAGATTAATTTTGACGCTCCGGACGCAATGCCGCCATCCCCGTCTCGCTGTGACCTTGCGTCGCGGAGCTAGGAGGTTTGCTAGGGCCGGAATCATATACGAACCCGCAGGTATACCATGGGTTTGAGATTTTTTCGGCTCTGCTTAAGGCTTTAACCCTTGCGAGGTTAGCTTAAGTGGGGCACAGTGCACCAGTACTTATCGGTGCTTAAGCCTGGTTGTCCGTGGGGGGGGTGGTACCCAGAGGGGGGGGGTGTTTGCCACTTTGTGTTGCGGGCTTAGCATAGAGGGTGTTAGCTAGTTTGATTAGCGTGTTTAATTTGGGTTAAGTTTAGGAGTAGGATACAGGGTAATGCTCCCAGGCTCACACACACGCGCGCAGGGGACAGAGAGGAGTCTTTGGAGCCTCTGTGAGCAGCAGCAGCCTGTGTGAGAACATGCACTGTCTCCTAGGCCTCTCTGTGCCTCTCCAAGCGTCAGGGGTCAAACCAGAGGTCAAGCTGTAGCTAGTAGACCTCTGACAAGGCCTCGGCCTAAGTTGGGGCCTCTGTGAGTAGCTGCAGGCTGTGTGAGCACAAGCACTCTTCCCCAAGCCTCTCCAAGCATCAGGGGTCAAGTCAGAGGTCAGCAGTAGCTAGTAGGCCTCTCACAAGGCCTCAGTCTAAGTTATCGGTGCTTAAGCCTGGTTGTCCGTGGGGGGGTGGTACCCAGAGGGGGGGGGTGTTTGCCACTTTGTGTTGCGGGCTTAGCATAGAGGGTGTTAGCTAGTTTGATTAGCGTGTTTAATTTGGGTTAAGTTTAGGAGTAGGATACAGGGTAATGCTCCCAGGCTCACACACACACGCGCAGGGGACAGAGAGGAGTCTTTGGAGCCTCTGTGAGCAGCTGCAGCCTGTGTGAGCAACAGGCCCCTCTCTCTGTCCCTCTCTATCACCTGCGCGCGCGTGTGTGCGTGTGTGTGGCTGTGCCTGCTGTGGGGGGTCTAGCGCAGCTCTCTGTGTCTCTCCCTGCTCCTAGGCCCAAGTTGAGCCCGTCTGAGCACAAGCACTCATCCCCAGGCCTCTCCCGGCCCGACCCATCACAGTAGCTAGTAGGCCTCTCACAAGACCTTAGCTTAAGCTAATGTGTGTGTGTTTGGGGGGGAGGGGGGGGGGCGCTCAGGATTGGGTGAGATTCTAGATTAATTTTGACGCTCCGGACGCAATGCCGCCATCCCCGTCTCGCTGTGACCTTGCGTCGCGGAGCTAGGAGGTTTGCTAGGGCCGGAATCATATACGAACCCGCAGGTATACCATGGGTTTGAGATTTTTTCGGCTCTGCTTAAGGCTTTAACCCTTGCGAGGTTAGCTTAAGTGGGGCACAGTGCACCAGTACTTATCGGTGCTTAAGCCTGGTTGTCCGTGGGGGGGGTGGTACCCAGAGGGGGGGGGTGTTTGCCACTTTGTGTTGCGGGCTTAGCATAGAGGGTGTTAGCTAGTTTGATTAGCGTGTTTAATTTGGGTTAAGTTTAGGAGTAGGATACAGGGTAATGCTCCCAGGCTCACACACACGCGCGCAGGGGACAGAGAGGAGTCTTTGGAGCCTCTGTGAGCAGCAGCAGCCTGTGTGAGAACATGCACTGTCTCCTAGGCCTCTCTGTGCCTCTCCAAGCGTCAGGGGTCAAACCAGAGGTCAAGCTGTAGCTAGTAGGCCTCTGACAAGGCCTCGGCCTAAGTTGGGGCCTCTGTGAGTAGCTGCAGGCTGTGTGAGCACAAGCACTCTTCCCCAAGCCTCTCCAAGCATCAGGGGTCAAGTCAGAGGTCAGCAGTAGCTAGTAGGCCTCTCACAAGGCCTCAGTCTAAGTTGGGGCCTCTGTGAGCAGCTGGGGCCTGTGGGTGGGTGTGTGTGTGTGTAGGGGTGCTGCAGTGGGTCTAGCACAGCTCTCTGTGTCTCCCCAAGCATCTAGGCCCAAGGTGGGGCCTCTCTGAGCAGCTGGATCCTCTCTGAGCAACAGGCCCCTCTCTCTGTCCCTCTCTATCACCTGCGCGCGCGTGTATGCGTGTGTGTGGCTGTGCTTGCTGGGGGGGGTCTAGCGCAGCTCTCTGTGTCTCTCCCTGCTCATAGGCCCAAGTTGAGCCCGTCTGAGCACAAGCACTCATCCCCAGGCCTCTCCCGGCCCGTCCCATCACAGTAGCTAGTAGGCCTCTCACAAGGCCTTAGCTTAAGCTAATGTGTGTGTGTTTGGGGGGGAGGGGGGGGGGGCGCTCAGGATTGGGTGAGATTCTAGATTAATTTTGACGCTCCGGACGCAACGCCGCCATCCCCGTCTCGCTGTGACCTTGCGTCGCGGAGATAGGCGGTTGCTAGGGCCAGAATCGTATGTGAATCCGCAGCTAGCGTGCACCAGTCCCTGACTATGATAGGGGGTAATAGCCACAAGTGCACCGGGGTGCAGTTGGTTTTTTGGCCACAAGTCGTGCAGCGTTGGTGTTAGACTGGCGGCACCCCCATGCACCCCCATGTTTTCTGACGCTCCGGACGCAATGGCGCCACTCCCGTCTCGCTGTGACCTTGCGTCGCGGAGATAGGCGGTTGGCTAGGGCCAGAATCGTATGTGAATCCGCAGCTAGCGTGACATGTTCATCACATACGACTCCCGAGTTAGCGGGTTTTCACTCTTGGCCCCTTAGTGGCAGTATGGGAGAATGACAGTCTGTTCCATTTTTCATCACATACGACTCCCGAGATAGCGCGTATTCACTCTTGGCCCCTTAGTGGCAGTATGGGAGAATGACAGTCTGTTACATGTTCATCACATACGGCTCTTGAGTTAGCGCTTGGAGGTTTGCTAGGGCCGGAATCATATACGAACCCGCAGGTATACCATGGGTTTGAGATTTTTTCGGCTCTGCTTAAGGCTTTAACCCTTGCGAGGTTAGCTTAAGTGGGGCACAGTGCACCAGTACTTATCGGTGCTTAAGCCTGGTTGTCCGTGGGGGGGGTGGTACCCAGAGGGGGGGGGTGTTTGCCACTTTGTGTTGCGGGCTTAGCATAGAGGGTGTTAGCTAGTTTGATTAGCGTGTTTAATTTGGGTTAAGTTAAGGGGAGGGGGGGGGGGCGCTCAGGATTGGGTGAGATTCTAGATTAATTTTGACGCTCCGGACGCAATGCCGCCATCCCCGTCTCGCTGTGACCTTGCGTCGCGGAGATAGGCGGTTGCTAGGGCCAGAATCGTATGTGAATCCGCAGCTAGCGTGCACCAGTCCCTGACTATGATAGGGGGTAATAGCCACAAGTGCACCGGGGTGCAGTTGGTTTTTTGGCCACAAGTCGTGCAGCGTTGGTGTTAGACTGGCGGCACCCCCATGCACCCCCATGTTTTCTGACGCTCCGGACGCAATGGCGCCACTCCCGTCTCGCTGTGACCTTGCGTCGCGGAGATAGGCGGTTGGCTAGGGCCAGAATCGTATGTGAATCCGCAGCTAGCGTGACATGTTCATCACATACGACTCCCGAGTTAGCGGGTTTTCACTCTTGGCCCCTTAGTGGCAGTATGGGAGAATGACAGTCTGTTCCATTTTTCATCACATACGACTCCCGAGATAGCGCGTATTCACTCTAAGAGTGCAAGTTGGTTTTTTGGCCACAAGTCGTGCAGCGTTGGTGTTAGACTGGCGGCACCCCCATGCACCCCCATGTTTTCTGACGCTCCGGACGCAACGGCGCCACCCCCGTCTCGCTGTGACCTTGCGTCGCGGAGCTAGGCGGTTGGCTAGGGCCAGAATCATATACGAATCCGCAGTTAGCGTGCTTCCACATGCGGGGGGGGGTCGGGATTCACATGTGAGCACCTCCCTAGCGTGACTAGTGTCGCCCTCGTGTGGAAATCAGGCAGCTATGCCTCAGTGTTTTCACTCCTACTATCCCTGACTATGATAGGGGGTAATAGCCACAAGTGCACCGGGGTGCAGTTGGTTTTTTGGCCACAAGTCGTGCAGCGTTGGTGTTAGACTGGCGGCACCCCCATGCACCCCCATGTTTTCTGACGCTCCGGACGCAATGGCGCCACTCCCGTCTCGCTGTGACCTTGCGTCGCGGAGATAGGCGGTTGGCTAGGGCCAGAATCGTATGTGAATCCGCAGCTAGCGTGACATGTTCATCACATACGACTCCCGAGTTAGCGGGTTTTCACTCTTGGCCCCTTAGTGGCAGTATGGGAGAATGACAGTCTGTTCCATTTTTCATCACATACGACTCCCGAGATAGCGCGTATTCACTCTAAGAGTGCAAGTTGTTTTTTTGGCCACAAGTCGTGCAGCGTTGGTGTTAGACTGGCGGCACCCCCATGCACCCCCATGTTTTCTGACGCTCCGGACGCAACGGCGCCACCCCCGTCTCGCTGTGACCTTGCGTCGCGGAGCTAGGCGGTTGGCTAGGGCCAGAATCATATACGAATCCGCAGTTAGCGTGCTTCCACATGCGGGGGGGGGTCGGGATTCACATGTGAGCACCTCCCTAGCGTGACTAGTGTCGCCCTCGTGTGGAAATCAGGCAGCTATGCCTCAGTGTTTTCACTCCTACTATCCCTGACTATGATAGGGGGTAATAGCCACAAGTGCACCGGGGTGCAGTTGGTTTTTTGGCCACAAGTCGTGCAGCGTTGGTGTTAGACTGGCGGCACCCCCATGCACCCCCATGTTTTCTGACGCTCCGGACGCAATGGCGCCACTCCCGTCTCGCTGTGACCTTGCGTCGCGGAGATAGGCGGTTGGCTAGGGCCAGAATCGTATGTGAATCCGCAGCTAGCGTGACATGTTCATCACATACGACTCCCGAGTTAGCGGGTTTTCACTCTTGGCCCCTTAGTGGCAGTATGGGAGAATGACAGTCTGTTCCATTTTTCATCACATACGACTCCCGAGATAGCGCGTATTCACTCTAAGAGTGCAAGTTGGTTTTTTGGCCACAAGTCGTGCAGCGTTGGTGTTAGACTGGCGGCACCCCCATGCACCCCCATGTTTTCTGACGCTCCGGACGCAACGGCGCCACCCCCGTCTCGCTGTGACCTTGCGTCGCGGAGCTAGGCGGTTGGCTAGGGCCAGAATCATATACGAATCCGCAGTTAGCGTGCTTCCACATGCGGGGGGGGGTCGGGATTCACATGTGAGCACCTCCCTAGCGTGACTAGTGTCGCCCTCGTGTGGAAATCAGGCAGCTATGCCTCAGTGTTTTCACTCCTACTATCCCTGACTATGATAGGGGGTAATAGCCACAAGTGCACCGGGGTGCAGTTGGTTTTTTGGCCACAAGTCGTGCAGCGTTGGTGTTAGACTGGCGGCACCCCCATGCACCCCCATGTTTTCTGACGCTCCGGACGCAATGGCGCCACTCCCGTCTCGCTGTGACCTTGCGTCGCGGAGATAGGCGGTTGGCTAGGGCCAGAATCGTATGTGAATCCGCAGCTAGCGTGACATGTTCATCACATACGACTCCCGAGTTAGCGGGTTTTCACTCTTGGCCCCTTAGTGGCAGTATGGGAGAATGACAGTCTGTTCCATTTTTCATCACATACGACTCCCGAGATAGCGCGTATTCACTCTAAGAGTGCAAGTTGGTTTTTTGGCCACAAGTCGTGCAGCGTTGGTGTTAGACTGGCGGCACCCCCATGCACCCCCATGTTTTCTGACGCTCCGGACGCAATGGCGCCACTCCCGTCTCGCTGTGACCTTGCGTCGCGGAGATAGGCGGTTGGCTAGGGCCAGAATCGTATGTGAATCCGCAGCTAGCGTGACATGTTCATCACATACGACTCCCGAGTTAGCGGGTTTTCACTCTTGGCCCCTTAGTGGCAGTATGGGAGAATGACAGTCTGTTCCATTTTTCATCACATACGACTCCCGAGATAGCGCGTATTCACTCTAAGAGTGCAAGTTGGTTTTTTGGCCACAAGTCGTGCAGCGTTGGTGTTAGACTGGCGGCACCCCCATGCACCCCCATGTTTTCTGACGCTCCGGACGCAACGGCGCCACCCCCGTCTCGCTGTGACCTTGCGTCGCGGAGCTAGGCGGTTGGCTAGGGCCAGAATCATATACGAATCCGCAGTTAGCGTGCTTCCACATGCGGGGGGGGGTCGGGATTCACATGTGAGCACCTCCCTAGCGTGACTAGTGTCGCCCTCGTGTGGAAATCAGGCAGCTATGCCTCAGTGTTTTCACTCCTACTATCCCTGACTATGATAGGGGGTAATAGCCACAAGTGCACCGGGGTGCAGTTGGTTTTTTGGCCACAAGTCGTGCAGCGTTGGTGTTAGACTGGCGGCACCCCCATGCACCCCCATGTTTTCTGACGCTCCGGACGCAATGGCGCCACTCCCGTCTCGCTGTGACCTTGCGTCGCGGAGATAGGCGGTTGGCTAGGGCCAGAATCGTATGTGAATCCGCAGCTAGCGTGACATGTTCATCACATACGACTCCCGAGATAGCGCGTATTCACTCTAAGAGTGCAAGTTGGTTTTTTGGCCACAAGTCGTGCAGCGTTGGTGTTAGACTGGCTGCACCCCCATGCACCCCCATGTTTTCTGACGCTCCGGACGCAATGCCGCCATCCCCGTCTCGCTGTGACCTTGCGTCGCGGAGATAGGCGGTTGCTAGGGCCAGAATCGTATGTGAATCCGCAGCTAGCGTGCACCAGTCCCTGACTATGATAGGGGGTAATAGCCACAAGTGCACCGGGGTGCAGTTGGTTTTTTGGCCACAAGTCGTGCAGCGTTGGTGTTAGACTGGCGGCACCCCCATGCACCCCCATGTTTTCTGACGCTCCGGACGCAATGGCGCCACTCCCGTCTCGCTGTGACCTTGCGTCGCGGAGATAGGCGGTTGGCTAGGGCCAGAATCGTATGTGAATCCGCAGCTAGCGTGACATGTTCATCACATACGACTCCCGAGTTAGCGGGTTTTCACTCTTGGCCCCTTAGTGGCAGTATGGGAGAATGACAGTCTGTTCCATTTTTCATCACATACGACTCCCGAGATAGCGCGTATTCACTCTAAGAGTGCAAGTTGGTTTTTTGGCCACAAGTCGTGCAGCGTTGGTGTTAGACTGGCGGCACCCCCATGCACCCCCATGTTTTCTGACGCTCCGGACGCAACGGCGCCACCCCCGTCTCGCTGTGACCTTGCGTCGCGGAGCTAGGCGGTTGGCTAGGGCCAGAATCATATACGAATCCGCAGTTAGCGTGCTTCCACATGCGGGGGGGGGTCGGGATTCACATGTGAGCACCTCCCTAGCGTGACTAGTGTCGCCCTCGTGTGGAAATCAGGCAGCTATGCCTCAGTGTTTTCACTCCTACTATCCCTGACTATGATAGGGGGTAATAGCCACAAGTGCACCGGGGTGCAGTTGGTTTTTTGACCACAAGTCGTGCAGCGTTGGTGTTAGACTGGCGGCACCCCCATGCACCCCCATGTTTTCTGACGCTCCGGACGCAATGGCGCCACTCCCGTCTCGCTGTGACCTTGCGTCGCGGAGATAGGCGGTTGGCTAGGGCCAGAATCGTATGTGAATCCGCAGCTAGCGTGACATGTTCATCACATACGACTCCCGAGATAGCGCGTATTCACTCTAAGAGTGCAAGTTGGTTTTTTGGCCACAAGTCGTGCAGCGTTGGTGTTAGACTGGCGGCACCCCCATGCACCCCCATGTTTTCTGACGCTCCGGACGCAATGCTGCCATCCCCGTCTCGCTGTGACCTTGCGTCGCGGAGATAGGCGGTTGCTAGGGCCAGAATCGTATGTGAATCCGCAGCTAGCGTGCACCAGTCCCTGACTATGATAGGGGGTAATAGCCACAAGTGCACCGGGGTGCAGTTGGTTTTTTGGCCACAAGTCGTGCAGCGTTGGTGTTAGACTGGCGGCACCCCCATGCACCCCCATGTTTTCTGACGCTCCGGACGCAATGGCGCCACTCCCGTCTCGCTGTGACCTTGCGTCGCGGAGATAGGCGGTTGGCTAGGGCCAGAATCGTATGTGAATCCGCAGCTAGCGTGACATGTTCATCACATACGACTCCCGAGTTAGCGGGTTTTCACTCTTGGCCCCTTAGTGGCAGTATGGGAGAATGACAGTCTGTTCCATTTTTCATCACATACGACTCCCGAGATAGCGCGTATTCACTCTTGGCCCCTTAGTGGCAGTATGGGAGAATGACAGTCTGTTACATGTTCATCACATACGGCTCTTGAGTTAGCGCTTGGAGGTTTGCTAGGGCCGGAATCATATACGAACCCGCAGGTATACCATGGGTTTGAGATTTTTTCGGCTCTGCTTAAGGCTTTAACCCTTGCGAGGTTAGCTTAAGTGGGGCACAGTGCACCAGTACTTATCGGTGCTTAAGCCTGGTTGTCCGTGGGGGGGGTGGTACCCAGAGGGGGGGGGTGTTTGCCACTTTGTGTTGCGGGCTTAGCATAGAGGGTGTTAGCTAGTTTGATTAGCGTGTTTAATTTGGGTTAAGTTAAGGGGAGGGGGGGGGGGCGCTCAGGATTGGGTGAGATTCTAGATTAATTTTGACGCTCCGGACGCAATGCCGCCATCCCCGTCTCGCTGTGACCTTGCGTCGCGGAGATAGGCGGTTGCTAGGGCCAGAATCGTATGTGAATCCGCAGCTAGCGTGCACCAGTCCCTGACTATGATAGGGGGTAATAGCCACAAGTGCACCGGGGTGCAGTTGGTTTTTTGGCCACAAGTCGTGCAGCGTTGGTGTTAGACTGGCGGCACCCCCATGCACCCCCATGTTTTCTGACGCTCCGGACGCAATGGCGCCACTCCCGTCTCGCTGTGACCTTGCGTCGCGGAGATAGGCGGTTGGCTAGGGCCAGAATCGTATGTGAATCCGCAGCTAGCGTGACATGTTCATCACATACGACTCCCGAGTTAGCGGGTTTTCACTCTTGGCCCCTTAGTGGCAGTATGGGAGAATGACAGTCTGTTCCATTTTTCATCACATACGACTCCCGAGATAGCGCGTATTCACTCTTGGCCCCTTAGTGGCAGTATGGGAGAATGACAGTCTGTTACATGTTCATCACATACGGCTCTTGAGTTAGCGCTTGGAGGTTTGCTAGGGCCGGAATCATATACGAACCCGCAGGTATACCATGGGTTTGAGATTTTTTCGGCTCTGCTTAAGGCTTTAACCCTTGCGAGGTTAGCTTAAGTGGGGCACAGTGCACCAGTACTTATCGGTGCTTAAGCCTGGTTGTCCGTGGGGGGGGTGGTACCCAGAGGGGGGGGGTGTTTGCCACTTTGTGTTGCGGGCTTAGCATAGAGGGTGTTAGCTAGTTTGATTAGCGTGTTTAATTTGGGTTAAGTTAAGGGGAGGGGGGGGGGGCGCTCAGGATTGGGTGAGATTCTAGATTAATTTTGACGCTCCGGACGCAATGCCGCCATCCCCGTCTCGCTGTGACCTTGCGTCGCGGAGATAGGCGGTTGCTAGGGCCAGAATCGTATGTGAATCCGCAGCTAGCGTGCACCAGTCCCTGACTATGATAGGGGGTAATAGCCACAAGTGCACCGGGGTGCAGTTGGTTTTTTGGCCACAAGTCGTGCAGCGTTGGTGTTAGACTGGCGGCACCCCCATGCACCCCCATGTTTTCTGACGCTCCGGACGCAATGGCGCCACTCCCGTCTCGCTGTGACCTTGCGTCGCGGAGATAGGCGGTTGGCTAGGGCCAGAATCGTATGTGAATCCGCAGCTAGCGTGACATGTTCATCACATACGACTCCCGAGTTAGCGGGTTTTCACTCTTGGCCCCTTAGTGGCAGTATGGGAGAATGACAGTCTGTTCCATTTTTCATCACATACGACTCCCGAGATAGCGCGTATTCACTCTAAGAGTGCAAGTTGGTTTTTTGGCCACAAGTCGTGCAGCGTTGGTGTTAGACTGGCGGCACCCCCATGCACCCCCATGTTTTCTGACGCTCCGGACGCAACGGCGCCACCCCCGTCTCGCTGTGACCTTGCGTCGCGGAGCTAGGCGGTTGGCTAGGGCCAGAATCATATACGAATCCGCAGTTAGCGTGCTTCCACATGCGGGGGGGGGTCGGGATTCACATGTGAGCACCTCCCTAGCGTGACTAGTGTCGCCCTCGTGTGGAAATCAGGCAGCTATGCCTCAGTGTTTTCACTCCTACTATCCCTGACTATGATAGGGGGTAATAGCCACAAGTGCACCGGGGTGCAGTTGGTTTTTTGACCACAAGTCGTGCAGCGTTGGTGTTAGACTGGCGGCACCCCCATGCACCCCCATGTTTTCTGACGCTCCGGACGCAATGGCGCCACTCCCGTCTCGCTGTGACCTTGCGTCGCGGAGATAGGCGGTTGGCTAGGGCCAGAATCGTATGTGAATCCGCAGCTAGCGTGACATGTTCATCACATACGACTCCCGAGATAGCGCGTATTCACTCTAAGAGTGCAAGTTGGTTTTTTGGCCACAAGTCGTGCAGCGTTGGTGTTAGACTGGCGGCACCCCCATGCACCCCCATGTTTTCTGACGCTCCGGACGCAATGCTGCCATCCCCGTCTCGCTGTGACCTTGCGTCGCGGAGATAGGCGGTTGCTAGGGCCAGAATCGTATGTGAATCCGCAGCTAGCGTGCACCAGTCCCTGACTATGATAGGGGGTAATAGCCACAAGTGCACCGGGGTGCAGTTGGTTTTTTGGCCACAAGTCGTGCAGCGTTGGTGTTAGACTGGCGGCACCCCCATGCACCCCCATGTTTTCTGACGCTCCGGACGCAATGGCGCCACTCCCGTCTCGCTGTGACCTTGCGTCGCGGAGATAGGCGGTTGGCTAGGGCCAGAATCGTATGTGAATCCGCAGCTAGCGTGACATGTTCATCACATACGACTCCCGAGTTAGCGGGTTTTCACTCTTGGCCCCTTAGTGGCAGTATGGGAGAATGACAGTCTGTTCCATTTTTCATCACATACGACTCCCGAGATAGCGCGTATTCACTCTTGGCCCCTTAGTGGCAGTATGGGAGAATGACAGTCTGTTACATGTTCATCACATACGGCTCTTGAGTTAGCGCTTGGAGGTTTGCTAGGGCCGGAATCATATACGAACCCGCAGGTATACCATGGGTTTGAGATTTTTTCGGCTCTGCTTAAGGCTTTAACCCTTGCGAGGTTAGCTTAAGTGGGGCACAGTGCACCAGTACTTATCGGTGCTTAAGCCTGGTTGTCCGTGGGGGGGGTGGTACCCAGAGGGGGGGGGTGTTTGCCACTTTGTGTTGCGGGCTTAGCATAGAGGGTGTTAGCTAGTTTGATTAGCGTGTTTAATTTGGGTTAAGTTTAGGAGTAGGATACAGGGTAATGCTCCCAGGCTCACACACACGCGCGCAGGGGACAGAGAGGAGTCTTTGGAGCCTCTGTGAGCAGCAGCAGCCTGTGTGAGAACATGCACTGTCTCCTAGGCCTCTCTGTGCCTCTCCAAGCGTCAGGGGTCAAACCAGAGGTCAAGCTGTTGCGGGCTTAGCATAGAGGGTGTTAGCTAGTTTGATTAGTGTGTTTAATTTGGGTTAAGTTTAGGAGTAGGATACAGGGTAATGCTCCCAGGCTCACAGACACGCGCGCAGGGGACAGAGAGGAGTCTTTGGAGCCTCTGTGAGCAGCTGCAGCCTGTGTGAGCAACAGGCCCCTCTCTCTGTCCCTCTCTATCACCTGCGCGCGCGTGTGTGCGTGTGTGTGGCTGTGCCTGCTGTGGGGGGTCTAGCGCAGCTCTCTGTGTCTCTCCCTGCTCCTAGGCCCAAGTTGAGCCCGTCTGAGCACAAGCACTCATCCCCAGGCCTCTCCCGGCCCGTCCCATCACAGTAGCTAGTAGGCCTCTCACAAGGCCTTAGCTTAAGCTAATGTGTGTGTGTTTGGGGGGGAGGGGGGGGGGGCGCTCAGGATTGGGTGAGATTCTAGATTAATTTTGACGCTCCGGACGCAATGCCGCCATCCCCGTCTCGCTGTGACCTTGCGTCGCGGAGCTAGGAGGTTTGCTAGGGCCGGAATCATATACGAACCCGCAGGTATACCATGGGTTTGAGATTTTTTCGGCTCTGCTTAAGGCTTTAACCCTTGCGAGGTTAGCTTAAGTGGGGCACAGTGCACCAGTACTTATCGGTGCTTAAGCCTGGTTGTCCGTGGGGGGGGTGGTACCCAGAGGGGGGGGGTGTTTGCCACTTTGTGTTGCGGGCTTAGCATAGAGGGTGTTAGCTAGTTTGATTAGCGTGTTTAATTTGGGTTAAGTTTAGGAGTAGGATACAGGGTAATGCTCCCAGGCTCACACACACGCGCGCAGGGGACAGAGAGGAGTCTTTTGAGCCTCTGTGAGCAGCAGCAGCCTGTGTGAGAACATGCACTGTCTCCTAGGCCTCTCTGTGCCTCTCCAAGCGTCAGGGGTCAAACCAGAGGTCAAGCTGTTGCGGGCTTAGCATAGAGGGTGTTAGCTAGTTTGATTAGTGTGTTTAATTTGGGTTAAGTTTAGGAGTAGGATACAGGGTAATGCTCCCAGGCTCACAGACACGCGCGCAGGGGACAGAGAGGAGTCTTTGGAGCCTCTGTGAGCAGCTGCAGCCTGTGTGAGCAACAGGCCCCTCTCTCTGTCCCTCTCTATCACCTGCGCGCGCGTGTGTGCGTGTGTGTGGCTGTGCCTGCTGTGGGGGGTCTAGCGCAGCTCTCTGTGTCTCTCCCTGCTCCTAGGCCCAAGTTGAGCCCGTCTGAGCACAAGCACTCATCCCCAGGCCTCTCCCGGCCCGTCCCATCACAGTAGCTAGTAGGCCTCTCACAAGGCCTTAGCTTAAGCTAATGTGTGTGTGTTTGGGGGGGAGGGGGGGGGGGCGCTCAGGATTGGGTGAGATTCTAGATTAATTTTGACGCTCCGGACGCAATGCCGCCATCCCCGTCTCGCTGTGACCTTGCGTCGCGGAGCTAGGAGGTTTGCTAGGGCCGGAATCATATACGAACCCGCAGGTATACCATGGGTTTGAGATTTTTTCGGCTCTGCTTAAGGCTTTAACCCTTGCGAGGTTAGCTTAAGTGGGGCACAGTGCACCAGTACTTATCGGTGCTTAAGCCTGGTTGTCCGTGGGGGGGGGTGGTACCCAGAGGGGGGGGGTGTTTGCCACTTTGTGTTGCGGGCTTAGCATAGAGGGTGTTAGCTAGTTTGATTAGCGTGTTTAATTTGGGTTAAGTTTAGGAGTAGGATACAGGGTAATGCTCCCAGGCTCACACACACGCGCGCAGGGGACAGAGAGGAGTCTTTGGAGCCTCTGTGAGCAGCAGCAGCCTGTGTGAGAACATGCACTGTCTCCTAGGCCTCTCTGTGCCTCTCCAAGCGTCAGGGGTCAAACCAGAGGTCAAGCTGTAGCTAGTAGGCCTCTGACAAGGCCTCGGCCTAAGTTGGGGCCTCTGTGAGTAGCTGCAGGCTGTGTGAGCACAAGCACTCTTCCCCAAGCCTCTCCAAGCATCAGGGGTCAAGTCAGAGGTCAGCAGTAGCTAGTAGGCCTCTCACAAGGCCTCAGTCTAAGTTGGGGCCTCTGTGAGCAGCTGGGGCCTGTGGGTGGGTGTGTGTGTGTGTAGGGGTGCTGCAGTGGGTCTAGCACAGCTCTCTGTGTCTCCCCAAGCATCTAGGCCCAAGGTGGGGCCTCTCTGAGCAGCTGGATCCTCTCTGAGCAACAGGCCCCTCTCTCTGTCCCTCTCTATCACCTGCGCGCGCGTGTATGCGTGTGTGTGGCTGTGCTTGCTGGGGGGGGTCTAGCGCAGCTCTCTGTGTCTCTCCCTGCTCATAGGCCCAAGTTGAGCCCGTCTGAGCACAAGCACTCATCCCCAGGCCTCTCCCGGCCCGTCCCATCACAGTAGCTAGTAGGCCTCTCACAAGGCCTTAGCTTAAGCTAATGTGTGTGTGTTTGGGGGGGAGGGGGGGGGGGCGCTCAGGATTGGGTGAGATTCTAGATTAATTTTGACGCTCCGGACGCAACGCCGCCATCCCCGTCTCGCTGTGACCTTGCGTCGCGGAGATAGGCGGTTGCTAGGGCCAGAATCGTATGTGAATCCGCAGCTAGCGTGCACCAGTCCCTGACTATGATAGGGGGTAATAGCCACAAGTGCACCGGGGTGCAGTTGGTTTTTTGGCCACAAGTCGTGCAGCGTTGGTGTTAGACTGGCGGCACCCCCATGCACCCCCATGTTTTCTGACGCTCCGGACGCAATGGCGCCACTCCCGTCTCGCTGTGACCTTGCGTCGCGGAGATAGGCGGTTGGCTAGGGCCAGAATCGTATGTGAATCCGCAGCTAGCGTGACATGTTCATCACATACGACTCCCGAGTTAGCGGGTTTTCACTCTTGGCCCCTTAGTGGCAGTATGGGAGAATGACAGTCTGTTCCATTTTTCATCACATACGACTCCCGAGATAGCGCGTATTCACTCTAAGAGTGCAAGTTGGTTTTTTGGCCACAAGTCGTGCAGCGTTGGTGTTAGACTGGCGGCACCCCCATGCACCCCCATGTTTTCTGACGCTCCGGACGCAACGGCGCCACCCCCGTCTCGCTGTGACCTTGCGTCGCGGAGCTAGGCGGTTGGCTAGGGCCAGAATCATATACGAATCCGCAGTTAGCGTGCTTCCACATGCGGGGGGGGGTCGGGATTCACATGTGAGCACCTCCCTAGCGTGACTAGTGTCGCCCTCGTGTGGAAATCAGGCAGCTATGCCTCAGTGTTTTCACTCCTACTATCCCTGACTATGATAGGGGGTAATAGCCACAAGTGCACCGGGGTGCAGTTGGTTTTTTGACCACAAGTCGTGCAGCGTTGGTGTTAGACTGGCGGCACCCCCATGCACCCCCATGTTTTCTGACGCTCCGGACGCAATGGCGCCACTCCCGTCTCGCTGTGACCTTGCGTCGCGGAGATAGGCGGTTGGCTAGGGCCAGAATCGTATGTGAATCCGCAGCTAGCGTGACATGTTCATCACATACGACTCCCGAGATAGCGCGTATTCACTCTAAGAGTGCAAGTTGGTTTTTTGGCCACAAGTCGTGCAGCGTTGGTGTTAGACTGGCGGCACCCCCATGCACCCCCATGTTTTCTGACGCTCCGGACGCAATGCTGCCATCCCCGTCTCGCTGTGACCTTGCGTCGCGGAGATAGGCGGTTGCTAGGGCCAGAATCGTATGTGAATCCGCAGCTAGCGTGCACCAGTCCCTGACTATGATAGGGGGTAATAGCCACAAGTGCACCGGGGTGCAGTTGGTTTTTTGGCCACAAGTCGTGCAGCGTTGGTGTTAGACTGGCGGCACCCCCATGCACCCCCATGTTTTCTGACGCTCCGGACGCAATGGCGCCACTCCCGTCTCGCTGTGACCTTGCGTCGCGGAGATAGGCGGTTGGCTAGGGCCAGAATCGTATGTGAATCCGCAGCTAGCGTGACATGTTCATCACATACGACTCCCGAGTTAGCGGGTTTTCACTCTTGGCCCCTTAGTGGCAGTATGGGAGAATGACAGTCTGTTCCATTTTTCATCACATACGACTCCCGAGATAGCGCGTATTCACTCTTGGCCCCTTAGTGGCAGTATGGGAGAATGACAGTCTGTTACATGTTCATCACATACGGCTCTTGAGTTAGCGCTTGGAGGTTTGCTAGGGCCGGAATCATATACGAACCCGCAGGTATACCATGGGTTTGAGATTTTTTCGGCTCTGCTTAAGGCTTTAACCCTTGCGAGGTTAGCTTAAGTGGGGCACAGTGCACCAGTACTTATCGGTGCTTAAGCCTGGTTGTCCGTGGGGGGGGTGGTACCCAGAGGGGGGGGGTGTTTGCCACTTTGTGTTGCGGGCTTAGCATAGAGGGTGTTAGCTAGTTTGATTAGCGTGTTTAATTTGGGTTAAGTTTAGGAGTAGGATACAGGGTAATGCTCCCAGGCTCACACACACGCGCGCAGGGGACAGAGAGGAGTCTTTGGAGCCTCTGTGAGCAGCAGCAGCCTGTGTGAGAACATGCACTGTCTCCTAGGCCTCTCTGTGCCTCTCCAAGCGTCAGGGGTCAAACCAGAGGTCAAGCTGTTGCGGGCTTAGCATAGAGGGTGTTAGCTAGTTTGATTAGTGTGTTTAATTTGGGTTAAGTTTAGGAGTAGGATACAGGGTAATGCTCCCAGGCTCACAGACACGCGCGCAGGGGACAGAGAGGAGTCTTTGGAGCCTCTGTGAGCAGCTGCAGCCTGTGTGAGCAACAGGCCCCTCTCTCTGTCCCTCTCTATCACCTGCGCGCGCGTGTGTGCGTGTGTGTGGCTGTGCCTGCTGTGGGGGGTCTAGCGCAGCTCTCTGTGTCTCTCCCTGCTCCTAGGCCCAAGTTGAGCCCGTCTGAGCACAAGCACTCATCCCCAGGCCTCTCCCGGCCCGTCCCATCACAGTAGCTAGTAGGCCTCTCACAAGGCCTTAGCTTAAGCTAATGTGTGTGTGTTTGGGGGGGAGGGGGGGGGGGCGCTCAGGATTGGGTGAGATTCTAGATTAATTTTGACGCTCCGGACGCAATGCCGCCATCCCCGTCTCGCTGTGACCTTGCGTCGCGGAGCTAGGAGGTTTGCTAGGGCCGGAATCATATACGAACCCGCAGGTATACCATGGGTTTGAGATTTTTTCGGCTCTGCTTAAGGCTTTAACCCTTGCGAGGTTAGCTTAAGTGGGGCACAGTGCACCAGTACTTATCGGTGCTTAAGCCTGGTTGTCCGTGGGGGGGGTGGTACCCAGAGGGGGGGGGTGTTTGCCACTTTGTGTTGCGGGCTTAGCATAGAGGGTGTTAGCTAGTTTGATTAGCGTGTTTAATTTGGGTTAAGTTTAGGAGTAGGATACAGGGTAATGCTCCCAGGCTCACACACACGCGCGCAGGGGACAGAGAGGAGTCTTTTGAGCCTCTGTGAGCAGCAGCAGCCTGTGTGAGAACATGCACTGTCTCCTAGGCCTCTCTGTGCCTCTCCAAGCGTCAGGGGTCAAACCAGAGGTCAAGCTGTTGCGGGCTTAGCATAGAGGGTGTTAGCTAGTTTGATTAGTGTGTTTAATTTGGGTTAAGTTTAGGAGTAGGATACAGGGTAATGCTCCCAGGCTCACAGACACGCGCGCAGGGGACAGAGAGGAGTCTTTGGAGCCTCTGTGAGCAGCTGCAGCCTGTGTGAGCAACAGGCCCCTCTCTCTGTCCCTCTCTATCACCTGCGCGCGCGTGTGTGCGTGTGTGTGGCTGTGCCTGCTGTGGGGGGTCTAGCGCAGCTCTCTGTGTCTCTCCCTGCTCCTAGGCCCAAGTTGAGCCCGTCTGAGCACAAGCACTCATCCCCAGGCCTCTCCCGGCCCGTCCCATCACAGTAGCTAGTAGGCCTCTCACAAGGCCTTAGCTTAAGCTAATGTGTGTGTGTTTGGGGGGGAGGGGGGGGGGGCGCTCAGGATTGGGTGAGATTCTAGATTAATTTTGACGCTCCGGACGCAATGCCGCCATCCCCGTCTCGCTGTGACCTTGCGTCGCGGAGCTAGGAGGTTTGCTAGGGCCGGAATCATATACGAACCCGCAGGTATACCATGGGTTTGAGATTTTTTCGGCTCTGCTTAAGGCTTTAACCCTTGCGAGGTTAGCTTAAGTGGGGCACAGTGCACCAGTACTTATCGGTGCTTAAGCCTGGTTGTCCGTGGGGGGGGGTGGTACCCAGAGGGGGGGGGTGTTTGCCACTTTGTGTTGCGGGCTTAGCATAGAGGGTGTTAGCTAGTTTGATTAGCGTGTTTAATTTGGGTTAAGTTTAGGAGTAGGATACAGGGTAATGCTCCCAGGCTCACACACACGCGCGCAGGGGACAGAGAGGAGTCTTTGGAGCCTCTGTGAGCAGCAGCAGCCTGTGTGAGAACATGCACTGTCTCCTAGGCCTCTCTGTGCCTCTCCAAGCGTCAGGGGTCAAACCAGAGGTCAAGCTGTAGCTAGTAGGCCTCTGACAAGGCCTCGGCCTAAGTTGGGGCCTCTGTGAGTAGCTGCAGGCTGTGTGAGCACAAGCACTCTTCCCCAAGCCTCTCCAAGCATCAGGGGTCAAGTCAGAGGTCAGCAGTAGCTAGTAGGCCTCTCACAAGGCCTCAGTCTAAGTTGGGGCCTCTGTGAGCAGCTGGGGCCTGTGGGTGGGTGTGTGTGTGTGTAGGGGTGCTGCAGTGGGTCTAGCACAGCTCTCTGTGTCTCCCCAAGCATCTAGGCCCAAGGTGGGGCCTCTCTGAGCAGCTGGATCCTCTCTGAGCAACAGGCCCCTCTCTCTGTCCCTCTCTATCACCTGCGCGCGCGTGTATGCGTGTGTGTGGCTGTGCTTGCTGGGGGGGGTCTAGCGCAGCTCTCTGTGTCTCTCCCTGCTCATAGGCCCAAGTTGAGCCCGTCTGAGCACAAGCACTCATCCCCAGGCCTCTCCCGGCCCGTCCCATCACAGTAGCTAGTAGGCCTCTCACAAGGCCTTAGCTTAAGCTAATGTGTGTGTGTTTGGGGGGGAGGGGGGGGGGGCGCTCAGGATTGGGTGAGATTCTAGATTAATTTTGACGCTCCGGACGCAACGCCGCCATCCCCGTCTCGCTGTGACCTTGCGTCGCGGAGATAGGCGGTTGCTAGGGCCAGAATCGTATGTGAATCCGCAGCTAGCGTGCACCAGTCCCTGACTATGATAGGGGGTAATAGCCACAAGTGCACCGGGGTGCAGTTGGTTTTTTGGCCACAAGTCGTGCAGCGTTGGTGTTAGACTGGCGGCACCCCCATGCACCCCCATGTTTTCTGACGCTCCGGACGCAATGGCGCCACTCCCGTCTCGCTGTGACCTTGCGTCGCGGAGATAGGCGGTTGGCTAGGGCCAGAATCGTATGTGAATCCGCAGCTAGCGTGACATGTTCATCACATACGACTCCCGAGTTAGCGGGTTTTCACTCTTGGCCCCTTAGTGGCAGTATGGGAGAATGACAGTCTGTTCCATTTTTCATCACATACGACTCCCGAGATAGCGCGTATTCACTCTTGGCCCCTTAGTGGCAGTATGGGAGAATGACAGTCTGTTACATGTTCATCACATACGGCTCTTGAGTTAGCGCTTGGAGGTTTGCTAGGGCCGGAATCATATACGAACCCGCAGGTATACCATGGGTTTGAGATTTTTTCGGCTCTGCTTAAGGCTTTAACCCTTGCGAGGTTAGCTTAAGTGGGGCACAGTGCACCAGTACTTATCGGTGCTTAAGCCTGGTTGTCCGTGGGGGGGGTGGTACCCAGAGGGGGGGGGTGTTTGCCACTTTGTGTTGCGGGCTTAGCATAGAGGGTGTTAGCTAGTTTGATTAGCGTGTTTAATTTGGGTTAAGTTAAGGGGAGGGGGGGGGGGCGCTCAGGATTGGGTGAGATTCTAGATTAATTTTGACGCTCCGGACGCAATGCCGCCATCCCCGTCTCGCTGTGACCTTGCGTCGCGGAGATAGGCGGTTGCTAGGGCCAGAATCGTATGTGAATCCGCAGCTAGCGTGCACCAGTCCCTGACTATGATAGGGGGTAATAGCCACAAGTGCACCGGGGTGCAGTTGGTTTTTTGGCCACAAGTCGTGCAGCGTTGGTGTTAGACTGGCGGCACCCCCATGCACCCCCATGTTTTCTGACGCTCCGGACGCAATGGCGCCACTCCCGTCTCGCTGTGACCTTGCGTCGCGGAGATAGGCGGTTGGCTAGGGCCAGAATCGTATGTGAATCCGCAGCTAGCGTGACATGTTCATCACATACGACTCCTGAGTTAGCGGGTTTTCACTCTTGGCCCCTTAGTGGCAGTATGGGAGAATGACAGTCTGTTCCATTTTTCATCACATACGACTCCCGAGATAGCGCGTATTCACTCTAAGAGTGCAAGTTGGTTTTTTGGCCACAAGTCGTGCAGCGTTGGTGTTAGACTGGCGGCACCCCCATGCACCCCCATGTTTTCTGACGCTCCGGACGCAACGGCGCCACCCCCGTCTCGCTGTGACCTTGCGTCGCGGAGCTAGGCGGTTGGCTAGGGCCAGAATCATATACGAATCCGCAGTTAGCGTGCTTCCACATTCGAGGGGGGGGTCGGGATACACATGTGAGCACCTCCCTAGCGTGACTAGTGTCGCCCTCGTGTGGAAATCAGGCAGCTATGCCTCAGTGTTTTCACTCCTACTATCCCTGACTATGATAGGGGGTAATAGCCACAAGTGCACCGGGGTGCAGTTGGTTTTTTGGCCACAAGTCGTGCAGCGTTGGTGTTAGACTGGCGGCACCCCCATGCACCCCCATGTTTTCTGACGCTCCGGACGCAATGGCGCCACTCCCGTCTCGCTGTGACCTTGCGTCGCGGAGATAGGCGGTTGGCTAGGGCCAGAATCGTATATGAATCCGCAGCTAGCGTGACATGTTCATCACATACGACTCCCGAGTTAGCGGGTTTTCACTCTTGGCCCCTTAGTGGCAGTATGGGAGAATGACAGTCTGTTACATTTTTCATCACATACGACTCCCGAGATAGCGCGTATTCACTCTAAGAGTGCAAGTTGGTTTTTTGGCCACAAGTCGTGCAGCGTTGGTGTTAGACTGGCGGCACCCCCATGCACCCCCATGTTTTCTGACGCTCCGGACGCAACGGCGCCACCCCCGTCTCGCTGTGACCTTGCGTCGCGGAGCTAGGCGGTTGGCTAGGGCCAGAATCATATACGAATCCGCAGTTAGCGTGCTTCCACATGCGGGGGGGGGTCGGGATTCACATGTGAGCACCTCCCTAGCGTGACTAGTGTCGCCCTCGTGTGGAAATCAGGCAGCTATGCCTCAGTGTTTTCACTCCTACTATCCCTGACTATGATAGGGGGTAATAGCCACAAGTGCACCGGGGTGCAGTTGGTTTTTTGGCCACAAGTCGTGCAGCGTTGGTGTTAGACTGGCGGCACCCCCATGCACCCCCATGTTTTCTGACGCTCCGGACGCAATGGCGCCACTCCCGTCTCGCTGTGACCTTGCGTCGCGGAGATAGGCGGTTGGCTAGGGCCAGAATCGTATGTGAATCCGCAGCTAGCGTGACATGTTCATCACATACGACTCCCGAGATAGCGCGTATTCACTCTAAGAGTGCAAGTTGTTTTTTTGGCCACAAGTCGTGCAGCGTTGGTGTTAGACTGGCGGCACCCCCATGCACCCCCATGTTTTCTGACGCTCCGGACGCAATGCCGCCATCCCCGTCTCGCTGTGACCTTGCGTCGCGGAGATAGGCGGTTGCTAGGGCCAGAATCGTATGTGAATCCGCAGCTAGCGTGCACCAGTCCCTGACTATGATAGGGGGTAATAGCCACAAGTGCACCGGGGTGCAGTTGGTTTTTTGGCCACAAGTCGTGCAGCGTTGGTGTTAGACTGGCGGCACCCCCATGCACCCCCATGTTTTCTGACGCTCCGGACGCAATGGCGCCACTCCCGTCTCGCTGTGACCTTGCGTCGCGGAGATAGGCGGTTGGCTAGGGCCAGAATCGTATGTGAATCCGAAGCTAGCGTGACATGTTCATCACATACGACTCCCGAGATAGCGCGTATTCACTCTAAGAGTGCAAGTTGGTTTTTTGGCCACAAGTCGTGCAGCGTTGGTGTTAGACTGGCGGCACCCCCATGCACCCCCATGTTTTCTGACGCTCCGGACGCAATGCCGCCATCCCCGTCTCGCTGTGACCTTGCGTCGCGGAGATAGGCGGTTGCTAGGGCCAGAATCGTATGTGAATCCGCAGCTAGCGTGCACCAGTCCCTGACTATGATAGGGGGTAATAGCCACAAGTGCACCGGGGTGCAGTTGGTTTTTTGGCCACAAGTCGTGCAGCGTTGGTGTTAGACTGGCGGCACCCCCATGCACCCCCATGTTTTCTGACGCTCCGGACGCAATGGCGCCACTCCCGTCTCGCTGTGACCTTGCGTCGCGGAGATAGGCGGTTGGCTAGGGCCAGAATCGTATGTGAATCCGCAGCTAGCGTGACATGTTCATCACATACGACTCCCGAGATAGCGCGTATTCACTCTAAGAGTGCAAGTTGGTTTTTTGGCCACAAGTCGTGCAGCGTTGGTGTTAGACTGGCGGCACCCCCATGCACCCCCATGTTTTCTGACGCTCCGGACGCAACGGCGCCACCCCCGTCTCGCTGTGACCTTGCGTCGCGGAGCTAGGCGGTTGGCTAGGGCCAGAATCATATACGAATCCGCAGTTAGCGTGCTTCCACATTCGAGGGGGGGGTCGGGATACACATGTGAGCACCTCCCTAGCGTGACTAGTGTCGCCCTCGTGTGGAAATCAGGCAGCTATGCCTCAGTGTTTTCACTCCTACTATCCCTGACTATGATAGGGGGTAATAGCCACAAGTGCACCGGGGTGCAGTTGGTTTTTTGGCCACAAGTCGTGCAGCGTTGGTGTTAGACTGGCGGCACCCCCATGCACCCCCATGTTTTCTGACGCTCCGGACGCAACGGCGCCACCCCCGTCTCGCTGTGACCTTGCGTCGCGGAGCTAGGCGGTTGGCTAGGGCCAGAATCATATACGAATCCGCAGTTAGCGTGCTTCCACATGCGGGGGGGGGGTCGGGATTCACATGTGAGCACCTCCCTAGCGTGACTAGTGTCGCCCTCGTGTGGAAATCAGGCAGCTATGCCTCAGTGTTTTCACTCCTACTATCCCTGACTATGATAGGGGGTAATAGCCACAAGTGCACCGGGGTGCAGTTGGTTTTTTGGCCACAAGTCGTGCAGCGTTGGTGTTAGACTGGCGGCACCCCCATGCACCCCCATGTTTTCTGACGCTCCGGACGCAATGGCGCCACTCCCGTCTCGCTGTGACCTTGCGTCGCGGAGATAGGCGGTTGGCTAGGGCCAGAATCGTATGTGAATCCGCAGCTAGCGTGACATGTTCATCACATACGACTCCCGAGTTAGCGGGTTTTCACTCTTGGCCCCTTAGTGGCAGTATGGGAGAATGACAGTCTGTTCCATTTTTCATCACATACGACTCCCGAGATAGCGCGTATTCACTCTTGGCCCCTTAGTGGCAGTATGGGAGAATGACAGTCTGTTACATGTTCATCACATACGGCTCTTGAGTTAGCGCTTGGAGGTTTGCTAGGGCCGGAATCATATACGAACCCGCAGGTATACCATGGGTTTGAGATTTTTTCGGCTCTGCTTAAGGCTTTAACCCTTGCGAGGTTAGCTTAAGTGGGGCACAGTGCACCAGTACTTATCGGTGCTTAAGCCTGGTTGTCCGTGGGGGGGGTGGTACCCAGAGGGGGGGGGTGTTTGCCACTTTGTGTTGCGGGCTTAGCATAGAGGGTGTTAGCTAGTTTGATTAGCGTGTTTAATTTGGGTTAAGTTTAGGAGTAGGATACAGGGTAATGCTCCCAGGCTCACACACACGCGCGCAGGGGACAGAGAGGAGTCTTTGGAGCCTCTGTGAGCAGCAGCAGCCTGTGTGAGAACATGCACTGTCTCCTAGGCCTCTCTGTGCCTCTCCAAGCGTCAGGGGTCAAACCAGAGGTCAAGCTGTTGCGGGCTTAGCATAGAGGGTGTTAGCTAGTTTGATTAGTGTGTTTAATTTGGGTTAAGTTTAGGAGTAGGATACAGGGTAATGCTCCCAGGCTCACAGACACGCGCGCAGGGGACAGAGAGGAGTCTTTGGAGCCTCTGTGAGCAGCTGCAGCCTGTGTGAGCAACAGGCCCCTCTCTCTGTCCCTCTCTATCACCTGCGCGCGCGTGTGTGCGTGTGTGTGGCTGTGCCTGCTGTGGGGGGTCTAGCGCAGCTCTCTGTGTCTCTCCCTGCTCCTAGGCCCAAGTTGAGCCCGTCTGAGCACAAGCACTCATCCCCAGGCCTCTCCCGGCCCGACCCATCACAGTAGCTAGTAGGCCTCTCACAAGGCCTTAGCTTAAGCTAATGTGTGTGTGTTTGGGGGGGAGGGGGGGGGGGCGCTCAGGATTGGGTGAGATTCTAGATTAATTTTGACGCTCCGGACGCAATGCCGCCATCCCCGTCTCGCTGTGACCTTGCGTCGCGGAGCTAGGAGGTTTGCTAGGGCCGGAATCATATACGAACCCGCAGGTATACCATGGGTTTGAGATTTTTTCGGCTCTGCTTAAGGCTTTAACCCTTGCGAGGTTAGCTTAAGTGGGGCACAGTGCACCAGTACTTATCGGTGCTTAAGCCTGGTTGTCCGTGGGGGGGGTGGTACCCAGAGGGGGGGGGTGTTTGCCACTTTGTGTTGCGGGCTTAGCATAGAGGGTGTTAGCTAGTTTGATTAGCGTGTTTAATTTGGGTTAAGTTTAGGAGTAGGATACAGGGTAATGCTCCCAGGCTCACACACACGCGCGCAGGGGACAGAGAGGAGTCTTTGGAGCCTCTGTGAGCAGCAGCAGCCTGTGTGAGAACATGCACTGTCTCCTAGGCCTCTCTGTGCCTCTCCAAGCGTCAGGGGTCAAACCAGAGGTCAAGCTGTTGCGGGCTTAGCATAGAGGGTGTTAGCTAGTTTGATTAGTGTGTTTAATTTGGGTTAAGTTTAGGAGTAGGATACAGGGTAATGCTCCCAGGCTCACACACACGCGCGCAGGGGACAGAGAGGAGTCTTTGGAGCCTCTGTGAGCAGCTGCAGCCTGTGTGAGCAACAGGCCCCTCTCTCTGTCCCTCTCTATCACCTGCGCGCGCGTGTGTGCGTGTGTGTGGCTGTGCCTGCTGTGGGGGGTCTAGCGCAGCTCTCTGTGTCTCTCCCTGCTCCTAGGCCCAAGTTGAGCCCGTCTGAGCACAAGCACTCATCCCCAGGCCTCTCCCGGCCCGACCCATCACAGTAGCTAGTAGGCCTCTCACAAGGCCTTAGCTTAAGCTAATGTGTGTGTGTTTGGGGGGGAGGGGGGGGGGGCGCTCAGGATTGGGTGAGATTCTAGATTAATTTTGACGCTCCGGACGCAATGCCGCCATCCCCGTCTCGCTGTGACCTTGCGTCGCGGAGATAGGCGGTTGCTAGGGCCAGAATCATATGTGAATCCGCAGCTAGCGTGCACCAGTCCCTGACTATGATAGGGGGTAATAGCCACAAGTGCACCGGGGTGCAGTTGGTTTTTTGGCCACAAGTCGTGCAGCGTTGGTGTTAGACTGGCGGCACCCCCATGCACCCCCATGTTTTCTGACGCTCCGGACGCAATGGCGCCACTCCCGTCTCGCTGTGACCTTGCGTCGCGGAGATAGGCGGTTGGCTAGGGCCAGAATCGTATGTGAATCCGCAGCTAGCGTGACATGTTCATCACATACGACTCCCGAGTTAGCGGGTTTTCACTCTTGGCCCCTTAGTGGCAGTATGGGAGAATGACAGTCTGTTCCATTTTTCATCACATACGACTCCCGAGATAGCGCGTATTCACTCTAAGAGTGCAAGTTGGTTTTTTGGCCACAAGTCGTGCAGCGTTGGTGTTAGACTGGCGGCACCCCCATGCACCCCCATGTTTTCTGACGCTCCGGACGCAACGGCGCCACCCCCGTCTCGCTGTGACCTTGCGTCGCGGAGCTAGGCGGTTGGCTAGGGCCAGAATCATATACGAATCCGCAGTTAGCGTGCTTCCACATGCGGGGGGGGGTCGGGATTCACATGTGAGCACCTCCCTAGCGTGACTAGTGTCGCCCTCGTGTGGAAATCAGGCAGCTATGCCTCAGTGTTTTCACTCCTACTATCCCTGACTATGATAGGGGGTAATAGCCACAAGTGCACCGGGGTGCAGTTGGTTTTTTGGCCACAAGTCGTGCAGCGTTGGTGTTAGACTGGCGGCACCCCCATGCACCCCCATGTTTTCTGACGCTCCGGACGCAATGGCGCCACTCCCGTCTCGCTGTGACCTTGCGTCGCGGAGATAGGCGGTTGGCTAGGGCCAGAATCGTATGTGAATCCGCAGCTAGCGTGACATGTTCATCACATACGACTCCCGAGTTAGCGGGTTTTCACTCTTGGCCCCTTAGTGGCAGTATGGGAGAATGACAGTCTGTTCCATTTTTCATCACATACGACTCCCGAGATAGCGCGTATTCACTCTAAGAGTGCAAGTTGGTTTTTTGGCCACAAGTCGTGCAGCGTTGGAGTTAGACTGGCGGCACCCCCATGCACCCCCATGTTTTCTGACGCTCCGGACGCAATGCCGCCATCCCCGTCTCGCTGTGACCTTGCGTCGCGGAGATAGGCGGTTGCTAGGGCCAGAATCGTATGTGAATCCGCAGCTAGCGTGCACCAGTCCCTGACTATGATAGGGGGTAATAGCCACAAGTGCACCGGGGTGCAGTTGGTTTTTTGGCCACAAGTCGTGCAGCGTTGGTGTTAGACTGGCGGCACCCCCATGCACCCCCATGTTTTCTGACGCTCCGGACGCAATGGCGCCACTCCCGTCTCGCTGTGACCTTGCGTCGCGGAGATAGGCGGTTGGCTAGGGCCAGAATCGTATGTGAATCCGCAGCTAGCGTGACATGTTCATCACATACGACTCCCGAGTTAGCGGGTTTTCACTCTTGGCCCCTTAGTGGCAGTATGGGAGAATGACAGTCTGTTCCATTTTTCATCACATACGACTCCCGAGATAGCGCGTATTCACTCTAAGAGTGCAAGTTGGTTTTTTGGCCACAAGTCGTGCAGCGTTGGTGTTAGACTGGCGGCACCCCCATGCACCCCCATGTTTTCTGACGCTCCGGACGCAATGCCGCCATCCCCGTCTCGCTGTGACCTTGCGTCGCGGAGATAGGCGGTTGCTAGGGCCAGAATCGTATGTGAATCCGCAGCTAGCGTGCACCAGTCCCTGACTATGATAGGGGGTAATAGCCACAAGTGCACCGGGGTGCAGTTGGTTTTTTGGCCACAAGTCGTGCAGCGTTGGTGTTAGACTGGCGGCACCCCCATGCACCCCCATGTTTTCTGACGCTCCGGACGCAATGGCGCCACTCCCGTCTCGCTGTGACCTTGCGTCGCGGAGATAGGCGGTTGGCTAGGGCCAGAATCGTATGTGAATCCGCAGCTAGCGTGACATGTTCATCACATACGACTCCCGAGATAGCGCGTATTCACTCTAAGAGTGCAAGTTGGTTTTTTGGCCACAAGTCGTGCAGCGTTGGTGTTAGACTGGCGGCACCCCCATGCACCCCCATGTTTTCTGACGCTCCGGACGCAATGGCGCCACTCCCGTCTCGCTGTGACCTTGCGTCGCGGAGATAGGCGGTTGGCTAGGGCCAGAATCGTATGTGAATCCGCAGCTAGCGTGACATGTTCATCACATACGACTCCCGAGTTAGCGGGTTTTCACTCTTGGCCCCTTAGTGGCAGTATGGGAGAATGACAGTCTGTTCCATTTTTCATCACATACGACTCCCGAGATAGCCCGTATTCACTCTAAGAGTGCAAGTTGGTTTTTTGGCCACAAGTCGTGCAGCGTTGGTGTTAGACTGGCGGCACCCCCATGCACCCCCATGTTTTCTGACGCTCCGGACGCAATGCCGCCATCCCCGTCTCGCTGTGACCTTGCGTCGCGGAGATAGGCGGTTGCTAGGGCCAGAATCGTATGTGAATCCGCAGCTAGCGTGCACCAGTCCCTGACTATGATAGGGGGTAATAGCCACAAGTGCACCGGGGTGCAGTTGGTTTTTTGGCCACAAGTCGTGCAGCGTTGGTGTTAGACTGGCGGCACCCCCATGCACCCCCATGTTTTCTGACGCTCCGGACGCAATGGCGCCACTCCCGTCTCGCTGTGACCTTGCGTCGCGGAGATAGGCGGTTGGCTAGGGCCAGAATCGTATGTGAATCTGCAGCTAGCGTGACATGTTCATCACATACGACTCCCGAGTTAGCGGGTTTTCACTCTTGGCCCCTTAGTGGCAGTATGGGAGAATGACAGTCTGTTCCATTTTTCATCACATACGACTCCCGAGATAGCGCGTATTCACTCTTGGCCCCTTAGTGGCAGTATGGGAGAATGACAGTCTGTTACATGTTCATCACATACGGCTCTTGAGTTAGCGCTTGGAGGTTTGCTAGGGCCGGAATCATATACGAACCCGCAGGTATACCATGGGTTTGAGATTTTTTCGGCTCTGCTTAAGGCTTTAACCCTTGCGAGGTTAGCTTAAGTGGGGCACAGTGCACCAGTACTTATCGGTGCTTAAGCCTGGTTGTCCGTGGGGGGGTGGTACCCAGAGGGGGGGGGTGTTTGCCACTTTGTGTTGCGGGCTTAGCATAGAGGGTGTTAGCTAGTTTGATTAGCGTGTTTAATTTGGGTTAAGTTTAGGAGTAGGATACAGGGTAATGCTCCCAGGCTCACACACACGCGCGCAGGGGACAGAGAGGAGTCTTTGGAGCCTCTGTGAGCAGCAGCAGCCTGTGTGAGAACATGCACTGTCTCCTAGGCCTCTCTGTGCCTCTCCAAGCGTCAGGGGTCAAACCAGAGGTCAAGCTGTAGCTAGTAGACCTCTGACAAGGCCTCGGCCTAAGTTGGGGCCTCTGTGAGTAGCTGCAGGCTGTGTGAGCACAAGCACTCTTCCCCAAGCCTCTCCAAGCATCAGGGGTCAAGTCAGAGGTCAGCAGTAGCTAGTAGGCCTCTCACAAGGCCTCAGTCTAAGTTATCGGTGCTTAAGCCTGGTTGTCCGTGGGGGGGTGGTACCCAGAGGGGGGGGGTGTTTGCCACTTTGTGTTGCGGGCTTAGCATAGAGGGTGTTAGCTAGTTTGATTAGCGTGTTTAATTTGGGTTAAGTTTAGGAGTAGGATACAGGGTAATGCTCCCAGGCTCACACACACGCGCGCAGGGGACAGAGAGGAGTCTTTGGAGCCTCTGTGAGCAGCTGCAGCCTGTGTGAGCAACAGGCCCCTCTCTCTGTCCCTCTCTATCACCTGCGCGCGCGTGTGTGCGTGTGTGTGGCTGTGCCTGCTGTGGGGGGTCTAGCGCAGCTCTCTGTGTCTCTCCCTGCTCCTAGGCCCAAGTTGAGCCCGTCTGAGCACAAGCACTCATCCCCAGGCCTCTCCCGGCCCGTCCCATCACAGTAGCTAGTAGGCCTCTCACAAGGCCTTAGCTTAAGCTAATGTGTGTGTGTTTGGGGGGGAGGGGGGGGGAGCGCTCAGGATTGGGTGAGATTCTAGATTAATTTTGACGCTCCGGACGCAATGCCGCCATCCCCGTCTCGCTGTGACCTTGCGTCGCGGAGCTAGGAGGTTTGCTAGGGCCGGAATCATATACGAACCCGCAGGTATACCATGGGTTTGAGATTTTTTCGGCTCTGCTTAAGGCTTTAACCCTTGCGAGGTTAGCTTAAGTGGGGCACAGTGCACCAGTACTTATCGGTGCTTAAGCCTGGTTGTCCGTGGGGGGGGTGGTACCCAGAGGGGGGGGGTGTTTGCCACTTTGTGTTGCGGGCTTAGCATAGAGGGTGTTAGCTAGTTTGATTAGCGTGTTTAATTTGGGTTAAGTTTAGGAGTAGGATACAGGGTAATGCTCCCAGGCTCACACACACGCGCGCAGGGGACAGAGAGGAGTCTTTGGAGCCTCTGTGAGCAGCAGCAGCCTGTGTGAGAACATGCACTGTCTCCTAGGCCTCTCTGTGCCTCTCCAAGCGTCAGGGGTCAAACCAGAGGTCAAGCTGTAGCTAGTAGGCCTCTGACAAGGCCTCGGCCTAAGTTGGGGCCTCTGTGAGTAGCTGCAGGCTGTGTGAGCACAAGCACTCTTCCCCAAGCCTCTCCAAGCATCAGGGGTCAAGTCAGAGGTCAGCAGTAGCTAGTAGGCCTCTCACAAGGCCTCAGTCTAAGTTGGGGCCTCTGTGAGCAGCTGGGGCCTGTGGGTGGGTGTGTGTGTGTGTAGGGGTGCTGCAGTGGGTCTAGCACAGCTCTCTGTGTCTCCCCAAGCATCTAGGCCCAAGGTGGGGCCTCTCTGAGCAGCTGGATCCTCTCTGAGCAACAGGCCCCTCTCTCTGTCCCTCTCTATCACCTGCGCGCGCGTGTATGCGTGTGTGTGGCTGTGCTTGCTGGGGGGGGTCTAGCGCAGCTCTCTGTGTCTCTCCCTGCTCATAGGCCCAAGTTGAGCCCGTCTGAGCACAAGCACTCATCCCCAGGCCTCTCCCGGCCCGTCCCATCACAGTAGCTAGTAGGCCTCTCACAAGGCCTTAGCTTAAGCTAATGTGTGTGTGTTTGGGGGGGAGGGGGGGGGGGCGCTCAGGATTGGGTGAGATTCTAGATTAATTTTGACGCTCCGGACGCAACGCCGCCATCCCCGTCTCGCTGTGACCTTGCGTCGCGGAGATAGGCGGTTGCTAGGGCCAGAATCGTATGTGAATCCGCAGCTAGCGTGCACCAGTCCCTGACTATGATAGGGGGTAATAGCCACAAGTGCACCGGGGTGCAGTTGGTTTTTTGGCCACAAGTCGTGCAGCGTTGGTGTTAGACTGGCGGCACCCCCATGCACCCCCATGTTTTCTGACGCTCCGGACGCAATGGCGCCACTCCCGTCTCGCTGTGACCTTGCGTCGCGGAGATAGGCGGTTGGCTAGGGCCAGAATCGTATGTGAATCCGCAGCTAGCGTGACATGTTCATCACATACGACTCCCGAGTTAGCGGGTTTTCACTCTTGGCCCCTTAGTGGCAGTATGGGAGAATGACAGTCTGTTCCATTTTTCATCACATACGACTCCCGAGATAGCGCGTATTCACTCTTGGCCCCTTAGTGGCAGTATGGGAGAATGACAGTCTGTTACATGTTCATCACATACGGCTCTTGAGTTAGCGCTTGGAGGTTTGCTAGGGCCGGAATCATATACGAACCCGCAGGTATACCATGGGTTTGAGATTTTTTCGGCTCTGCTTAAGGCTTTAACCCTTGCGAGGTTAGCTTAAGTGGGGCACAGTGCACCAGTACTTATCGGTGCTTAAGCCTGGTTGTCCGTGGGGGGGGTGGTACCCAGAGGGGGGGGGTGTTTGCCACTTTGTGTTGCGGGCTTAGCATAGAGGGTGTTAGCTAGTTTGATTAGCGTGTTTAATTTGGGTTAAGTTAAGGGGAGGGGGGGGGGGCGCTCAGGATTGGGTGAGATTCTAGATTAATTTTGACGCTCCGGACGCAATGCCGCCATCCCCGTCTCGCTGTGACCTTGCGTCGCGGAGATAGGCGGTTGCTAGGGCCAGAATCGTATGTGAATCCGCAGCTAGCGTGCACCAGTCCCTGACTATGATAGGGGGTAATAGCCACAAGTGCACCGGGGTGCAGTTGGTTTTTTGGCCACAAGTCGTGCAGCGTTGGTGTTAGACTGGCGGCACCCCCATGCACCCCCATGTTTTCTGACGCTCCGGACGCAATGGCGCCACTCCCGTCTCGCTGTGACCTTGCGTCGCGGAGATAGGCGGTTGGCTAGGGCCAGAATCGTATGTGAATCCGCAGCTAGCGTGACATGTTCATCACATACGACTCCCGAGTTAGCGGGTTTTCACTCTTGGCCCCTTAGTGGCAGTATGGGAGAATGACAGTCTGTTCCATTTTTCATCACATACGACTCCCGAGATAGCGCGTATTCACTCTAAGAGTGCAAGTTGGTTTTTTGGCCACAAGTCGTGCAGCGTTGGTGTTAGACTGGCGGCACCCCCATGCACCCCCATGTTTTCTGACGCTCCGGACGCAACGGCGCCACCCCCGTCTCGCTGTGACCTTGCGTCGCGGAGCTAGGCGGTTGGCTAGGGCCAGAATCATATACGAATCCGCAGTTAGCGTGCTTCCACATGCGGGGGGGGGTCGGGATTCACATGTGAGCACCTCCCTAGCGTGACTAGTGTCGCCCTCGTGTGGAAATCAGGCAGCTATGCCTCAGTGTTTTCACTCCTACTATCCCTGACTATGATAGGGGGTAATAGCCACAAGTGCACCGGGGTGCAGTTGGTTTTTTGGCCACAAGTCGTGCAGCGTTGGTGTTAGACTGGCGGCACCCCCATGCACCCCCATGTTTTCTGACGCTCCGGACGCAATGGCGCCACTCCCGTCTCGCTGTGACCTTGCGTCGCGGAGATAGGCGGTTGGCTAGGGCCAGAATCGTATGTGAATCCGCAGCTAGCGTGACATGTTCATCACATACGACTCCCGAGTTAGCGGGTTTTCACTCTTGGCCCCTTAGTGGCAGTATGGGAGAATGACAGTCTGTTCCATTTTTCATCACATACGACTCCCGAGATAGCGCGTATTCACTCTAAGAGTGCAAGTTGTTTTTTTGGCCACAAGTCGTGCAGCGTTGGTGTTAGACTGGCGGCACCCCCATGCACCCCCATGTTTTCTGACGCTCCGGACGCAACGGCGCCACCCCCGTCTCGCTGTGACCTTGCGTCGCGGAGCTAGGCGGTTGGCTAGGGCCAGAATCATATACGAATCCGCAGTTAGCGTGCTTCCACATGCGGGGGGGGGTCGGGATTCACATGTGAGCACCTCCCTAGCGTGACTAGTGTCGCCCTCGTGTGGAAATCAGGCAGCTATGCCTCAGTGTTTTCACTCCTACTATCCCTGACTATGATAGGGGGTAATAGCCACAAGTGCACCGGGGTGCAGTTGGTTTTTTGGCCACAAGTCGTGCAGCGTTGGTGTTAGACTGGCGGCACCCCCATGCACCCCCATGTTTTCTGACGCTCCGGACGCAATGGCGCCACTCCCGTCTCGCTGTGACCTTGCGTCGCGGAGATAGGCGGTTGGCTAGGGCCAGAATCGTATGTGAATCCGCAGCTAGCGTGACATGTTCATCACATACGACTCCCGAGTTAGCGGGTTTTCACTCTTGGCCCCTTAGTGGCAGTATGGGAGAATGACAGTCTGTTCCATTTTTCATCACATACGACTCCCGAGATAGCGCGTATTCACTCTAAGAGTGCAAGTTGGTTTTTTGGCCACAAGTCGTGCAGCGTTGGTGTTAGACTGGCGGCACCCCCATGCACCCCCATGTTTTCTGACGCTCCGGACGCAACGGCGCCACCCCCGTCTCGCTGTGACCTTGCGTCGCGGAGCTAGGCGGTTGGCTAGGGCCAGAATCATATACGAATCCGCAGTTAGCGTGCTTCCACATGCGGGGGGGGGTCGGGATTCACATGTGAGCACCTCCCTAGCGTGACTAGTGTCGCCCTCGTGTGGAAATCAGGCAGCTATGCCTCAGTGTTTTCACTCCTACTATCCCTGACTATGATAGGGGGTAATAGCCACAAGTGCACCGGGGTGCAGTTGGTTTTTTGGCCACAAGTCGTGCAGCGTTGGTGTTAGACTGGCGGCACCCCCATGCACCCCCATGTTTTCTGACGCTCCGGACGCAATGGCGCCACTCCCGTCTCGCTGTGACCTTGCGTCGCGGAGATAGGCGGTTGGCTAGGGCCAGAATCGTATGTGAATCCGCAGCTAGCGTGACATGTTCATCACATACGACTCCCGAGTTAGCGGGTTTTCACTCTTGGCCCCTTAGTGGCAGTATGGGAGAATGACAGTCTGTTCCATTTTTCATCACATACGACTCCCGAGATAGCGCGTATTCACTCTAAGAGTGCAAGTTGGTTTTTTGGCCACAAGTCGTGCAGCGTTGGTGTTAGACTGGCGGCACCCCCATGCACCCCCATGTTTTCTGACGCTCCGGACGCAACGGCGCCACCCCCGTCTCGCTGTGACCTTGCGTCGCGGAGCTAGGCGGTTGGCTAGGGCCAGAATCATATACGAATCCGCAGTTAGCGTGCTTCCACATGCGGGGGGGGGTCGGGATTCACATGTGAGCACCTCCCTAGCGTGACTAGTGTCGCCCTCGTGTGGAAATCAGGCAGCTATGCCTCAGTGTTTTCACTCCTACTATCCCTGACTATGATAGGGGGTAATAGCCACAAGTGCACCGGGGTGCAGTTGGTTTTTTGGCCACAAGTCGTGCAGCGTTGGTGTTAGACTGGCGGCACCCCCATGCACCCCCATGTTTTCTGACGCTCCGGACGCAATGGCGCCACTCCCGTCTCGCTGTGACCTTGCGTCGCGGAGATAGGCGGTTGGCTAGGGCCAGAATCGTATGTGAATCCGCAGCTAGCGTGACATGTTCATCACATACGACTCCCGAGTTAGCGGGTTTTCACTCTTGGCCCCTTAGTGGCAGTATGGGAGAATGACAGTCTGTTCCATTTTTCATCACATACGACTCCCGAGATAGCGCGTATTCACTCTAAGAGTGCAAGTTGGTTTTTTGGCCACAAGTCGTGCAGCGTTGGTGTTAGACTGGCGGCACCCCCATGCACCCCCATGTTTTCTGACGCTCCGGACGCAATGGCGCCACTCCCGTCTCGCTGTGACCTTGCGTCGCGGAGATAGGCGGTTGGCTAGGGCCAGAATCGTATGTGAATCCGCAGCTAGCGTGACATGTTCATCACATACGACTCCCGAGTTAGCGGGTTTTCACTCTTGGCCCCTTAGTGGCAGTATGGGAGAATGACAGTCTGTTCCATTTTTCATCACATACGACTCCCGAGATAGCGCGTATTCACTCTAAGAGTGCAAGTTGGTTTTTTGGCCACAAGTCGTGCAGCGTTGGTGTTAGACTGGCGGCACCCCCATGCACCCCCATGTTTTCTGACGCTCCGGACGCAACGGCGCCACCCCCGTCTCGCTGTGACCTTGCGTCGCGGAGCTAGGCGGTTGGCTAGGGCCAGAATCATATACGAATCCGCAGTTAGCGTGCTTCCACATGCGGGGGGGGGTCGGGATTCACATGTGAGCACCTCCCTAGCGTGACTAGTGTCGCCCTCGTGTGGAAATCAGGCAGCTATGCCTCAGTGTTTTCACTCCTACTATCCCTGACTATGATAGGGGGTAATAGCCACAAGTGCACCGGGGTGCAGTTGGTTTTTTGGCCACAAGTCGTGCAGCGTTGGTGTTAGACTGGCGGCACCCCCATGCACCCCCATGTTTTCTGACGCTCCGGACGCAATGGCGCCACTCCCGTCTCGCTGTGACCTTGCGTCGCGGAGATAGGCGGTTGGCTAGGGCCAGAATCGTATGTGAATCCGCAGCTAGCGTGACATGTTCATCACATACGACTCCCGAGATAGCGCGTATTCACTCTAAGAGTGCAAGTTGGTTTTTTGGCCACAAGTCGTGCAGCGTTGGTGTTAGACTGGCTGCACCCCCATGCACCCCCATGTTTTCTGACGCTCCGGACGCAATGCCGCCATCCCCGTCTCGCTGTGACCTTGCGTCGCGGAGATAGGCGGTTGCTAGGGCCAGAATCGTATGTGAATCCGCAGCTAGCGTGCACCAGTCCCTGACTATGATAGGGGGTAATAGCCACAAGTGCACCGGGGTGCAGTTGGTTTTTTGGCCACAAGTCGTGCAGCGTTGGTGTTAGACTGGCGGCACCCCCATGCACCCCCATGTTTTCTGACGCTCCGGACGCAATGGCGCCACTCCCGTCTCGCTGTGACCTTGCGTCGCGGAGATAGGCGGTTGGCTAGGGCCAGAATCGTATGTGAATCCGCAGCTAGCGTGACATGTTCATCACATACGACTCCCGAGTTAGCGGGTTTTCACTCTTGGCCCCTTAGTGGCAGTATGGGAGAATGACAGTCTGTTCCATTTTTCATCACATACGACTCCCGAGATAGCGCGTATTCACTCTTGGCCCCTTAGTGGCAGTATGGGAGAATGACAGTCTGTTACATGTTCATCACATACGGCTCTTGAGTTAGCGCTTGGAGGTTTGCTAGGGCCGGAATCATATACGAACCCGCAGGTATACCATGGGTTTGAGATTTTTTCGGCTCTGCTTAAGGCTTTAACCCTTGCGAGGTTAGCTTAAGTGGGGCACAGTGCACCAGTACTTATCGGTGCTTAAGCCTGGTTGTCCGTGGGGGGGTGGTACCCAGAGGGGGGGGGTGTTTGCCACTTTGTGTTGCGGGCTTAGCATAGAGGGTGTTAGCTAGTTTGATTAGCGTGTTTAATTTGGGTTAAGTTTAGGAGTAGGATACAGGGTAATGCTCCCAGGCTCACACACACGCGCGCAGGGGACAGAGAGGAGTCTTTGGAGCCTCTGTGAGCAGCTGCAGCCTGTGTGAGCAACAGGCCCCTCTCTCTGTCCCTCTCTATCACCTGCGCGCGCGTGTGTGCGTGTGTGTGGCTGTGCCTGCTGTGGGGGGTCTAGCGCAGCTCTCTGTGTCTCTCCCTGCTCCTAGGCCCAAGTTGAGCCCGTCTGAGCACAAGCACTCATCCCCAGGCCTCTCCCGGCCCGACCCATCACAGTAGCTAGTAGGCCTCTCACAAGGCCTTAGCTTAAGCTAATGTGTGTGTGTTTGGGGGGGAGGGGGGGGGGGGCGCTCAGGATTGGGTGAGATTCTAGATTAATTTTGACGCTCCGGACGCAATGCCGCCATCCCCGTCTCGCTGTGACCTTGCGTCGCGGAGCTAGGAGGTTTGCTAGGGCCGGAATCATATACGAACCCGCAGGTATACCATGGGTTTGAGATTTTTTCGGCTCTGCTTAAGGCTTTAACCCTTGCGAGGTTAGCTTAAGTGGGGCACAGTGCACCAGTACTTATCGGTGCTTAAGCCTGGTTGTCCGTGGGGGGGGTGGTACCCAGAGGGGGGGGGTGTTTGCCACTTTGTGTTGCGGGCTTAGCATAGAGGGTGTTAGCTAGTTTGATTAGCGTGTTTAATTTGGGTTAAGTTTAGGAGTAGGATACAGGGTAATGCTCCCAGGCTCACACACACGCGCGCAGGGGACAGAGAGGAGTCTTTGGAGCCTCTGTGAGCAGCAGCAGCCTGTGTGAGAACATGCACTGTCTCCTAGGCCTCTCTGTGCCTCTCCAAGCGTCAGGGGTCAAACCAGAGGTCAAGCTGTAGCTAGTAGACCTCTGACAAGGCCTCGGCCTAAGTTGGGGCCTCTGTGAGTAGCTGCAGGCTGTGTGAGCACAAGCACTCTTCCCCAAGCCTCTCCAAGCATCAGGGGTCAAGTCAGAGGTCAGCAGTAGCTAGTAGGCCTCTCACAAGGCCTCAGTCTAAGTTATCGGTGCTTAAGCCTGGTTGTCCGTGGGGGGGTGGTACCCAGAGGGGGGGGGTGTTTGCCACTTTGTGTTGCGGGCTTAGCATAGAGGGTGTTAGCTAGTTTGATTAGCGTGTTTAATTTGGGTTAAGTTTAGGAGTAGGATACAGGGTAATGCTCCCAGGCTCACACACACACGCGCAGGGGACAGAGAGGAGTCTTTGGAGCCTCTGTGAGCAGCTGCAGCCTGTGTGAGCAACAGGCCCCTCTCTCTGTCCCTCTCTATCACCTGCGCGCGCGTGTGTGCGTGTGTGTGGCTGTGCCTGCTGTGGGGGGTCTAGCGCAGCTCTCTGTGTCTCTCCCTGCTCCTAGGCCCAAGTTGAGCCCGTCTGAGCACAAGCACTCATCCCCAGGCCTCTCCCGGCCCGACCCATCACAGTAGCTAGTAGGCCTCTCACAAGACCTTAGCTTAAGCTAATGTGTGTGTGTTTGGGGGGGAGGGGGGGGGGCGCTCAGGATTGGGTGAGATTCTAGATTAATTTTGACGCTCCGGACGCAATGCCGCCATCCCCGTCTCGCTGTGACCTTGCGTCGCGGAGCTAGGAGGTTTGCTAGGGCCGGAATCATATACGAACCCGCAGGTATACCATGGGTTTGAGATTTTTTCGGCTCTGCTTAAGGCTTTAACCCTTGCGAGGTTAGCTTAAGTGGGGCACAGTGCACCAGTACTTATCGGTGCTTAAGCCTGGTTGTCCGTGGGGGGGGTGGTACCCAGAGGGGGGGGGTGTTTGCCACTTTGTGTTGCGGGCTTAGCATAGAGGGTGTTAGCTAGTTTGATTAGCGTGTTTAATTTGGGTTAAGTTTAGGAGTAGGATACAGGGTAATGCTCCCAGGCTCACACACACGCGCGCAGGGGACAGAGAGGAGTCTTTGGAGCCTCTGTGAGCAGCAGCAGCCTGTGTGAGAACATGCACTGTCTCCTAGGCCTCTCTGTGCCTCTCCAAGCGTCAGGGGTCAAACCAGAGGTCAAGCTGTTGCGGGCTTAGCATAGAGGGTGTTAGCTAGTTTGATTAGTGTGTTTAATTTGGGTTAAGTTTAGGAGTAGGATACAGGGTAATGCTCCCAGGCTCACAGACACGCGCGCAGGGGACAGAGAGGAGTCTTTGGAGCCTCTGTGAGCAGCTGCAGCCTGTGTGAGCAACAGGCCCCTCTCTCTGTCCCTCTCTATCACCTGCGCGCGCGTGTGTGCGTGTGTGTGGCTGTGCCTGCTGTGGGGGGTCTAGCGCAGCTCTCTGTGTCTCTCCCTGCTCCTAGGCCCAAGTTGAGCCCGTCTGAGCACAAGCACTCATCCCCAGGCCTCTCCCGGCCCGTCCCATCACAGTAGCTAGTAGGCCTCTCACAAGGCCTTAGCTTAAGCTAATGTGTGTGTGTTTGGGGGGGAGGGGGGGGGGGCGCTCAGGATTGGGTGAGATTCTAGATTAATTTTGACGCTCCGGACGCAATGCCGCCATCCCCGTCTCGCTGTGACCTTGCGTCGCGGAGCTAGGAGGTTTGCTAGGGCCGGAATCATATACGAACCCGCAGGTATACCATGGGTTTGAGATTTTTTCGGCTCTGCTTAAGGCTTTAACCCTTGCGAGGTTAGCTTAAGTGGGGCACAGTGCACCAGTACTTATCGGTGCTTAAGCCTGGTTGTCCGTGGGGGGGGTGGTACCCAGAGGGGGGGGGTGTTTGCCACTTTGTGTTGCGGGCTTAGCATAGAGGGTGTTAGCTAGTTTGATTAGCGTGTTTAATTTGGGTTAAGTTTAGGAGTAGGATACAGGGTAATGCTCCCAGGCTCACACACACGCGCGCAGGGGACAGAGAGGAGTCTTTTGAGCCTCTGTGAGCAGCAGCAGCCTGTGTGAGAACATGCACTGTCTCCTAGGCCTCTCTGTGCCTCTCCAAGCGTCAGGGGTCAAACCAGAGGTCAAGCTGTTGCGGGCTTAGCATAGAGGGTGTTAGCTAGTTTGATTAGTGTGTTTAATTTGGGTTAAGTTTAGGAGTAGGATACAGGGTAATGCTCCCAGGCTCACAGACACGCGCGCAGGGGACAGAGAGGAGTCTTTGGAGCCTCTGTGAGCAGCTGCAGCCTGTGTGAGCAACAGGCCCCTCTCTCTGTCCCTCTCTATCACCTGCGCGCGCGTGTGTGCGTGTGTGTGGCTGTGCCTGCTGTGGGGGGTCTAGCGCAGCTCTCTGTGTCTCTCCCTGCTCCTAGGCCCAAGTTGAGCCCGTCTGAGCACAAGCACTCATCCCCAGGCCTCTCCCGGCCCGTCCCATCACAGTAGCTAGTAGGCCTCTCACAAGGCCTTAGCTTAAGCTAATGTGTGTGTGTTTGGGGGGGAGGGGGGGGGGGCGCTCAGGATTGGGTGAGATTCTAGATTAATTTTGACGCTCCGGACGCAATGCCGCCATCCCCGTCTCGCTGTGACCTTGCGTCGCGGAGCTAGGAGGTTTGCTAGGGCCGGAATCATATACGAACCCGCAGGTATACCATGGGTTTGAGATTTTTTCGGCTCTGCTTAAGGCTTTAACCCTTGCGAGGTTAGCTTAAGTGGGGCACAGTGCACCAGTACTTATCGGTGCTTAAGCCTGGTTGTCCGTGGGGGGGGGTGGTACCCAGAGGGGGGGGGTGTTTGCCACTTTGTGTTGCGGGCTTAGCATAGAGGGTGTTAGCTAGTTTGATTAGCGTGTTTAATTTGGGTTAAGTTTAGGAGTAGGATACAGGGTAATGCTCCCAGGCTCACACACACGCGCGCAGGGGACAGAGAGGAGTCTTTGGAGCCTCTGTGAGCAGCAGCAGCCTGTGTGAGAACATGCACTGTCTCCTAGGCCTCTCTGTGCCTCTCCAAGCGTCAGGGGTCAAACCAGAGGTCAAGCTGTAGCTAGTAGGCCTCTGACAAGGCCTCGGCCTAAGTTGGGGCCTCTGTGAGTAGCTGCAGGCTGTGTGAGCACAAGCACTCTTCCCCAAGCCTCTCCAAGCATCAGGGGTCAAGTCAGAGGTCAGCAGTAGCTAGTAGGCCTCTCACAAGGCCTCAGTCTAAGTTGGGGCCTCTGTGAGCAGCTGGGGCCTGTGGGTGGGTGTGTGTGTGTGTAGGGGTGCTGCAGTGGGTCTAGCACAGCTCTCTGTGTCTCCCCAAGCATCTAGGCCCAAGGTGGGGCCTCTCTGAGCAGCTGGATCCTCTCTGAGCAACAGGCCCCTCTCTCTGTCCCTCTCTATCACCTGCGCGCGCGTGTATGCGTGTGTGTGGCTGTGCTTGCTGGGGGGGGTCTAGCGCAGCTCTCTGTGTCTCTCCCTGCTCATAGGCCCAAGTTGAGCCCGTCTGAGCACAAGCACTCATCCCCAGGCCTCTCCCGGCCCGTCCCATCACAGTAGCTAGTAGGCCTCTCACAAGGCCTTAGCTTAAGCTAATGTGTGTGTGTTTGGGGGGGAGGGGGGGGGGGCGCTCAGGATTGGGTGAGATTCTAGATTAATTTTGACGCTCCGGACGCAACGCCGCCATCCCCGTCTCGCTGTGACCTTGCGTCGCGGAGATAGGCGGTTGCTAGGGCCAGAATCGTATGTGAATCCGCAGCTAGCGTGCACCAGTCCCTGACTATGATAGGGGGTAATAGCCACAAGTGCACCGGGGTGCAGTTGGTTTTTTGGCCACAAGTCGTGCAGCGTTGGTGTTAGACTGGCGGCACCCCCATGCACCCCCATGTTTTCTGACGCTCCGGACGCAATGGCGCCACTCCCGTCTCGCTGTGACCTTGCGTCGCGGAGATAGGCGGTTGGCTAGGGCCAGAATCGTATGTGAATCCGCAGCTAGCGTGACATGTTCATCACATACGACTCCCGAGTTAGCGGGTTTTCACTCTTGGCCCCTTAGTGGCAGTATGGGAGAATGACAGTCTGTTCCATTTTTCATCACATACGACTCCCGAGATAGCGCGTATTCACTCTTGGCCCCTTAGTGGCAGTATGGGAGAATGACAGTCTGTTACATGTTCATCACATACGGCTCTTGAGTTAGCGCTTGGAGGTTTGCTAGGGCCGGAATCATATACGAACCCGCAGGTATACCATGGGTTTGAGATTTTTTCGGCTCTGCTTAAGGCTTTAACCCTTGCGAGGTTAGCTTAAGTGGGGCACAGTGCACCAGTACTTATCGGTGCTTAAGCCTGGTTGTCCGTGGGGGGGGTGGTACCCAGAGGGGGGGGGTGTTTGCCACTTTGTGTTGCGGGCTTAGCATAGAGGGTGTTAGCTAGTTTGATTAGCGTGTTTAATTTGGGTTAAGTTTAGGAGTAGGATACAGGGTAATGCTCCCAGGCTCACACACACGCGCGCAGGGGACAGAGAGGAGTCTTTGGAGCCTCTGTGAGCAGCAGCAGCCTGTGTGAGAACATGCACTGTCTCCTAGGCCTCTCTGTGCCTCTCCAAGCGTCAGGGGTCAAACCAGAGGTCAAGCTGTTGCGGGCTTAGCATAGAGGGTGTTAGCTAGTTTGATTAGTGTGTTTAATTTGGGTTAAGTTTAGGAGTAGGATACAGGGTAATGCTCCCAGGCTCACAGACACGCGCGCAGGGGACAGAGAGGAGTCTTTGGAGCCTCTGTGAGCAGCTGCAGCCTGTGTGAGCAACAGGCCCCTCTCTCTGTCCCTCTCTATCACCTGCGCGCGCGTGTGTGCGTGTGTGTGGCTGTGCCTGCTGTGGGGGGTCTAGCGCAGCTCTCTGTGTCTCTCCCTGCTCCTAGGCCCAAGTTGAGCCCGTCTGAGCACAAGCACTCATCCCCAGGCCTCTCCCGGCCCGTCCCATCACAGTAGCTAGTAGGCCTCTCACAAGGCCTTAGCTTAAGCTAATGTGTGTGTGTTTGGGGGGGAGGGGGGGGGGGCGCTCAGGATTGGGTGAGATTCTAGATTAATTTTGACGCTCCGGACGCAATGCCGCCATCCCCGTCTCGCTGTGACCTTGCGTCGCGGAGCTAGGAGGTTTGCTAGGGCCGGAATCATATACGAACCCGCAGGTATACCATGGGTTTGAGATTTTTTCGGCTCTGCTTAAGGCTTTAACCCTTGCGAGGTTAGCTTAAGTGGGGCACAGTGCACCAGTACTTATCGGTGCTTAAGCCTGGTTGTCCGTGGGGGGGGTGGTACCCAGAGGGGGGGGGTGTTTGCCACTTTGTGTTGCGGGCTTAGCATAGAGGGTGTTAGCTAGTTTGATTAGCGTGTTTAATTTGGGTTAAGTTTAGGAGTAGGATACAGGGTAATGCTCCCAGGCTCACACACACGCGCGCAGGGGACAGAGAGGAGTCTTTTGAGCCTCTGTGAGCAGCAGCAGCCTGTGTGAGAACATGCACTGTCTCCTAGGCCTCTCTGTGCCTCTCCAAGCGTCAGGGGTCAAACCAGAGGTCAAGCTGTTGCGGGCTTAGCATAGAGGGTGTTAGCTAGTTTGATTAGTGTGTTTAATTTGGGTTAAGTTTAGGAGTAGGATACAGGGTAATGCTCCCAGGCTCACAGACACGCGCGCAGGGGACAGAGAGGAGTCTTTGGAGCCTCTGTGAGCAGCTGCAGCCTGTGTGAGCAACAGGCCCCTCTCTCTGTCCCTCTCTATCACCTGCGCGCGCGTGTGTGCGTGTGTGTGGCTGTGCCTGCTGTGGGGGGTCTAGCGCAGCTCTCTGTGTCTCTCCCTGCTCCTAGGCCCAAGTTGAGCCCGTCTGAGCACAAGCACTCATCCCCAGGCCTCTCCCGGCCCGTCCCATCACAGTAGCTAGTAGGCCTCTCACAAGGCCTTAGCTTAAGCTAATGTGTGTGTGTTTGGGGGGGAGGGGGGGGGGGCGCTCAGGATTGGGTGAGATTCTAGATTAATTTTGACGCTCCGGACGCAATGCCGCCATCCCCGTCTCGCTGTGACCTTGCGTCGCGGAGCTAGGAGGTTTGCTAGGGCCGGAATCATATACGAACCCGCAGGTATACCATGGGTTTGAGATTTTTTCGGCTCTGCTTAAGGCTTTAACCCTTGCGAGGTTAGCTTAAGTGGGGCACAGTGCACCAGTACTTATCGGTGCTTAAGCCTGGTTGTCCGTGGGGGGGGGTGGTACCCAGAGGGGGGGGGTGTTTGCCACTTTGTGTTGCGGGCTTAGCATAGAGGGTGTTAGCTAGTTTGATTAGCGTGTTTAATTTGGGTTAAGTTTAGGAGTAGGATACAGGGTAATGCTCCCAGGCTCACACACACGCGCGCAGGGGACAGAGAGGAGTCTTTGGAGCCTCTGTGAGCAGCAGCAGCCTGTGTGAGAACATGCACTGTCTCCTAGGCCTCTCTGTGCCTCTCCAAGCGTCAGGGGTCAAACCAGAGGTCAAGCTGTAGCTAGTAGGCCTCTGACAAGGCCTCGGCCTAAGTTGGGGCCTCTGTGAGTAGCTGCAGGCTGTGTGAGCACAAGCACTCTTCCCCAAGCCTCTCCAAGCATCAGGGGTCAAGTCAGAGGTCAGCAGTAGCTAGTAGGCCTCTCACAAGGCCTCAGTCTAAGTTGGGGCCTCTGTGAGCAGCTGGGGCCTGTGGGTGGGTGTGTGTGTGTGTAGGGGTGCTGCAGTGGGTCTAGCACAGCTCTCTGTGTCTCCCCAAGCATCTAGGCCCAAGGTGGGGCCTCTCTGAGCAGCTGGATCCTCTCTGAGCAACAGGCCCCTCTCTCTGTCCCTCTCTATCACCTGCGCGCGCGTGTATGCGTGTGTGTGGCTGTGCTTGCTGGGGGGGGTCTAGCGCAGCTCTCTGTGTCTCTCCCTGCTCATAGGCCCAAGTTGAGCCCGTCTGAGCACAAGCACTCATCCCCAGGCCTCTCCCGGCCCGTCCCATCACAGTAGCTAGTAGGCCTCTCACAAGGCCTTAGCTTAAGCTAATGTGTGTGTGTTTGGGGGGGAGGGGGGGGGGGCGCTCAGGATTGGGTGAGATTCTAGATTAATTTTGACGCTCCGGACGCAACGCCGCCATCCCCGTCTCGCTGTGACCTTGCGTCGCGGAGATAGGCGGTTGCTAGGGCCAGAATCGTATGTGAATCCGCAGCTAGCGTGCACCAGTCCCTGACTATGATAGGGGGTAATAGCCACAAGTGCACCGGGGTGCAGTTGGTTTTTTGGCCACAAGTCGTGCAGCGTTGGTGTTAGACTGGCGGCACCCCCATGCACCCCCATGTTTTCTGACGCTCCGGACGCAATGGCGCCACTCCCGTCTCGCTGTGACCTTGCGTCGCGGAGATAGGCGGTTGGCTAGGGCCAGAATCGTATGTGAATCCGCAGCTAGCGTGACATGTTCATCACATACGACTCCCGAGTTAGCGGGTTTTCACTCTTGGCCCCTTAGTGGCAGTATGGGAGAATGACAGTCTGTTCCATTTTTCATCACATACGACTCCCGAGATAGCGCGTATTCACTCTAAGAGTGCAAGTTGGTTTTTTGGCCACAAGTCGTGCAGCGTTGGTGTTAGACTGGCGGCACCCCCATGCACCCCCATGTTTTCTGACGCTCCGGACGCAACGGCGCCACCCCCGTCTCGCTGTGACCTTGCGTCGCGGAGCTAGGCGGTTGGCTAGGGCCAGAATCATATACGAATCCGCAGTTAGCGTGCTTCCACATGCGGGGGGGGGTCGGGATTCACATGTGAGCACCTCCCTAGCGTGACTAGTGTCGCCCTCGTGTGGAAATCAGGCAGCTATGCCTCAGTGTTTTCACTCCTACTATCCCTGACTATGATAGGGGGTAATAGCCACAAGTGCACCGGGGTGCAGTTGGTTTTTTGACCACAAGTCGTGCAGCGTTGGTGTTAGACTGGCGGCACCCCCATGCACCCCCATGTTTTCTGACGCTCCGGACGCAATGGCGCCACTCCCGTCTCGCTGTGACCTTGCGTCGCGGAGATAGGCGGTTGGCTAGGGCCAGAATCGTATGTGAATCCGCAGCTAGCGTGACATGTTCATCACATACGACTCCCGAGATAGCGCGTATTCACTCTAAGAGTGCAAGTTGGTTTTTTGGCCACAAGTCGTGCAGCGTTGGTGTTAGACTGGCGGCACCCCCATGCACCCCCATGTTTTCTGACGCTCCGGACGCAATGCTGCCATCCCCGTCTCGCTGTGACCTTGCGTCGCGGAGATAGGCGGTTGCTAGGGCCAGAATCGTATGTGAATCCGCAGCTAGCGTGCACCAGTCCCTGACTATGATAGGGGGTAATAGCCACAAGTGCACCGGGGTGCAGTTGGTTTTTTGGCCACAAGTCGTGCAGCGTTGGTGTTAGACTGGCGGCACCCCCATGCACCCCCATGTTTTCTGACGCTCCGGACGCAATGGCGCCACTCCCGTCTCGCTGTGACCTTGCGTCGCGGAGATAGGCGGTTGGCTAGGGCCAGAATCGTATGTGAATCCGCAGCTAGCGTGACATGTTCATCACATACGACTCCCGAGTTAGCGGGTTTTCACTCTTGGCCCCTTAGTGGCAGTATGGGAGAATGACAGTCTGTTCCATTTTTCATCACATACGACTCCCGAGATAGCGCGTATTCACTCTTGGCCCCTTAGTGGCAGTATGGGAGAATGACAGTCTGTTACATGTTCATCACATACGGCTCTTGAGTTAGCGCTTGGAGGTTTGCTAGGGCCGGAATCATATACGAACCCGCAGGTATACCATGGGTTTGAGATTTTTTCGGCTCTGCTTAAGGCTTTAACCCTTGCGAGGTTAGCTTAAGTGGGGCACAGTGCACCAGTACTTATCGGTGCTTAAGCCTGGTTGTCCGTGGGGGGGGTGGTACCCAGAGGGGGGGGGTGTTTGCCACTTTGTGTTGTGGGCTTAGCATAGAGGGTGTTAGCTAGTTTGATTAGCGTGTTTAATTTGGGTTAAGTTTAGGAGTAGGATACAGGGTAATGCTCCCAGGCTCACACACACGCGCGCAGGGGACAGAGAGGAGTCTTTGGAGCCTCTGTGAGCAGCAGCAGCCTGTGTGAGAACATGCACTGTCTCCTAGGCCTCTCTGTGCCTCTCCAAGCGTCAGGGGTCAAACCAGAGGTCAAGCTGTTGCGGGCTTAGCATAGAGGGTGTTAGCTAGTTTGATTAGTGTGTTTAATTTGGGTTAAGTTTAGGAGTAGGATACAGGGTAATGCTCCCAGGCTCACAGACACGCGCGCAGGGGACAGAGAGGAGTCTTTGGAGCCTCTGTGAGCAGCTGCAGCCTGTGTGAGCAACAGGCCCCTCTCTCTGTCCCTCTCTATCACCTGCGCGCGCGTGTGTGCGTGTGTGTGGCTGTGCCTGCTGTGGGGGGTCTAGCGCAGCTCTCTGTGTCTCTCCCTGCTCCTAGGCCCAAGTTGAGCCCGTCTGAGCACAAGCACTCATCCCCAGGCCTCTCCCGGCCCGACCCATCACAGTAGCTAGTAGGCCTCTCACAAGGCCTTAGCTTAAGCTAATGTGTGTGTGTTTGGGGGGGAGGGGGGGGGGGGCGCTCAGGATTGGGTGAGATTCTAGATTAATTTTGACGCTCCGGACGCAATGCCGCCATCCCCGTCTCGCTGTGACCTTGCGTCGCGGAGCTAGGAGGTTTGCTAGGGCCGGAATCATATACGAACCCGCAGGTATACCATGGGTTTGAGATTTTTTCGGCTCTGCTTAAGGCTTTAACCCTTGCGAGGTTAGCTTAAGTGGGGCACAGTGCACCAGTACTTATCGGTGCTTAAGCCTGGTTGTCCGTGGGGGGGGGTGGTACCCAGAGGGGGGGGGTGTTTGCCACTTTGTGTTGCGGGCTTAGCATAGAGGGTGTTAGCTAGTTTGATTAGCGTGTTTAATTTGGGTTAAGTTAAGGGGAGGGGGGGGGGGGCGCTCAGGATTGGGTGAGATTCTAGATTAATTTTGACGCTCCGGACGCAATGCCGCCATCCCCGTCTCGCTGTGACCTTGCGTCGCGGAGATAGGCGGTTGCTAGGGCCAGAATCGTATGTGAATCCGCAGCTAGCGTGCACCAGTCCCTGACTATGATAGGGGGTAATAGCCACAAGTGCACCGGGGTGCAGTTGGTTTTTTGGCCACAAGTCGTGCAGCGTTGGTGTTAGACTGGCGGCACCCCCATGCACCCCCATGTTTTCTGACGCTCCGGACGCAATGGCGCCACTCCCGTCTCGCTGTGACCTTGCGTCGCGGAGATAGGCGGTTGGCTAGGGCCAGAATCGTATGTGAATCCGCAGCTAGCGTGACATGTTCATCACATACGACTCCCGAGATAGCGCGTATTCACTCTAAGAGTGCAAGTTGTTTTTTTGGCCACAAGTCGTGCAGCGTTGGTGTTAGACTGGCGGCACCCCCATGCACCCCCATGTTTTCTGACGCTCCGGACGCAATGCCGCCATCCCCGTCTCGCTGTGACCTTGCGTCGCGGAGATAGGCGGTTGCTAGGGCCAGAATCGTATGTGAATCCGCAGCTAGCGTGCACCAGTCCCTGACTATGATAGGGGGTAATAGCCACAAGTGCACCGGGGTGCAGTTGGTTTTTTGGCCACAAGTCGTGCAGCGTTGGTGTTAGACTGGCGGCACCCCCATGCACCCCCATGTTTTCTGACGCTCCGGACGCAATGGCACCACTCCCGTCTCGCTGTGACCTTGCGTCGCGGAGATAGGCGGTTGGCTAGGGCCAGAATCGTATGTGAATCCGCAGCTAGCGTGACATGTTCATCACATACGACTCCCGAGATAGCGCGTATTCACTCTAAGAGTGCAAGTTGTTTTTTTGGCCACAAGTCGTGCAGCGTTGGTGTTAGACTGGCGGCACCCCCATGCACCCCCATGTTTTCTGACGCTCCGGACGCAATGCCGCCATCCCCGTCTCGCTGTGACCTTGCGTCGCGGAGATAGGCGGTTGCTAGGGCCAGAATCGTATGTGAATCCGCAGCTAGCGTGCACCAGTCCCTGACTATGATAGGGGGTAATAGCCACAAGTGCACCGGGGTGCAGTTGGTTTTTTGGCCACAAGTCGTGCAGCGTTGGTGTTAGACTGGCGGCACCCCCATGCACCCCCATGTTTTCTGACGCTCCGGACGCAATGGCGCCACTCCCGTCTCGCTGTGACCTTGCGTCGCGGAGATAGGCGGTTGGCTAGGGCCAGAATCGTATGTGAATCCGCAGCTAGCGTGACATGTTCATCACATACGACTCCCGAGATAGCGCGTATTCACTCTAAGAGTGCAAGTTGGTTTTTTGGCCACAAGTCGTGCAGCGTTGGTGTTAGACTGGCGGCACCCCCATGCACCCCCATGTTTTCTGACGCTCCGGACGCAATGCCGCCATCCCCGTCTCGCTGTGACCTTGCGTCGCGGAGATAGGCGGTTGCTAGGGCCAGAATCGTATGTGAATCCGCAGCTAGCGTGCACCAGTCCCTGACTATGATAGGGGGTAATAGCCACAAGTGCACCGGGGTGCAGTTGGTTTTTTGGCCACAAGTCGTGCAGCGTTGGTGTTAGACTGGCGGCACCCCCATGCACCCCCATGTTTTCTGACGCTCCGGACGCAATGGCGCCACTCCCGTCTCGCTGTGACCTTGCGTCGCGGAGATAGGCGGTTGGCTAGGGCCAGAATCGTATGTGAATCCGCAGCTAGCGTGACATGTTCATCACATACGACTCCCGAGATAGCGCGTATTCACTCTAAGAGTGCAAGTTGTTTTTTTGGCCACAAGTCGTGCAGCGTTGGTGTTAGACTGGCGGCACCCCCATGCACCCCCATGTTTTCTGACGCTCCGGACGCAATGCCGCCATCCCCGTCTCGCTGTGACCTTGCGTCGCGGAGATAGGCGGTTGCTAGGGCCAGAATCGTATGTGAATCCGCAGCTAGCGTGCACCAGTCCCTGACTATGATAGGGGGTAATAGCCACAAGTGCACCGGGGTGCAGTTGGTTTTTTGGCCACAAGTCGTGCAGCGTTGGTGTTAGACTGGCGGCACCCCCATGCACCCCCATGTTTTCTGACGCTCCGGACGCAATGGCGCCACTCCCGTCTCGCTGTGACCTTGCGTCGCGGAGATAGGCGGTTGGCTAGGGCCAGAATCGTATGTGAATCCGAAGCTAGCGTGACATGTTCATCACATACGACTCCCGAGATAGCGCGTATTCACTCTAAGAGTGCAAGTTGGTTTTTTGGCCACAAGTCGTGCAGCGTTGGTGTTAGACTGGCGGCACCCCCATGCACCCCCATGTTTTCTGACGCTCCGGACGCAATGCCGCCATCCCCGTCTCGCTGTGACCTTGCGTCGCGGAGATAGGCGGTTGCTAGGGCCAGAATCGTATGTGAATCCGCAGCTAGCGTGACATGTTCATCACATACGACTCCCGAGTTAGCGGGTTTTCACTCTTGGCCCCTTAGTGGCAGTATGGGAGAATGACAGTCTGTTCCATTTTTCATCACATACGACTCCCGAGATAGCGCGTATTCACTCTTGGCCCCTTAGTGGCAGTATGGGAGAATGACAGTCTGTTACATGTTCATCACATACGGCTCTTGAGTTAGCGCTTGGAGGTTTGCTAGGGCCGGAATCATATACGAACCCGCAGGTATACCATGGGTTTGAGATTTTTTCGGCTCTGCTTAAGGCTTTAACCCTTGCGAGGTTAGCTTAAGTGGGGCACAGTGCACCAGTACTTATCGGTGCTTAAGCCTGGTTGTCCGTGGGGGGGTGGTACCCAGAGGGGGGGGGTGTTTGCCACTTTGTGTTGCGGGCTTAGCATAGAGGGTGTTAGCTAGTTTGATTAGCGTGTTTAATTTGGGTTAAGTTTAGGAGTAGGATACAGGGTAATGCTCCCAGGCTCACACACACGCGCGCAGGGGACAGAGAGGAGTCTTTGGAGCCTCTGTGAGCAGCAGCAGCCTGTGTGAGAACATGCACTGTCTCCTAGGCCTCTCTGTGCCTCTCCAAGCGTCAGGGGTCAAACCAGAGGTCAAGCTGTTGCGGGCTTAGCATAGAGGGTGTTAGCTAGTTTGATTAGCGTGTTTAATTTGGGTTAAGTTTAGGAGTAGGATACAGGGTAATGCTCCCAGGCTCACACACACGCGCGCAGGGGACAGAGAGGAGTCTTTGGAGCCTCTGTGAGCAGCTGCAGCCTGTGTGAGCAACAGGCCCCTCTCTCTGTCCCTCTCTATCACCTGCGCGCGCGCGTGTGCGTGTGTGTGGCTGTGCCTGCTGTGGGGGGTCTAGCGCAGCTCTCTGTGTCTCTCCCTGCTCCTAGGCCCAAGTTGAGCCCGTCTGAGCACAAGCACTCATCCCCAGGCCTCTCCCGGCCCGTCCCATCACAGTAGCTAGCAGGCCTCTCACAAGGCCTTGGCTTAAGCTAATGTGTGTGTGTTTGGGGGGGAGGGGGGGGGGGCGCTCAGGATTGGGTGAGATTCTAGATTAATTTTGGCGCTCCGGACGCAATGCCGCCATCCCCGTCTCGCTGTGACCTTGCGTCGCGGAGCTAGGAGGTTTGCTAGGGCCGGAATCATATACGAACCCGCAGGTATACCATGGGTTTGAGATTTTTTCGGCTCTGCTTAAGGCTTTAACCCTTGCGAGGTTAGCTTAAGTGGGGCACAGTGCACCAGTACTTATCGGTGCTTAAGCCTGGTTGTCCGTGGGGGGGTGGTACCCAGAGGGGGGGGGTGTTTGCCACTTTGTGTTGCGGGCTTAGCATAGAGGGTGTTAGCTAGTTTGATTAGCGTGTTTAATTTGGGTTAAGTTTAGGAGTAGGATACAGGGTAATGCTCCCAGGCTCACACACACGCGCGCAGGGGACAGAGAGGAGTCTTTGGAGCCTCTGTGAGCAGCTGCAGCCTGTGTGAGCAACAGGCCCCTCTCTCTGTCCCTCTCTATCACCTGCGCGCGCGTGTGTGCGTGTGTGTGGCTGTGCCTGCTGTGGGGGGTCTAGCGCAGCTCTCTGTGTCTCTCCCTGCTCCTAGGCCCAAGTTGAGCCCGTCTGAGCACAAGCACTCATCCCCAGGCCTCTCCCGGCCCGTCCCATCACAGTAGCTAGTAGGCCTCTCACAAGGCCTTAGCTTAAGCTAATGTGTGTGTGTTTGGGGGGGAGGGGGGGGGGGCGCTCAGGATTGGGTGAGATTCTAGATTAATTTTGACGCTCCGGACGCAATGCCGCCATCCCCGTCTCGCTGTGACCTTGCGTCGCGGAGCTAGGAGGTTTGCTAGGGCCGGAATCATATACGAACCCGCAGGTATACCATGGGTTTGAGATTTTTTCGGCTCTGCTTAAGGCTTTAACCCTTGCGAGGTTAGCTTAAGTGGGGCACAGTGCACCAGTACTTATCGGTGCTTAAGCCTGGTTGTCCGTGGGGGGGGTGGTACCCAGAGGGGGGGGGTGTTTGCCACTTTGTGTTGCGGGCTTAGCATAGAGGGTGTTAGCTAGTTTGATTAGCGTGTTTAATTTGGGTTAAGTTTAGGAGTAGGATACAGGGTAATGCTCCCAGGCTCACACACACGCGCGCAGGGGACAGAGAGGAGTCTTTGGAGCCTCTGTGAGCAGCAGCAGCCTGTGTGAGAACATGCACTGTCTCCTAGGCCTCTCTGTGCCTCTCCAAGCGTCAGGGGTCAAACCAGAGGTCAAGCTGTTGCGGGCTTAGCATAGAGGGTGTTAGCTAGTTTGATTAGTGTGTTTAATTTGGGTTAAGTTTAGGAGTAGGATACAGGGTAATGCTCCCAGGCTCACAGACACGCGCGCAGGGGACAGAGAGGAGTCTTTGGAGCCTCTGTGAGCAGCTGCAGCCTGTGTGAGCAACAGGCCCCTCTCTCTGTCCCTCTCTATCACCTGCGCGCGCGTGTGTGCGTGTGTGTGGCTGTGCCTGCTGTGGGGGGTCTAGCGCAGCTCTCTGTGTCTCTCCCTGCTCCTAGGCCCAAGTTGAGCCCGTCTGAGCACAAGCACTCATCCCCAGGCCTCTCCCGGCCCGACCCATCACAGTAGCTAGTAGGCCTCTCACAAGGCCTTAGCTTAAGCTAATGTGTGTGTGTTTGGGGGGGAGGGGGGGGGGGCGCTCAGGATTGGGTGAGATTCTAGATTAATTTTGACGCTCCGGACGCAATGCCGCCATCCCCGTCTCGCTGTGACCTTGCGTCGCGGAGCTAGGAGGTTTGCTAGGGCCGGAATCATATACGAACCCGCAGGTATACCATGGGTTTGAGATTTTTTCGGCTCTGCTTAAGGCTTTAACCCTTGCGAGGTTAGCTTAAGTGGGGCACAGTGCACCAGTACTTATCGGTGCTTAAGCCTGGTTGTCCGTGGGGGGGGGTGGTACCCAGAGGGGGGGGGTGTTTGCCACTTTGTGTTGCGGGCTTAGCATAGAGGGTGTTAGCTAGTTTGATTAGCGTGTTTAATTTGGGTTAAGTTAAGGGGAGGGGGGGGGGGCGCTCAGGATTGGGTGAGATTCTAGATTAATTTTGACGCTCCGGACGCAACGCCGCCATCCCCGTCTCGCTGTGACCTTGCGTCGCGGAGATAGGCGGTTGCTAGGGCCAGAATCGTATGTGAATCCGCAGCTAGCGTGCACCAGTCCCTGACTATGATAGGGGGTAATAGCCACAAGTGCACCGGGGTGCAGTTGGTTTTTTGGCCACAAGTCGTGCAGCGTTGGTGTTAGACTGGCGGCACCCCCATGCACCCCCATGTTTTCTGACGCTCCGGACGCAATGGCGCCACTCCCGTCTCGCTGTGACCTTGCGTCGCGGAGATAGGCGGTTGGCTAGGGCCAGAATCGTATGTGAATCCGCAGCTAGCGTGACATGTTCATCACATACGACTCCCGAGTTAGCGGGTTTTCACTCTTGGCCCCTAAGTGGCAGTATGGGAGAATGACAGTCTGTTCCATTTTTCATCACATACGACTCCCGAGATAGCGCGTATTCACTCTAAGAGTGCAAGTTGGTTTTTTGGCCACAAGTCGTGCAGCGTTGGTGTTAGACTGGCAGCACCCCCATGCACCCCCATGTTTTCTGACGCTCCGGACGCAACGGCGCCACCCCCGTCTCGCTGTGACCTTGCGTCGCGGAGCTAGGCGGTTGGCTAGGGCCAGAATCATATACGAATCCGCAGTTAGCGTGCTTCCACATGCGGGGGGGGGTCGGGATTCACATGTGAGCACCTCCCTAGCGTGACTAGTGTCGCCCTCGTGTGGAAATCAGGCAGCTATGCCTCAGTGTTTTCACTCCTACTATCCCTGACTATGATAGGGGGTAATAGCCACAAGTGCACCGGGGTGCAGTTGGTTTTTTGGCCACAAGTCGTGCAGCGTTGGTGTTAGACTGGCGGCACCCCCATGCACCCCCATGTTTTCTGACGCTCCGGACGCAATGGCGCCACTCCCGTCTCGCTGTGACCTTGCGTCGCGGAGATAGGCGGTTGGCTAGGGCCAGAATCGTATGTGAATCCGCAGCTAGCGTGACATGTTCATCACATACGACTCCCGAGTTAGCGGGTTTTCACTCTTGGCCCCTTAGTGGCAGTATGGGAGAATGACAGTCTGTTCCATTTTTCATCACATACGACTCCCGAGATAGCGCGTATTCACTCTAAGAGTGCAAGTTGGTTTTTTGGCCACAAGTCGTGCAGCGTTGGTGTTAGACTGGCGGCACCCCCATGCACCCCCATGTTTTCTGACGCTCCGGACGCAACGGCGCCACCCCCGTCTCGCTGTGACCTTGCGTCGCGGAGCTAGGCGGTTGGCTAGGGCCAGAATCATATACGAATCCGCAGTTAGCGTGCTTCCACATGCGGGGGGGGGTCGGGATTCACATGTGAGCACCTCCCTAGCGTGACTAGTGTCGCCCTCGTGTGGAAATCAGGCAGCTATGCCTCAGTGTTTTCACTCCTACTATCCCTGACTATGATAGGGGGTAATAGCCACAAGTGCACCGGGGTGCAGTTGGTTTTTTGGCCACAAGTCGTGCAGCGTTGGTGTTAGACTGGCGGCACCCCCATGCACCCCCATGTTTTCTGACGCTCCGGACGCAATGGCGCCACTCCCGTCTCGCTGTGACCTTGCGTCGCGGAGATAGGCGGTTGGCTAGGGCCAGAATCGTATGTGAATCCGCAGCTAGCGTGACATGTTCATCACATACGACTCCCGAGTTAGCGGGTTTTCACTCTTGGCCCCTTAGTGGCAGTATGGGAGAATGACAGTCTGTTCCATTTTTCATCACATACGACTCCCGAGATAGCGCGTATTCACTCTAAGAGTGCAAGTTGGTTTTTTGGCCACAAGTCGTGCAGCGTTGGTGTTAGACTGGCGGCACCCCCATGCACCCCCATGTTTTCTGACGCTCCGGACGCAATGGCGCCACCCCCGTCTCGCTGTGACCTTGCGTCGCGGAGCTAGGCGGTTGGCTAGGGCCAGAATCATATACGAATCCGCAGTTAGCGTGCTTCCACATGCGGGGGGGGGTCGGGATTCACATGTGAGCACCTCCCTAGCGTGACTAGTGTCGCCCTCGTGTGGAAATCAGGCAGCTATGCCTCAGTGTTTTCACTCCTACTATCCCTGACTATGATAGGGGGTAATAGCCACAAGTGCACCGGGGTGCAGTTGGTTTTTTGGCCACAAGTCGTGCAGCGTTGGTGTTAGACTGGCGGCACCCCCATGCACCCCCATGTTTTCTGACGCTCCGGACGCAATGGCGCCACTCCCGTCTCGCTGTGACCTTGCGTCGCGGAGATAGGCGGTTGGCTAGGGCCAGAATCGTATGTGAATCCGCAGCTAGCGTGACATGTTCATCACATACGACTCCCGAGATAGCGCGTATTCACTCTAAGAGTGCAAGTTGGTTTTTTGGCCACAAGTCGTGCAGCGTTGGTGTTAGACTGGCGGCACCCCCATGCACCCCCATGTTTTCTGACGCTCCGGACGCAATGCCGCCATCCCCGTCTCGCTGTGACCTTGCGTCGCGGAGATAGGCGGTTGCTAGGGCCAGAATCGTATGTGAATCCGCAGCTAGCGTGCACCAGTCCCTGACTATGATAGGGGGTAATAGCCACAAGTGCACCGGGGTGCAGTTGGTTTTTTGGCCACAAGTCGTGCAGCGTTGGTGTTAGACTGGCGGCACCCCCATGCACCCCCATGTTTTCTGACGCTCCGGACGCAATGGCGCCACTCCCGTCTCGCTGTGACCTTGCGTCGCGGAGATAGGCGGTTGGCTAGGGCCAGAATCGTATGTGAATCCGCAGCTAGCGTGACATGTTCATCACATACGACTCCCGAGTTAGCGGGTTTTCACTCTTGGCCCCTTAGTGGCAGTATGGGAGAATGACAGTCTGTTCCATTTTTCATCACATACGACTCCCGAGATAGCGCGTATTCACTCTAAGAGTGCAAGTTGGTTTTTTGGCCACAAGTCGTGCAGCGTTGGTGTTAGACTGGCGGCACCCCCATGCACCCCCATGTTTTCTGACGCTCCGGACGCAACGGCGCCACCCCCGTCTCGCTGTGACCTTGCGTCGCGGAGCTAGGCGGTTGGCTAGGGCCAGAATCATATACGAATCCGCAGTTAGCGTGCTTCCACATGCGGGGGGGGGTCGGGATTCACATGTGAGCACCTCCCTAGCGTGACTAGTGTCGCCCTCGTGTGGAAATCAGGCAGCTATGCCTCAGTGTTTTCACTCCTACTATCCCTGACTATGATAGGGGGTAATAGCCACAAGTGCACCGGGGTGCAGTTGGTTTTTTGGCCACAAGTCGTGCAGCGTTGGTGTTAGACTGGCGGCACCCCCATGCACCCCCATGTTTTCTGACGCTCCGGACGCAATGGCGCCACTCCCGTCTCGCTGTGACCTTGCGTCGCGGAGATAGGCGGTTGGCTAGGGCCAGAATCGTATGTGAATCCGCAGCTAGCGTGACATGTTCATCACATACGACTCCCGAGTTAGCGGGTTTTCACTCTTGGCCCCTTAGTGGCAGTATGGGAGAATGACAGTCTGTTCCATTTTTCATCACATACGACTCCCGAGATAGCGCGTATTCACTCTAAGAGTGCAAGTTGGTTTTTTGGCCACAAGTCGTGCAGCGTTGGTGTTAGACTGGCGGCACCCCCATGCACCCCCATGTTTTCTGACGCTCCGGACGCAATGGCGCCACCCCCGTCTCGCTGTGACCTTGCGTCGCGGAGCTAGGCGGTTGGCTAGGGCCAGAATCATATACGAATCCGCAGTTAGCGTGCTTCCACATGCGGGGGGGGGTCGGGATTCACATGTGAGCACCTCCCTAGCGTGACTAGTGTCGCCCTCGTGTGGAAATCAGGCAGCTATGCCTCAGTGTTTTCACTCCTACTATCCCTGACTATGATAGGGGGTAATAGCCACAAGTGCACCGGGGTGCAGTTGGTTTTTTGGCCACAAGTCGTGCAGCGTTGGTGTTAGACTGGCGGCACCCCCATGCACCCCCATGTTTTCTGACGCTCCGGACGCAATGGCGCCACTCCCGTCTCGCTGTGACCTTGCGTCGCGGAGATAGGCGGTTGGCTAGGGCCAGAATCGTATGTGAATCCGCAGCTAGCGTGACATGTTCATCACATACGACTCCCGAGATAGCGCGTATTCACTCTAAGAGTGCAAGTTGTTTTTTTGGCCACAAGTCGTGCAGCGTTGGTGTTAGACTGGCGGCACCCCCATGCACCCCCATGTTTTCTGACGCTCCGGACGCAATGCCGCCATCCCCGTCTCGCTGTGACCTTGCGTCGCGGAGATAGGCGGTTGCTAGGGCCAGAATCGTATGTGAATCCGCAGCTAGCGTGCACCAGTCCCTGACTATGATAGGGGGTAATAGCCACAAGTGCACCGGGGTGCAGTTGGTTTTTTGGCCACAAGTCGTGCAGCGTTGGTGTTAGACTGGCGGCACCCCCATGCACCCCCATGTTTTCTGACGCTCCGGACGCAATGGCACCACTCCCGTCTCGCTGTGACCTTGCGTCGCGGAGATAGGCGGTTGGCTAGGGCCAGAATCGTATGTGAATCCGCAGCTAGCGTGACATGTTCATCACATACGACTCCCGAGATAGCGCGTATTCACTCTAAGAGTGCAAGTTGTTTTTTTGGCCACAAGTCGTGCAGCGTTGGTGTTAGACTGGCGGCACCCCCATGCACCCCCATGTTTTCTGACGCTCCGGACGCAATGCCGCCATCCCCGTCTCGCTGTGACCTTGCGTCGCGGAGATAGGCGGTTGCTAGGGCCAGAATCGTATGTGAATCCGCAGCTAGCGTGCACCAGTCCCTGACTATGATAGGGGGTAATAGCCACAAGTGCACCGGGGTGCAGTTGGTTTTTTGGCCACAAGTCGTGCAGCGTTGGTGTTAGACTGGCGGCACCCCCATGCACCCCCATGTTTTCTGACGCTCCGGACGCAATGGCGCCACTCCCGTCTCGCTGTGACCTTGCGTCGCGGAGATAGGCGGTTGGCTAGGGCCAGAATCGTATGTGAATCCGCAGCTAGCGTGACATGTTCATCACATACGACTCCCGAGTTAGCGGGTTTTCACTCTTGGCCCCTTAGTGGCAGTATGGGAGAATGACAGTCTGTTCCATTTTTCATCACATACGACTCCCGAGATAGCGCGTATTCACTCTAAGAGTGCAAGTTGGTTTTTTGGCCACAAGTCGTGCAGCGTTGGTGTTAGACTGGCGGCACCCCCATGCACCCCCATGTTTTCTGACGCTCCGGACGCAACGGCGCCACCCCCGTCTCGCTGTGACCTTGCGTCGCGGAGCTAGGCGGTTGGCTAGGGCCAGAATCATATACGAATCCGCAGTTAGCGTGCTTCCACATGCGGGGGGGGGTCGGGATTCACATGTGAGCACCTCCCTAGCGTGACTAGTGTCGCCCTCGTGTGGAAATCAGGCAGCTATGCCTCAGTGTTTTCACTCCTACTATCCCTGACTATGATAGGGGGTAATAGCCACAAGTGCACCGGGGTGCAGTTGGTTTTTTGGCCACAAGTCGTGCAGCGTTGGTGTTAGACTGGCGGCACCCCCATGCACCCCCATGTTTTCTGACGCTCCGGACGCAATGGCGCCACTCCCGTCTCGCTGTGACCTTGCGTCGCGGAGATAGGCGGTTGGCTAGGGCCAGAATCGTATGTGAATCCGCAGCTAGCGTGACATGTTCATCACATACGACTCCCGAGTTAGCGGGTTTTCACTCTTGGCCCCTTAGTGGCAGTATGGGAGAATGACAGTCTGTTCCATTTTTCATCACATACGACTCCCGAGATAGCGCGTATTCACTCTAAGAGTGCAAGTTGGTTTTTTGGCCACAAGTCGTGCAGCGTTGGTGTTAGACTGGCGGCACCCCCATGCACCCCCATGTTTTCTGACGCTCCGGACGCAACGGCGCCACCCCCGTCTCGCTGTGACCTTGCGTCGCGGAGCTAGGCGGTTGGCTAGGGCCAGAATCATATACGAATCCGCAGTTAGCGTGCTTCCACATGCGGGGGGGGGTCGGGATTCACATGTGAGCACCTCCCTAGCGTGACTAGTGTCGCCCTCGTGTGGAAATCAGGCAGCTATGCCTCAGTGTTTTCACTCCTACTATCCCTGACTATGATAGGGGGTAATAGCCACAAGTGCACCGGGGTGCAGTTGGTTTTTTGGCCACAAGTCGTGCAGCGTTGGTGTTAGACTGGCGGCACCCCCATGCACCCCCATGTTTTCTGACGCTCCGGACGCAATGGCGCCACTCCCGTCTCGCTGTGACCTTGCGTCGCGGAGATAGGCGGTTGGCTAGGGCCAGAATCGTATGTGAATCCGCAGCTAGCGTGACATGTTCATCACATACGACTCCCGAGATAGCGCGTATTCACTCTAAGAGTGCAAGTTGGTTTTTTGGCCACAAGTCGTGCAGCGTTGGTGTTAGACTGGCGGCACCCCCATGCACCCCCATGTTTTCTGACGCTCCGGACGCAATGCCGCCATCCCCGTCTCGCTGTGACCTTGCGTCGCGGAGATAGGCGGTTGCTAGGGCCAGAATCGTATGTGAATCCGCAGCTAGCGTGCACCAGTCCCTGACTATGATAGGGGGTAATAGCCACAAGTGCACCGGGGTGCAGTTGGTTTTTTGGCCACAAGTCGTGCAGCGTTGGTGTTAGACTGGCGGCACCCCCATGCACCCCCATGTTTTCTGACGCTCCGGACGCAATGGCGCCACTCCCGTCTCGCTGTGACCTTGCGTCGCGGAGATAGGCGGTTGGCTAGGGCCAGAATCGTATGTGAATCCGCAGCTAGCGTGACATGTTCATCACATACGACTCCCGAGTTAGCGGGTTTTCACTCTTGGCCCCTTAGTGGCAGTATGGGAGAATGACAGTCTGTTCCATTTTTCATCACATACGACTCCCGAGATAGCGCGTATTCACTCTTGGCCCCTTAGTGGCAGTATGGGAGAATGACAGTCTGTTACATGTTCATCACATACGGCTCTTGAGTTAGCGCTTGGAGGTTTGCTAGGGCCGGAATCATATACGAACCCGCAGGTATACCATGGGTTTGAGATTTTTTCGGCTCTGCTTAAGGCTTTAACCCTTGCGAGGTTAGCTTAAGTGGGGCACAGTGCACCAGTACTTATCGGTGCTTAAGCCTGGTTGTCCGTGGGGGGGGTGGTACCCAGAGGGGGGGGGTGTTTGCCACTTTGTGTTGCGGGCTTAGCATAGAGGGTGTTAGCTAGTTTGATTAGCGTGTTTAATTTGGGTTAAGTTTAGGAGTAGGATACAGGGTAATGCTCCCAGGCTCACACACACGCGCGCAGGGGACAGAGAGGAGTCTTTGGAGCCTCTGTGAGCAGCTGCAGCCTGTGTGAGCAACAGGCCCCTCTCTCTGTCCCTCTCTATCACCTGCGCGCGCGTGTGTGCGTGTGTGTGGCTGTGCCTGCTGTGGGGGGTCTAGCGCAGCTCTCTGTGTCTCTCCCTGCTCCTAGGCCCAAGTTGAGCCCGTCTGAGCACAAGCACTCATCCCCAGGCCTCTCCCGGCCCGTCCCATCACAGTAGCTAGTAGGCCTCTCACAAGGCCTTAGCTTAAGCTAATGTGTGTGTGTTTGGGGGGGAGGGGGGGGGGGGCGCTCAGGATTGGGTGAGATTCTAGATTAATTTTGACGCTCCGGACGCAATGCCGCCATCCCCGTCTCGCTGTGACCTTGCGTCGCGGAGCTAGGAGGTTTGCTAGGGCCGGAATCATATACGAACCCGCAGGTATACCATGGGTTTGAGATTTTTTCGGCTCTGCTTAAGGCTTTAACCCTTGCGAGGTTAGCTTAAGTGGGGCACAGTGCACCAGTACTTATCGGTGCTTAAGCCTGGTTGTCCGTGGGGGGGGTGGTACCCAGAGGGGGGGGGTGTTTGCCACTTTGTGTTGCGGGCTTAGCATAGAGGGTGTTAGCTAGTTTGATTAGCGTGTTTAATTTGGGTTAAGTTTAGGAGTAGGATACAGGGTAATGCTCCCAGGCTCACACACACGCGCGCAGGGGACAGAGAGGAGTCTTTGGAGCCTCTGTGAGCAGCAGCAGCCTGTGTGAGAACATGCACTGTCTCCTAGGCCTCTCTGTGCCTCTCCAAGCGTCAGGGGTCAAACCAGAGGTCAAGCTGTAGCTAGTAGGCCTCTGACAAGGCCTCGGCCTAAGTTGGGGCCTCTGTGAGTAGCTGCAGGCTGTGTGAGCACAAGCACTCTTCCCCAAGCCTCTCCAAGCATCAGGGGTCAAGTCAGAGGTCAGCAGTAGCTAGTAGGCCTCTCACAAGGCCTCAGTCTAAGTTATCGGTGCTTAAGCCTGGTTGTCCGTGGGGGGGTGGTACCCAGAGGGGGGGGGTGTTTGCCACTTTGTGTTGCGGGCTTAGCATAGAGGGTGTTAGCTAGTTTGATTAGCGTGTTTAATTTGGGTTAAGTTTAGGAGTAGGATACAGGGTAATGCTCCCAGGCTCACACACACGCGCGCAGGGGACAGAGAGGAGTCTTTGGAGCCTCTGTGAGCAGCTGCAGCCTGTGTGAGCAACAGGCCCCTCTCTCTGTCCCTCTCTATCACCTGCGCGCGCGTGTGTGCGTGTGTGTGGCTGTGCCTGCTGTGGGGGGTCTAGCGCAGCTCTCTGTGTCTCTCCCTGCTCCTAGGCCCAAGTTGAGCCCGTCTGAGCACAAGCACTCATCCCCAGGCCTCTCCCGGCCCGTCCCATCACAGTAGCTAGTAGGCCTCTCACAAGGCCTTAGCTTAAGCTAATGTGTGTGTGTTTGGGGGGGAGGGGGGGGGGCGCTCAGGATTGGGTGAGATTCTAGATTAATTTTGACGCTCCGGACGCAATGCCGCCATCCCCGTCTCGCTGTGACCTTGCGTCGCGGAGATAGGCGGTTGCTAGGGCCAGAATCGTATGTGAATCCGCAGCTAGCGTGCACCAGTCCCTGACTATGATAGGGGGTAATAGCCACAAGTGCACCGGGGTGCAGTTGGTTTTTTGGCCACAAGTCGTGCAGCGTTGGTGTTAGACTGGCGGCACCCCCATGCACCCCCATGTTTTCTGACGCTCCGGACGCAATGGCGCCACTCCCGTCTCGCTGTGACCTTGCGTCGCGGAGATAGGCGGTTGGCTAGGGCCAGAATCGTATGTGAATCCGCAGCTAGCGTGACATGTTCATCACATACGACTCCCGAGTTAGCGGGTTTTCACTCTTGGCCCCTTAGTGGCAGTATGGGAGAATGACAGTCTGTTCCATTTTTCATCACATACGACTCCCGAGATAGCGCGTATTCACTCTAAGAGTGCAAGTTGGTTTTTTGGCCACAAGTCGTGCAGCGTTGGTGTTAGACTGGCGGCACCCCCATGCACCCCCATGTTTTCTGACGCTCCGGACGCAACGGCGCCACCCCCGTCTCGCTGTGACCTTGCGTCGCGGAGCTAGGCGGTTGGCTAGGGCCAGAATCATATACGAATCCGCAGTTAGCGTGCTTCCACATGCGGGGGGGGGTCGGGATTCACATGTGAGCACCTCCCTAGCGTGACTAGTGTCGCCCTCGTGTGGAAATCAGGCAGCTATGCCTCAGTGTTTTCACTCCTACTATCCCTGACTATGATAGGGGGTAATAGCCACAAGTGCACCGGGGTGCAGTTGGTTTTTTGGCCACAAGTCGTGCAGCGTTGGTGTTAGACTGGCGGCACCCCCATGCACCCCCATGTTTTCTGACGCTCCGGACGCAATGGCGCCACTCCCGTCTCGCTGTGACCTTGCGTCGCGGAGATAGGCGGTTGGCTAGGGCCAGAATCGTATGTGAATCCGCAGCTAGCGTGACATGTTCATCACATACGACTCCCGAGATAGCGCGTATTCACTCTAAGAGTGCAAGTTGGTTTTTTGGCCACAAGTCGTGCAGCGTTGGTGTTAGACTGGCGGCACCCCCATGCACACCCATGTTTTCTGACGCTCCGGACGCAATGCCGCCATCCCCGTCTCGCTGTGACCTTGCGTCGCGGAGATAGGCGGTTGCTAGGGCCAGAATCGTATGTGAATCCGCAGCTAGCGTGCACCAGTCCCTGACTATGATAGGGGGTAATAGCCACAAGTGCACCGGGGTGCAGTTGGTTTTTTGGCCACAAGTCGTGCAGCGTTGGTGTTAGACTGGCGGCACCCCCATGCACCCCCATGTTTTCTGACGCTCCGGACGCAATGGCGCCACTCCCGTCTCGCTGTGACCTTGCGTCGCGGAGATAGGCGGTTGGCTAGGGCCAGAATCGTATGTGAATCCGCAGCTAGCGTGACATGTTCATCACATACGACTCCCGAGATAGCGCGTATTCACTCTAAGAGTGCAAGTTGGTTTTTTGGCCACAAGTCGTGCAGCGTTGGTGTTAGACTGGCGGCACCCCCATGCACCCCCATGTTTTCTGACGCTCCGGACGCAATGGCGCCACTCCCGTCTCGCTGTGACCTTGCGTCGCGGAGATAGGCGGTTGGCTAGGGCCAGAATCGTATGTGAATCCGCAGCTAGCGTGACATGTTCATCACATACGACTCCCGAGATAGCGCGTATTCACTCTAAGAGTGCAAGTTGGTTTTTTGGCCACAAGTCGTGCAGCGTTGGTGTTAGACTGGCGGCACCCCCATGCACCCCCATGTTTTCTGACGCTCCGGACGCAATGCCGCCATCCCCGTCTCGCTGTGACCTTGCGTCGCGGAGATAGGCGGTTGCTAGGGCCAGAATCGTATGTGAATCCGCAGCTAGCGTGCACCAGTCCCTGACTATGATAGGGGGTAATAGCCACAAGTGCACCGGGGTGCAGTTGGTTTTTTGGCCACAAGTCGTGCAGCGTTGGTGTTAGACTGGCGGCACCCCCATGCACCCCCATGTTTTCTGACGCTCCGGACGCAACGGCGCCACCCCCGTCTCGCTGTGACCTTGCGTCGCGGAGCTAGGCGGTTGGCTAGGGCCAGAATCATATACGAATCCGCAGTTAGCGTGCTTCCACATGCGGGGGGGGGTCGGGATTCACATGTGAGCACCTCCCTAGCGTGACTAGTGTCGCCCTCGTGTGGAAATCAGGCAGCTATGCCTCAGTGTTTTCACTCCTACTATCCCTGACTATGATAGGGGGTAATAGCCACAAGTGCACCGGGGTGCAGTTGGTTTTTTGGCCACAAGTCGTGCAGCGTTGGTGTTAGACTGGCGGCACCCCCATGCACCCCCATGTTTTCTGACGCTCCGGACGCAATGGCGCCACTCCCGTCTCGCTGTGACCTTGCGTCGCGGAGATAGGCGGTTGGCTAGGGCCAGAATCGTATGTGAATCCGCAGCTAGCGTGACATGTTCATCACATACGACTCCCGAGTTAGCGGGTTTTCACTCTTGGCCCCTTAGTGGCAGTATGGGAGAATGACAGTCTGTTCCATTTTTCATCACATACGACTCCCGAGATAGCGCGTATTCACTCTAAGAGTGCAAGTTGGTTTTTTGGCCACAAGTCGTGCAGCGTTGGTGTTAGACTGGCGGCACCCCCATGCACCCCCATGTTTTCTGACGCTCCGGACGCAACGGCGCCACCCCCGTCTCGCTGTGACCTTGCGTCGCGGAGCTAGGCGGTTGGCTAGGGCCAGAATCATATACGAATCCGCAGTTAGCGTGCTTCCACATGCGGGGGGGGGTCGGGATTCACATGTGAGCACCTCCCTAGCGTGACTAGTGTCGCCCTCGTGTGGAAATCAGGCAGCTATGCCTCAGTGTTTTCACTCCTACTATCCCTGACTATGATAGGGGGTAATAGCCACAAGTGCACCGGGGTGCAGTTGGTTTTTTGGCCACAAGTCGTGCAGCGTTGGTGTTAGACTGGCGGCACCCCCATGCACCCCCATGTTTTCTGACGCTCCGGACGCAACGGCGCCACCCCCGTCTCGCTGTGACCTTGCGTCGCGGAGCTAGGCGGTTGGCTAGGGCCAGAATCATATACGAATCCGCAGTTAGCGTGCTTCCACATGCGGGGGGGGGTCGGGATTCACATGTGAGCACCTCCCTAGCGTGACTAGTGTCGCCCTCGTGTGGAAATCAGGCAGCTATGCCTCAGTGTTTTCACTCCTACTATCCCTGACTATGATAGGGGGTAATAGCCACAAGTGCACCGGGGTGCAGTTGGTTTTTTGGCCACAAGTCGTGCAGCGTTGGTGTTAGACTGGCGGCACCCCCATGCACCCCCATGTTTTCTGACGCTCCGGACGCAACGGCGCCACCCCCGTCTCGCTGTGACCTTGCGTCGCGGAGCTAGGCGGTTGGCTAGGGCCAGAATCATATACGAATCCGCAGTTAGCGTGCTTCCACATGCGGGGGGGGGTCGGGATTCACATGTGAGCACCTCCCTAGCGTGACTAGTGTCGCCCTCGTGTGGAAATCAGGCAGCTATGCCTCAGTGTTTTCACTCCTACTATCCCTGACTATGATAGGGGGTAATAGCCACAAGTGCACCGGGGTGCAGTTGGTTTTTTGGCCACAAGTCGTGCAGCGTTGGTGTTAGACTGGCGGCACCCCCATGCACCCCCATGTTTTCTGACGCTCCGGACGCAATGGCGCCACTCCCGTCTCGCTGTGACCTTGCGTCGCGGAGATAGGCGGTTGGCTAGGGCCAGAATCGTATGTGAATCCGCAGCTAGCGTGACATGTTCATCACATACGACTCCCGAGTTAGCGGGTTTTCACTCTTGGCCCCTTAGTGGCAGTATGGGAGAATGACAGTCTGTTCCATTTTTCATCACATACGACTCCCGAGATAGCGCGTATTCACTCTAAGAGTGCAAGTTGGTTTTTTGGCCACAAGTCGTGCAGCGTTGGTGTTAGACTGGCGGCACCCCCATGCACCCCCATGTTTTCTGACGCTCCGGACGCAACGGCGCCACCCCCGTCTCGCTGTGACCTTGCGTCGCGGAGCTAGGCGGTTGGCTAGGGCCAGAATCATATACGAATCCGCAGTTAGCGTGCTTCCACATGCGGGGGGGGGTCGGGATTCACATGTGAGCACCTCCCTAGCGTGACTAGTGTCGCCCTCGTGTGGAAATCAGGCAGCTATGCCTCAGTGTTTTCACTCCTACTATCCCTGACTATGATAGGGGGTAATAGCCACAAGTGCACCGGGGTGCAGTTGGTTTTTTGGCCACAAGTCGTGCAGCGTTGGTGTTAGACTGGCGGCACCCCCATGCACCCCCATGTTTTCTGACGCTCCGGACGCAATGGCGCCACTCCCGTCTCGCTGTGACCTTGCGTCGCGGAGATAGGCGGTTGGCTAGGGCCAGAATCGTATGTGAATCCGCAGCTAGCGTGACATGTTCATCACATACGACTCCCGAGTTAGCGGGTTTTCACTCTTGGCCCCTTAGTGGCAGTATGGGAGAATGACAGTCTGTTCCATTTTTCATCACATACGACTCCCGAGATAGCGCGTATTCACTCTAAGAGTGCAAGTTGGTTTTTTGGCCACAAGTCGTGCAGCGTTGGTGTTAGACTGGCGGCACCCCCATGCACCCCCATGTTTTCTGACGCTCCGGACGCAACGGCGCCACCCCCGTCTCGCTGTGACCTTGCGTCGCGGAGCTAGGCGGTTGGCTAGGGCCAGAATCATATACGAATCCGCAGTTAGCGTGCTTCCACATGCGGGGGGGGGTCGGGATTCACATGTGAGCACCTCCCTAGCGTGACTAGTGTCGCCCTCGTGTGGAAATCAGGCAGCTATGCCTCAGTGTTTTCACTCCTACTATCCCTGACTATGATAGGGGGTAATAGCCACAAGTGCACCGGGGTGCAGTTGGTTTTTTGGCCACAAGTCGTGCAGCGTTGGTGTTAGACTGGCGGCACCCCCATGCACCCCCATGTTTTCTGACGCTCCGGACGCAACGGCGCCACCCCCGTCTCGCTGTGACCTTGCGTCGCGGAGCTAGGCGGTTGGCTAGGGCCAGAATCATATACGAATCCGCAGTTAGCGTGCTTCCACATGCGGGGGGGGGTCGGGATTCACATGTGAGCACCTCCCTAGCGTGACTAGTGTCGCCCTCGTGTGGAAATCAGGCAGCTATGCCTCAGTGTTTTCACTCCTACTATCCCTGACTATGATAGGGGGTAATAGCCACAAGTGCACCGGGGTGCAGTTGGTTTTTTGGCCACAAGTCGTGCAGCGTTGGTGTTAGACTGGCGGCACCCCCATGCACCCCCATGTTTTCTGACGCTCCGGACGCAACGGCGCCACCCCCGTCTCGCTGTGACCTTGCGTCGCGGAGCTAGGCGGTTGCTAGGGCCAGAATCGTATGTGAATCCGCAGCTAGCGTGCACCAGTCCCTGACTATGATAGGGGGTAATAGCCACAAGTGCACCGGGGTGCAGTTGGTTTTTTGGCCACAAGTCGTGCAGCGTTGGTGTTAGACTGGCGGCACCCCCATGCACCCCCATGTTTTCTGACGCTCCGGACGCAATGGCGCCACTCCCGTCTCGCTGTGACCTTGCGTCGCGGAGATAGGCGGTTGGCTAGGGCCAGAATCGTATGTGAATCCGCAGCTAGCGTGACATGTTCATCACATACGACTCCCGAGTTAGCGGGTTTTCACTCTTGGCCCCTTAGTGGCAGTATGGGAGAATGACAGTCTGTTCCATTTTTCATCACATACGACTCCCGAGATAGCGCGTATTCACTCTTGGCCCCTTAGTGGCAGTATGGGAGAATGACAGTCTGTTACATGTTCATCACATACGGCTCTTGAGTTAGCGCTTGGAGGTTTGCTAGGGCCGGAATCATATACGAACCCGCAGGTATACCATGGGTTTGAGATTTTTTCGGCTCTGCTTAAGGCTTTAACCCTTGCGAGGTTAGCTTAAGTGGGGCACAGTGCACCAGTACTTATCGGTGCTTAAGCCTGGTTGTCCGTGGGGGGGGTGGTACCCAGAGGGGGGGGGTGTTTGCCACTTTGTGTTGCGGGCTTAGCATAGAGGGTGTTAGCTAGTTTGATTAGCGTGTTTAATTTGGGTTAAGTTTAGGAGTAGGATACAGGGTAATGCTCCCAGGCTCACACACACGCGCGCAGGGGACAGAGAGGAGTCTTTGGAGCCTCTGTGAGCAGCAGCAGCCTGTGTGAGAACATGCACTGTCTCCTAGGCCTCTCTGTGCCTCTCCAAGCGTCAGGGGTCAAACCAGAGGTCAAGCTGTAGCTAGTAGGCCTCTGACAAGGCCTCGGCCTAAGTTGGGGCCTCTGTGAGTAGCTGCAGGCTGTGTGAGCACAAGCACTCTTCCCCAAGCCTCTCCAAGCATCAGGGGTCAAGTCAGAGGTCAGCAGTAGCTAGTAGGCCTCTCACAAGGCCTCAGTCTAAGTTGGGGCCTCTGTGAGCAGCTGGGGCCTGTGGGTGTGTGTGTGTGTGTGTAGGGGTGCTGCAGTGGGTCTAGCACAGCTCTCTGTGTCTCCCCAAGCATCTAGGCCCAAGGTGGGGCCTCTCTGAGCAGCTGGAGCCTCTCTGAGCAACAGGCCCCTCTCTCTGTCCCTCTCTATCACCTGCGCGCGCGTGTATGCGTGTGTGTGGCTGTGCTTGCTGGGGGGGGTCTAGCGCAGCTCTCTGTGTCTCTCCCTGCTCCTAGGCCCAAGTTGAGCCCGTCTGAGCACAAGCACTCATCCCCAGGCCTCTCCCGGCCCGTCCCATCACAGTAGCTAGTAGGCCTCTCACAAGGCCTTAGCTTAAGCTAATGTGTGTGTGTTTGGGGGGGAGGGGGGGGGGGCGCTCAGGATTGGGTGAGATTCTAGATTAATTTTGACGCTCCGGACGCAATGCCGCCATCCCCGTCTCGCTGTGACCTTGCGTCGCGGAGATAGGCGGTTGCTAGGGCCAGAATCGTATGTGAATCCGCAGCTAGCGTGACATGTTCATCACATACGACTCCCGAGTTAGCGGGTTTTCACTCTTGGCCCCTTAGTGGCAGTATGGGAGAATGACAGTCTGTTCCATTTTTCATCACATACGACTCCCGAGATAGCGCGTATTCACTCTAAGAGTGCAAGTTGGTTTTTTGGCCACAAGTCGTGCAGCGTTGGTGTTAGACTGGCGGCACCCCCATGCACCCCCATGTTTTCTGACGCTCCGGACGCAACGGCGCCACCCCCGTCTCGCTGTGACCTTGCGTCGCGGAGCTAGGCGGTTGGCTAGGGCCAGAATCATATACGAATCCGCAGTTAGCGTGCTTCCACATGCGGGGGGGGGTCGGGATTCACATGTGAGCACCTCCCTAGCGTGACTAGTGTCGCCCTCGTGTGGAAATCAGGCAGCTATGCCTCAGTGTTTTCACTCCTACTATCCCTGACTATGATAGGGGGTAATAGCCACAAGTGCACCGGGGTGCAGTTGGTTTTTTGGCCACAAGTCGTGCAGCGTTGGTGTTAGACTGGCGGCACCCCCATGCACCCCCATGTTTTCTGACGCTCCGGACGCAATGGCGCCACTCCCGTCTCGCTGTGACCTTGCGTCGCGGAGATAGGCGGTTGGCTAGGGCCAGAATCGTATGTGAATCCGCAGCTAGCGTGACATGTTCATCACATACGACTCCCGAGTTAGCGGGTTTTCACTCTTGGCCCCTTAGTGGCAGTATGGGAGAATGACAGTCTGTTCCATTTTTCATCACATACGACTCCCGAGATAGCGCGTATTCACTCTAAGAGTGCAAGTTGGTTTTTTGGCCACAAGTCGTGCAGCGTTGGTGTTAGACTGGCGGCACCCCCATGCACCCCCATGTTTTCTGACGCTCCGGACGCAACGGCGCCACCCCCGTCTCGCTGTGACCTTGCGTCGCGGAGCTAGGCGGTTGGCTAGGGCCAGAATCATATACGAATCCGCAGTTAGCGTGCTTCCACATGCGGGGGGGGGTCGGGATTCACATGTGAGCACCTCCCTAGCGTGACTAGTGTCGCCCTCGTGTGGAAATCAGGCAGCTATGCCTCAGTGTTTTCACTCCTACTATCCCTGACTATGATAGGGGGTAATAGCCACAAGTGCACCGGGGTGCAGTTGGTTTTTTGGCCACAAGTCGTGCAGCGTTGGTGTTAGACTGGCGGCACCCCCATGCACCCCCATGTTTTCTGACGCTCCGGACGCAATGGCGCCACTCCCGTCTCGCTGTGACCTTGCGTCGCGGAGATAGGCGGTTGGCTAGGGCCAGAATCGTATGTGAATCCGCAGCTAGCGTGACATGTTCATCACATACGACTCCCGAGTTAGCGGGTTTTCACTCTTGGCCCCTTAGTGGCAGTATGGGAGAATGACAGTCTGTTCCATTTTTCATCACATACGACTCCCGAGATAGCGCGTATTCACTCTAAGAGTGCAAGTTGGTTTTTTGGCCACAAGTCGTGCAGCGTTGGTGTTAGACTGGCGGCACCCCCATGCACCCCCATGTTTTCTGACGCTCCGGACGCAACGGCGCCACCCCCGTCTCGCTGTGACCTTGCGTCGCGGAGCTAGGCGGTTGGCTAGGGCCAGAATCATATACGAATCCGCAGTTAGCGTGCTTCCACATGCGGGGGGGGGTCGGGATTCACATGTGAGCACCTCCCTAGCGTGACTAGTGTCGCCCTCGTGTGGAAATCAGGCAGCTATGCCTCAGTGTTTTCACTCCTACTATCCCTGACTATGATAGGGGGTAATAGCCACAAGTGCACCGGGGTGCAGTTGGTTTTTTGGCCACAAGTCGTGCAGCGTTGGTGTTAGACTGGCGGCACCCCCATGCACCCCCATGTTTTCTGACGCTCCGGACGCAATGGCGCCACTCCCGTCTCGCTGTGACCTTGCGTCGCGGAGATAGGCGGTTGGCTAGGGCCAGAATCGTATGTGAATCCGCAGCTAGCGTGACATGTTCATCACATACGACTCCCGAGATAGCGCGTATTCACTCTAAGAGTGCAAGTTGGTTTTTTGGCCACAAGTCGTGCAGCGTTGGTGTTAGACTGGCTGCACCCCCATGCACCCCCATGTTTTCTGACGCTCCGGACGCAATGCCGCCATCCCCGTCTCGCTGTGACCTTGCGTCGCGGAGATAGGCGGTTGCTAGGGCCAGAATCGTATGTGAATCCGCAGCTAGCGTGCACCAGTCCCTGACTATGATAGGGGGTAATAGCCACAAGTGCACCGGGGTGCAGTTGGTTTTTTGGCCACAAGTCGTGCAGCGTTGGTGTTAGACTGGCGGCACCCCCATGCACCCCCATGTTTTCTGACGCTCCGGACGCAATGGCGCCACTCCCGTCTCGCTGTGACCTTGCGTCGCGGAGATAGGCGGTTGGCTAGGGCCAGAATCGTATGTGAATCCGCAGCTAGCGTGACATGTTCATCACATACGACTCCCGAGTTAGCGGGTTTTCACTCTTGGCCCCTTAGTGGCAGTATGGGAGAATGACAGTCTGTTCCATTTTTCATCACATACGACTCCCGAGATAGCGCGTATTCACTCTAAGAGTGCAAGTTGGTTTTTTGGCCACAAGTCGTGCAGCGTTGGTGTTAGACTGGCGGCACCCCCATGCACCCCCATGTTTTCTGACGCTCCGGACGCAACGGCGCCACCCCCGTCTCGCTGTGACCTTGCGTCGCGGAGCTAGGCGGTTGGCTAGGGCCAGAATCATATACGAATCCGCAGTTAGCGTGCTTCCACATGCGGGGGGGGGTCGGGATTCACATGTGAGCACCTCCCTAGCGTGACTAGTGTCGCCCTCGTGTGGAAATCAGGCAGCTATGCCTCAGTGTTTTCACTCCTACTATCCCTGACTATGATAGGGGGTAATAGCCACAAGTGCACCGGGGTGCAGTTGGTTTTTTGACCACAAGTCGTGCAGCGTTGGTGTTAGACTGGCGGCACCCCCATGCACCCCCATGTTTTCTGACGCTCCGGACGCAATGGCGCCACTCCCGTCTCGCTGTGACCTTGCGTCGCGGAGATAGGCGGTTGGCTAGGGCCAGAATCGTATGTGAATCCGCAGCTAGCGTGACATGTTCATCACATACGACTCCCGAGATAGCGCGTATTCACTCTAAGAGTGCAAGTTGGTTTTTTGGCCACAAGTCGTGCAGCGTTGGTGTTAGACTGGCGGCACCCCCATGCACCCCCATGTTTTCTGACGCTCCGGACGCAATGCTGCCATCCCCGTCTCGCTGTGACCTTGCGTCGCGGAGATAGGCGGTTGCTAGGGCCAGAATCGTATGTGAATCCGCAGCTAGCGTGCACCAGTCCCTGACTATGATAGGGGGTAATAGCCACAAGTGCACCGGGGTGCAGTTGGTTTTTTGGCCACAAGTCGTGCAGCGTTGGTGTTAGACTGGCGGCACCCCCATGCACCCCCATGTTTTCTGACGCTCCGGACGCAATGGCGCCACTCCCGTCTCGCTGTGACCTTGCGTCGCGGAGATAGGCGGTTGGCTAGGGCCAGAATCGTATGTGAATCCGCAGCTAGCGTGACATGTTCATCACATACGACTCCCGAGTTAGCGGGTTTTCACTCTTGGCCCCTTAGTGGCAGTATGGGAGAATGACAGTCTGTTCCATTTTTCATCACATACGACTCCCGAGATAGCGCGTATTCACTCTAAGAGTGCAAGTTGGTTTTTTGGCCACAAGTCGTGCAGCGTTGGTGTTAGACTGGCGGCACCCCCATGCACCCCCATGTTTTCTGACGCTCCGGACGCAACGGCGCCACCCCCGTCTCGCTGTGACCTTGCGTCGCGGAGCTAGGCGGTTGGCTAGGGCCAGAATCATATACGAATCCGCAGTTAGCGTGCTTCCACATGCGGGGGGGGGTCGGGATTCACATGTGAGCACCTCCCTAGCGTGACTAGTGTCGCCCTCGTGTGGAAATCAGGCAGCTATGCCTCAGTGTTTTCACTCCTACTATCCCTGACTATGATAGGGGGTAATAGCCACAAGTGCACCGGGGTGCAGTTGGTTTTTTGGCCACAAGTCGTGCAGCGTTGGTGTTAGACTGGCGGCACCCCCATGCACCCCCATGTTTTCTGACGCTCCGGACGCAATGGCGCCACTCCCGTCTCGCTGTGACCTTGCGTCGCGGAGATAGGCGGTTGGCTAGGGCCAGAATCGTATGTGAATCCGCAGCTAGCGTGACATGTTCATCACATACGACTCCCGAGTTAGCGGGTTTTCACTCTTGGCCCCTTAGTGGCAGTATGGGAGAATGACAGTCTGTTCCATTTTTCATCACATACGACTCCCGAGATAGCGCGTATTCACTCTTGGCCCCTTAGTGGCAGTATGGGAGAATGACAGTCTGTTACATGTTCATCACATACGGCTCTTGAGTTAGCGCTTGGAGGTTTGCTAGGGCCGGAATCATATACGAACCCGCAGGTATACCATGGGTTTGAGATTTTTTCGGCTCTGCTTAAGGCTTTAACCCTTGCGAGGTTAGCTTAAGTGGGGCACAGTGCACCAGTACTTATCGGTGCTTAAGCCTGGTTGTCCGTGGGGGGGGTGGTACCCAGAGGGGGGGGGTGTTTGCCACTTTGTGTTGCGGGCTTAGCATAGAGGGTGTTAGCTAGTTTGATTAGCGTGTTTAATTTGGGTTAAGTTAAGGGGAGGGGGGGGGGGCGCTCAGGATTGGGTGAGATTCTAGATTAATTTTGACGCTCCGGACGCAATGCCGCCATCCCCGTCTCGCTGTGACCTTGCGTCGCGGAGATAGGCGGTTGCTAGGGCCAGAATCGTATGTGAATCCGCAGCTAGCGTGCACCAGTCCCTGACTATGATAGGGGGTAATAGCCACAAGTGCACCGGGGTGCAGTTGGTTTTTTGGCCACAAGTCGTGCAGCGTTGGTGTTAGACTGGCGGCACCCCCATGCACCCCCATGTTTTCTGACGCTCCGGACGCAATGGCGCCACTCCCGTCTCGCTGTGACCTTGCGTCGCGGAGATAGGCGGTTGGCTAGGGCCAGAATCGTATGTGAATCCGCAGCTAGCGTGACATGTTCATCACATACGACTCCCGAGTTAGCGGGTTTTCACTCTTGGCCCCTTAGTGGCAGTATGGGAGAATGACAGTCTGTTCCATTTTTCATCACATACGACTCCCGAGATAGCGCGTATTCACTCTAAGAGTGCAAGTTGGTTTTTTGGCCACAAGTCGTGCAGCGTTGGTGTTAGACTGGCGGCACCCCCATGCACCCCCATGTTTTCTGACGCTCCGGACGCAACGGCGCCACCCCCGTCTCGCTGTGACCTTGCGTCGCGGAGCTAGGCGGTTGGCTAGGGCCAGAATCATATACGAATCCGCAGTTAGCGTGCTTCCACATGCGGGGGGGGGTCGGGATTCACATGTGAGCACCTCCCTAGCGTGACTAGTGTCGCCCTCGTGTGGAAATCAGGCAGCTATGCCTCAGTGTTTTCACTCCTACTATCCCTGACTATGATAGGGGGTAATAGCCACAAGTGCACCGGGGTGCAGTTGGTTTTTTGACCACAAGTCGTGCAGCGTTGGTGTTAGACTGGCGGCACCCCCATGCACCCCCATGTTTTCTGACGCTCCGGACGCAATGGCGCCACTCCCGTCTCGCTGTGACCTTGCGTCGCGGAGATAGGCGGTTGGCTAGGGCCAGAATCGTATGTGAATCCGCAGCTAGCGTGACATGTTCATCACATACGACTCCCGAGATAGCGCGTATTCACTCTAAGAGTGCAAGTTGGTTTTTTGGCCACAAGTCGTGCAGCGTTGGTGTTAGACTGGCGGCACCCCCATGCACCCCCATGTTTTCTGACGCTCCGGACGCAATGCTGCCATCCCCGTCTCGCTGTGACCTTGCGTCGCGGAGATAGGCGGTTGCTAGGGCCAGAATCGTATGTGAATCCGCAGCTAGCGTGCACCAGTCCCTGACTATGATAGGGGGTAATAGCCACAAGTGCACCGGGGTGCAGTTGGTTTTTTGGCCACAAGTCGTGCAGCGTTGGTGTTAGACTGGCGGCACCCCCATGCACCCCCATGTTTTCTGACGCTCCGGACGCAATGGCGCCACTCCCGTCTCGCTGTGACCTTGCGTCGCGGAGATAGGCGGTTGGCTAGGGCCAGAATCGTATGTGAATCCGCAGCTAGCGTGACATGTTCATCACATACGACTCCCGAGTTAGCGGGTTTTCACTCTTGGCCCCTTAGTGGCAGTATGGGAGAATGACAGTCTGTTCCATTTTTCATCACATACGACTCCCGAGATAGCGCGTATTCACTCTTGGCCCCTTAGTGGCAGTATGGGAGAATGACAGTCTGTTACATGTTCATCACATACGGCTCTTGAGTTAGCGCTTGGAGGTTTGCTAGGGCCGGAATCATATACGAACCCGCAGGTATACCATGGGTTTGAGATTTTTTCGGCTCTGCTTAAGGCTTTAACCCTTGCGAGGTTAGCTTAAGTGGGGCACAGTGCACCAGTACTTATCGGTGCTTAAGCCTGGTTGTCCGTGGGGGGGGTGGTACCCAGAGGGGGGGGGTGTTTGCCACTTTGTGTTGCGGGCTTAGCATAGAGGGTGTTAGCTAGTTTGATTAGCGTGTTTAATTTGGGTTAAGTTTAGGAGTAGGATACAGGGTAATGCTCCCAGGCTCACACACACGCGCGCAGGGGACAGAGAGGAGTCTTTGGAGCCTCTGTGAGCAGCAGCAGCCTGTGTGAGAACATGCACTGTCTCCTAGGCCTCTCTGTGCCTCTCCAAGCGTCAGGGGTCAAACCAGAGGTCAAGCTGTTGCGGGCTTAGCATAGAGGGTGTTAGCTAGTTTGATTAGTGTGTTTAATTTGGGTTAAGTTTAGGAGTAGGATACAGGGTAATGCTCCCAGGCTCACAGACACGCGCGCAGGGGACAGAGAGGAGTCTTTGGAGCCTCTGTGAGCAGCTGCAGCCTGTGTGAGCAACAGGCCCCTCTCTCTGTCCCTCTCTATCACCTGCGCGCGCGTGTGTGCGTGTGTGTGGCTGTGCCTGCTGTGGGGGGTCTAGCGCAGCTCTCTGTGTCTCTCCCTGCTCCTAGGCCCAAGTTGAGCCCGTCTGAGCACAAGCACTCATCCCCAGGCCTCTCCCGGCCCGTCCCATCACAGTAGCTAGTAGGCCTCTCACAAGGCCTTAGCTTAAGCTAATGTGTGTGTGTTTGGGGGGGAGGGGGGGGGGGCGCTCAGGATTGGGTGAGATTCTAGATTAATTTTGACGCTCCGGACGCAATGCCGCCATCCCCGTCTCGCTGTGACCTTGCGTCGCGGAGCTAGGAGGTTTGCTAGGGCCGGAATCATATACGAACCCGCAGGTATACCATGGGTTTGAGATTTTTTCGGCTCTGCTTAAGGCTTTAACCCTTGCGAGGTTAGCTTAAGTGGGGCACAGTGCACCAGTACTTATCGGTGCTTAAGCCTGGTTGTCCGTGGGGGGGGTGGTACCCAGAGGGGGGGGGTGTTTGCCACTTTGTGTTGCGGGCTTAGCATAGAGGGTGTTAGCTAGTTTGATTAGCGTGTTTAATTTGGGTTAAGTTTAGGAGTAGGATACAGGGTAATGCTCCCAGGCTCACACACACGCGCGCAGGGGACAGAGAGGAGTCTTTTGAGCCTCTGTGAGCAGCAGCAGCCTGTGTGAGAACATGCACTGTCTCCTAGGCCTCTCTGTGCCTCTCCAAGCGTCAGGGGTCAAACCAGAGGTCAAGCTGTTGCGGGCTTAGCATAGAGGGTGTTAGCTAGTTTGATTAGTGTGTTTAATTTGGGTTAAGTTTAGGAGTAGGATACAGGGTAATGCTCCCAGGCTCACAGACACGCGCGCAGGGGACAGAGAGGAGTCTTTGGAGCCTCTGTGAGCAGCTGCAGCCTGTGTGAGCAACAGGCCCCTCTCTCTGTCCCTCTCTATCACCTGCGCGCGCGTGTGTGCGTGTGTGTGGCTGTGCCTGCTGTGGGGGGTCTAGCGCAGCTCTCTGTGTCTCTCCCTGCTCCTAGGCCCAAGTTGAGCCCGTCTGAGCACAAGCACTCATCCCCAGGCCTCTCCCGGCCCGTCCCATCACAGTAGCTAGTAGGCCTCTCACAAGGCCTTAGCTTAAGCTAATGTGTGTGTGTTTGGGGGGGAGGGGGGGGGGGCGCTCAGGATTGGGTGAGATTCTAGATTAATTTTGACGCTCCGGACGCAATGCCGCCATCCCCGTCTCGCTGTGACCTTGCGTCGCGGAGCTAGGAGGTTTGCTAGGGCCGGAATCATATACGAACCCGCAGGTATACCATGGGTTTGAGATTTTTTCGGCTCTGCTTAAGGCTTTAACCCTTGCGAGGTTAGCTTAAGTGGGGCACAGTGCACCAGTACTTATCGGTGCTTAAGCCTGGTTGTCCGTGGGGGGGGGTGGTACCCAGAGGGGGGGGGTGTTTGCCACTTTGTGTTGCGGGCTTAGCATAGAGGGTGTTAGCTAGTTTGATTAGCGTGTTTAATTTGGGTTAAGTTTAGGAGTAGGATACAGGGTAATGCTCCCAGGCTCACACACACGCGCGCAGGGGACAGAGAGGAGTCTTTGGAGCCTCTGTGAGCAGCAGCAGCCTGTGTGAGAACATGCACTGTCTCCTAGGCCTCTCTGTGCCTCTCCAAGCGTCAGGGGTCAAACCAGAGGTCAAGCTGTAGCTAGTAGGCCTCTGACAAGGCCTCGGCCTAAGTTGGGGCCTCTGTGAGTAGCTGCAGGCTGTGTGAGCACAAGCACTCTTCCCCAAGCCTCTCCAAGCATCAGGGGTCAAGTCAGAGGTCAGCAGTAGCTAGTAGGCCTCTCACAAGGCCTCAGTCTAAGTTGGGGCCTCTGTGAGCAGCTGGGGCCTGTGGGTGGGTGTGTGTGTGTGTAGGGGTGCTGCAGTGGGTCTAGCACAGCTCTCTGTGTCTCCCCAAGCATCTAGGCCCAAGGTGGGGCCTCTCTGAGCAGCTGGATCCTCTCTGAGCAACAGGCCCCTCTCTCTGTCCCTCTCTATCACCTGCGCGCGCGTGTATGCGTGTGTGTGGCTGTGCTTGCTGGGGGGGGTCTAGCGCAGCTCTCTGTGTCTCTCCCTGCTCATAGGCCCAAGTTGAGCCCGTCTGAGCACAAGCACTCATCCCCAGGCCTCTCCCGGCCCGTCCCATCACAGTAGCTAGTAGGCCTCTCACAAGGCCTTAGCTTAAGCTAATGTGTGTGTGTTTGGGGGGGAGGGGGGGGGGGCGCTCAGGATTGGGTGAGATTCTAGATTAATTTTGACGCTCCGGACGCAACGCCGCCATCCCCGTCTCGCTGTGACCTTGCGTCGCGGAGATAGGCGGTTGCTAGGGCCAGAATCGTATGTGAATCCGCAGCTAGCGTGCACCAGTCCCTGACTATGATAGGGGGTAATAGCCACAAGTGCACCGGGGTGCAGTTGGTTTTTTGGCCACAAGTCGTGCAGCGTTGGTGTTAGACTGGCGGCACCCCCATGCACCCCCATGTTTTCTGACGCTCCGGACGCAATGGCGCCACTCCCGTCTCGCTGTGACCTTGCGTCGCGGAGATAGGCGGTTGGCTAGGGCCAGAATCGTATGTGAATCCGCAGCTAGCGTGACATGTTCATCACATACGACTCCCGAGTTAGCGGGTTTTCACTCTTGGCCCCTTAGTGGCAGTATGGGAGAATGACAGTCTGTTCCATTTTTCATCACATACGACTCCCGAGATAGCGCGTATTCACTCTAAGAGTGCAAGTTGGTTTTTTGGCCACAAGTCGTGCAGCGTTGGTGTTAGACTGGCGGCACCCCCATGCACCCCCATGTTTTCTGACGCTCCGGACGCAACGGCGCCACCCCCGTCTCGCTGTGACCTTGCGTCGCGGAGCTAGGCGGTTGGCTAGGGCCAGAATCATATACGAATCCGCAGTTAGCGTGCTTCCACATGCGGGGGGGGGTCGGGATTCACATGTGAGCACCTCCCTAGCGTGACTAGTGTCGCCCTCGTGTGGAAATCAGGCAGCTATGCCTCAGTGTTTTCACTCCTACTATCCCTGACTATGATAGGGGGTAATAGCCACAAGTGCACCGGGGTGCAGTTGGTTTTTTGACCACAAGTCGTGCAGCGTTGGTGTTAGACTGGCGGCACCCCCATGCACCCCCATGTTTTCTGACGCTCCGGACGCAATGGCGCCACTCCCGTCTCGCTGTGACCTTGCGTCGCGGAGATAGGCGGTTGGCTAGGGCCAGAATCGTATGTGAATCCGCAGCTAGCGTGACATGTTCATCACATACGACTCCCGAGATAGCGCGTATTCACTCTAAGAGTGCAAGTTGGTTTTTTGGCCACAAGTCGTGCAGCGTTGGTGTTAGACTGGCGGCACCCCCATGCACCCCCATGTTTTCTGACGCTCCGGACGCAATGCTGCCATCCCCGTCTCGCTGTGACCTTGCGTCGCGGAGATAGGCGGTTGCTAGGGCCAGAATCGTATGTGAATCCGCAGCTAGCGTGCACCAGTCCCTGACTATGATAGGGGGTAATAGCCACAAGTGCACCGGGGTGCAGTTGGTTTTTTGGCCACAAGTCGTGCAGCGTTGGTGTTAGACTGGCGGCACCCCCATGCACCCCCATGTTTTCTGACGCTCCGGACGCAATGGCGCCACTCCCGTCTCGCTGTGACCTTGCGTCGCGGAGATAGGCGGTTGGCTAGGGCCAGAATCGTATGTGAATCCGCAGCTAGCGTGACATGTTCATCACATACGACTCCCGAGTTAGCGGGTTTTCACTCTTGGCCCCTTAGTGGCAGTATGGGAGAATGACAGTCTGTTCCATTTTTCATCACATACGACTCCCGAGATAGCGCGTATTCACTCTTGGCCCCTTAGTGGCAGTATGGGAGAATGACAGTCTGTTACATGTTCATCACATACGGCTCTTGAGTTAGCGCTTGGAGGTTTGCTAGGGCCGGAATCATATACGAACCCGCAGGTATACCATGGGTTTGAGATTTTTTCGGCTCTGCTTAAGGCTTTAACCCTTGCGAGGTTAGCTTAAGTGGGGCACAGTGCACCAGTACTTATCGGTGCTTAAGCCTGGTTGTCCGTGGGGGGGGTGGTACCCAGAGGGGGGGGGTGTTTGCCACTTTGTGTTGTGGGCTTAGCATAGAGGGTGTTAGCTAGTTTGATTAGCGTGTTTAATTTGGGTTAAGTTTAGGAGTAGGATACAGGGTAATGCTCCCAGGCTCACACACACGCGCGCAGGGGACAGAGAGGAGTCTTTGGAGCCTCTGTGAGCAGCAGCAGCCTGTGTGAGAACATGCACTGTCTCCTAGGCCTCTCTGTGCCTCTCCAAGCGTCAGGGGTCAAACCAGAGGTCAAGCTGTTGCGGGCTTAGCATAGAGGGTGTTAGCTAGTTTGATTAGTGTGTTTAATTTGGGTTAAGTTTAGGAGTAGGATACAGGGTAATGCTCCCAGGCTCACAGACACGCGCGCAGGGGACAGAGAGGAGTCTTTGGAGCCTCTGTGAGCAGCTGCAGCCTGTGTGAGCAACAGGCCCCTCTCTCTGTCCCTCTCTATCACCTGCGCGCGCGTGTGTGCGTGTGTGTGGCTGTGCCTGCTGTGGGGGGTCTAGCGCAGCTCTCTGTGTCTCTCCCTGCTCCTAGGCCCAAGTTGAGCCCGTCTGAGCACAAGCACTCATCCCCAGGCCTCTCCCGGCCCGACCCATCACAGTAGCTAGTAGGCCTCTCACAAGGCCTTAGCTTAAGCTAATGTGTGTGTGTTTGGGGGGGAGGGGGGGGGGGGCGCTCAGGATTGGGTGAGATTCTAGATTAATTTTGACGCTCCGGACGCAATGCCGCCATCCCCGTCTCGCTGTGACCTTGCGTCGCGGAGCTAGGAGGTTTGCTAGGGCCGGAATCATATACGAACCCGCAGGTATACCATGGGTTTGAGATTTTTTCGGCTCTGCTTAAGGCTTTAACCCTTGCGAGGTTAGCTTAAGTGGGGCACAGTGCACCAGTACTTATCGGTGCTTAAGCCTGGTTGTCCGTGGGGGGGGGTGGTACCCAGAGGGGGGGGGTGTTTGCCACTTTGTGTTGCGGGCTTAGCATAGAGGGTGTTAGCTAGTTTGATTAGCGTGTTTAATTTGGGTTAAGTTAAGGGGAGGGGGGGGGGGGCGCTCAGGATTGGGTGAGATTCTAGATTAATTTTGACGCTCCGGACGCAATGCCGCCATCCCCGTCTCGCTGTGACCTTGCGTCGCGGAGATAGGCGGTTGCTAGGGCCAGAATCGTATGTGAATCCGCAGCTAGCGTGCACCAGTCCCTGACTATGATAGGGGGTAATAGCCACAAGTGCACCGGGGTGCAGTTGGTTTTTTGGCCACAAGTCGTGCAGCGTTGGTGTTAGACTGGCGGCACCCCCATGCACCCCCATGTTTTCTGACGCTCCGGACGCAATGGCGCCACTCCCGTCTCGCTGTGACCTTGCGTCGCGGAGATAGGCGGTTGGCTAGGGCCAGAATCGTATGTGAATCCGCAGCTAGCGTGACATGTTCATCACATACGACTCCCGAGATAGCGCGTATTCACTCTAAGAGTGCAAGTTGTTTTTTTGGCCACAAGTCGTGCAGCGTTGGTGTTAGACTGGCGGCACCCCCATGCACCCCCATGTTTTCTGACGCTCCGGACGCAATGCCGCCATCCCCGTCTCGCTGTGACCTTGCGTCGCGGAGATAGGCGGTTGCTAGGGCCAGAATCGTATGTGAATCCGCAGCTAGCGTGCACCAGTCCCTGACTATGATAGGGGGTAATAGCCACAAGTGCACCGGGGTGCAGTTGGTTTTTTGGCCACAAGTCGTGCAGCGTTGGTGTTAGACTGGCGGCACCCCCATGCACCCCCATGTTTTCTGACGCTCCGGACGCAATGGCACCACTCCCGTCTCGCTGTGACCTTGCGTCGCGGAGATAGGCGGTTGGCTAGGGCCAGAATCGTATGTGAATCCGCAGCTAGCGTGACATGTTCATCACATACGACTCCCGAGATAGCGCGTATTCACTCTAAGAGTGCAAGTTGTTTTTTTGGCCACAAGTCGTGCAGCGTTGGTGTTAGACTGGCGGCACCCCCATGCACCCCCATGTTTTCTGACGCTCCGGACGCAATGCCGCCATCCCCGTCTCGCTGTGACCTTGCGTCGCGGAGATAGGCGGTTGCTAGGGCCAGAATCGTATGTGAATCCGCAGCTAGCGTGCACCAGTCCCTGACTATGATAGGGGGTAATAGCCACAAGTGCACCGGGGTGCAGTTGGTTTTTTGGCCACAAGTCGTGCAGCGTTGGTGTTAGACTGGCGGCACCCCCATGCACCCCCATGTTTTCTGACGCTCCGGACGCAATGGCGCCACTCCCGTCTCGCTGTGACCTTGCGTCGCGGAGATAGGCGGTTGGCTAGGGCCAGAATCGTATGTGAATCCGCAGCTAGCGTGACATGTTCATCACATACGACTCCCGAGATAGCGCGTATTCACTCTAAGAGTGCAAGTTGGTTTTTTGGCCACAAGTCGTGCAGCGTTGGTGTTAGACTGGCGGCACCCCCATGCACCCCCATGTTTTCTGACGCTCCGGACGCAATGCCGCCATCCCCGTCTCGCTGTGACCTTGCGTCGCGGAGATAGGCGGTTGCTAGGGCCAGAATCGTATGTGAATCCGCAGCTAGCGTGCACCAGTCCCTGACTATGATAGGGGGTAATAGCCACAAGTGCACCGGGGTGCAGTTGGTTTTTTGGCCACAAGTCGTGCAGCGTTGGTGTTAGACTGGCGGCACCCCCATGCACCCCCATGTTTTCTGACGCTCCGGACGCAATGGCGCCACTCCCGTCTCGCTGTGACCTTGCGTCGCGGAGATAGGCGGTTGGCTAGGGCCAGAATCGTATGTGAATCCGCAGCTAGCGTGACATGTTCATCACATACGACTCCCGAGATAGCGCGTATTCACTCTAAGAGTGCAAGTTGTTTTTTTGGCCACAAGTCGTGCAGCGTTGGTGTTAGACTGGCGGCACCCCCATGCACCCCCATGTTTTCTGACGCTCCGGACGCAATGCCGCCATCCCCGTCTCGCTGTGACCTTGCGTCGCGGAGATAGGCGGTTGCTAGGGCCAGAATCGTATGTGAATCCGCAGCTAGCGTGCACCAGTCCCTGACTATGATAGGGGGTAATAGCCACAAGTGCACCGGGGTGCAGTTGGTTTTTTGGCCACAAGTCGTGCAGCGTTGGTGTTAGACTGGCGGCACCCCCATGCACCCCCATGTTTTCTGACGCTCCGGACGCAATGGCGCCACTCCCGTCTCGCTGTGACCTTGCGTCGCGGAGATAGGCGGTTGGCTAGGGCCAGAATCGTATGTGAATCCGAAGCTAGCGTGACATGTTCATCACATACGACTCCCGAGATAGCGCGTATTCACTCTAAGAGTGCAAGTTGGTTTTTTGGCCACAAGTCGTGCAGCGTTGGTGTTAGACTGGCGGCACCCCCATGCACCCCCATGTTTTCTGACGCTCCGGACGCAATGCCGCCATCCCCGTCTCGCTGTGACCTTGCGTCGCGGAGATAGGCGGTTGCTAGGGCCAGAATCGTATGTGAATCCGCAGCTAGCGTGACATGTTCATCACATACGACTCCCGAGTTAGCGGGTTTTCACTCTTGGCCCCTTAGTGGCAGTATGGGAGAATGACAGTCTGTTCCATTTTTCATCACATACGACTCCCGAGATAGCGCGTATTCACTCTTGGCCCCTTAGTGGCAGTATGGGAGAATGACAGTCTGTTACATGTTCATCACATACGGCTCTTGAGTTAGCGCTTGGAGGTTTGCTAGGGCCGGAATCATATACGAACCCGCAGGTATACCATGGGTTTGAGATTTTTTCGGCTCTGCTTAAGGCTTTAACCCTTGCGAGGTTAGCTTAAGTGGGGCACAGTGCACCAGTACTTATCGGTGCTTAAGCCTGGTTGTCCGTGGGGGGGTGGTACCCAGAGGGGGGGGGTGTTTGCCACTTTGTGTTGCGGGCTTAGCATAGAGGGTGTTAGCTAGTTTGATTAGCGTGTTTAATTTGGGTTAAGTTTAGGAGTAGGATACAGGGTAATGCTCCCAGGCTCACACACACGCGCGCAGGGGACAGAGAGGAGTCTTTGGAGCCTCTGTGAGCAGCAGCAGCCTGTGTGAGAACATGCACTGTCTCCTAGGCCTCTCTGTGCCTCTCCAAGCGTCAGGGGTCAAACCAGAGGTCAAGCTGTTGCGGGCTTAGCATAGAGGGTGTTAGCTAGTTTGATTAGCGTGTTTAATTTGGGTTAAGTTTAGGAGTAGGATACAGGGTAATGCTCCCAGGCTCACACACACGCGCGCAGGGGACAGAGAGGAGTCTTTGGAGCCTCTGTGAGCAGCTGCAGCCTGTGTGAGCAACAGGCCCCTCTCTCTGTCCCTCTCTATCACCTGCGCGCGCGCGTGTGCGTGTGTGTGGCTGTGCCTGCTGTGGGGGGTCTAGCGCAGCTCTCTGTGTCTCTCCCTGCTCCTAGGCCCAAGTTGAGCCCGTCTGAGCACAAGCACTCATCCCCAGGCCTCTCCCGGCCCGTCCCATCACAGTAGCTAGCAGGCCTCTCACAAGGCCTTGGCTTAAGCTAATGTGTGTGTGTTTGGGGGGGAGGGGGGGGGGGCGCTCAGGATTGGGTGAGATTCTAGATTAATTTTGGCGCTCCGGACGCAATGCCGCCATCCCCGTCTCGCTGTGACCTTGCGTCGCGGAGCTAGGAGGTTTGCTAGGGCCGGAATCATATACGAACCCGCAGGTATACCATGGGTTTGAGATTTTTTCGGCTCTGCTTAAGGCTTTAACCCTTGCGAGGTTAGCTTAAGTGGGGCACAGTGCACCAGTACTTATCGGTGCTTAAGCCTGGTTGTCCGTGGGGGGGTGGTACCCAGAGGGGGGGGGTGTTTGCCACTTTGTGTTGCGGGCTTAGCATAGAGGGTGTTAGCTAGTTTGATTAGCGTGTTTAATTTGGGTTAAGTTTAGGAGTAGGATACAGGGTAATGCTCCCAGGCTCACACACACGCGCGCAGGGGACAGAGAGGAGTCTTTGGAGCCTCTGTGAGCAGCTGCAGCCTGTGTGAGCAACAGGCCCCTCTCTCTGTCCCTCTCTATCACCTGCGCGCGCGTGTGTGCGTGTGTGTGGCTGTGCCTGCTGTGGGGGGTCTAGCGCAGCTCTCTGTGTCTCTCCCTGCTCCTAGGCCCAAGTTGAGCCCGTCTGAGCACAAGCACTCATCCCCAGGCCTCTCCCGGCCCGTCCCATCACAGTAGCTAGTAGGCCTCTCACAAGGCCTTAGCTTAAGCTAATGTGTGTGTGTTTGGGGGGGAGGGGGGGGGGGCGCTCAGGATTGGGTGAGATTCTAGATTAATTTTGACGCTCCGGACGCAATGCCGCCATCCCCGTCTCGCTGTGACCTTGCGTCGCGGAGCTAGGAGGTTTGCTAGGGCCGGAATCATATACGAACCCGCAGGTATACCATGGGTTTGAGATTTTTTCGGCTCTGCTTAAGGCTTTAACCCTTGCGAGGTTAGCTTAAGTGGGGCACAGTGCACCAGTACTTATCGGTGCTTAAGCCTGGTTGTCCGTGGGGGGGGTGGTACCCAGAGGGGGGGGGTGTTTGCCACTTTGTGTTGCGGGCTTAGCATAGAGGGTGTTAGCTAGTTTGATTAGCGTGTTTAATTTGGGTTAAGTTTAGGAGTAGGATACAGGGTAATGCTCCCAGGCTCACACACACGCGCGCAGGGGACAGAGAGGAGTCTTTGGAGCCTCTGTGAGCAGCAGCAGCCTGTGTGAGAACATGCACTGTCTCCTAGGCCTCTCTGTGCCTCTCCAAGCGTCAGGGGTCAAACCAGAGGTCAAGCTGTTGCGGGCTTAGCATAGAGGGTGTTAGCTAGTTTGATTAGTGTGTTTAATTTGGGTTAAGTTTAGGAGTAGGATACAGGGTAATGCTCCCAGGCTCACAGACACGCGCGCAGGGGACAGAGAGGAGTCTTTGGAGCCTCTGTGAGCAGCTGCAGCCTGTGTGAGCAACAGGCCCCTCTCTCTGTCCCTCTCTATCACCTGCGCGCGCGTGTGTGCGTGTGTGTGGCTGTGCCTGCTGTGGGGGGTCTAGCGCAGCTCTCTGTGTCTCTCCCTGCTCCTAGGCCCAAGTTGAGCCCGTCTGAGCACAAGCACTCATCCCCAGGCCTCTCCCGGCCCGACCCATCACAGTAGCTAGTAGGCCTCTCACAAGGCCTTAGCTTAAGCTAATGTGTGTGTGTTTGGGGGGGAGGGGGGGGGGGCGCTCAGGATTGGGTGAGATTCTAGATTAATTTTGACGCTCCGGACGCAATGCCGCCATCCCCGTCTCGCTGTGACCTTGCGTCGCGGAGCTAGGAGGTTTGCTAGGGCCGGAATCATATACGAACCCGCAGGTATACCATGGGTTTGAGATTTTTTCGGCTCTGCTTAAGGCTTTAACCCTTGCGAGGTTAGCTTAAGTGGGGCACAGTGCACCAGTACTTATCGGTGCTTAAGCCTGGTTGTCCGTGGGGGGGGGTGGTACCCAGAGGGGGGGGGTGTTTGCCACTTTGTGTTGCGGGCTTAGCATAGAGGGTGTTAGCTAGTTTGATTAGCGTGTTTAATTTGGGTTAAGTTAAGGGGAGGGGGGGGGGGCGCTCAGGATTGGGTGAGATTCTAGATTAATTTTGACGCTCCGGACGCAACGCCGCCATCCCCGTCTCGCTGTGACCTTGCGTCGCGGAGATAGGCGGTTGCTAGGGCCAGAATCGTATGTGAATCCGCAGCTAGCGTGCACCAGTCCCTGACTATGATAGGGGGTAATAGCCACAAGTGCACCGGGGTGCAGTTGGTTTTTTGGCCACAAGTCGTGCAGCGTTGGTGTTAGACTGGCGGCACCCCCATGCACCCCCATGTTTTCTGACGCTCCGGACGCAATGGCGCCACTCCCGTCTCGCTGTGACCTTGCGTCGCGGAGATAGGCGGTTGGCTAGGGCCAGAATCGTATGTGAATCCGCAGCTAGCGTGACATGTTCATCACATACGACTCCCGAGTTAGCGGGTTTTCACTCTTGGCCCCTAAGTGGCAGTATGGGAGAATGACAGTCTGTTCCATTTTTCATCACATACGACTCCCGAGATAGCGCGTATTCACTCTAAGAGTGCAAGTTGGTTTTTTGGCCACAAGTCGTGCAGCGTTGGTGTTAGACTGGCAGCACCCCCATGCACCCCCATGTTTTCTGACGCTCCGGACGCAACGGCGCCACCCCCGTCTCGCTGTGACCTTGCGTCGCGGAGCTAGGCGGTTGGCTAGGGCCAGAATCATATACGAATCCGCAGTTAGCGTGCTTCCACATGCGGGGGGGGGTCGGGATTCACATGTGAGCACCTCCCTAGCGTGACTAGTGTCGCCCTCGTGTGGAAATCAGGCAGCTATGCCTCAGTGTTTTCACTCCTACTATCCCTGACTATGATAGGGGGTAATAGCCACAAGTGCACCGGGGTGCAGTTGGTTTTTTGGCCACAAGTCGTGCAGCGTTGGTGTTAGACTGGCGGCACCCCCATGCACCCCCATGTTTTCTGACGCTCCGGACGCAATGGCGCCACTCCCGTCTCGCTGTGACCTTGCGTCGCGGAGATAGGCGGTTGGCTAGGGCCAGAATCGTATGTGAATCCGCAGCTAGCGTGACATGTTCATCACATACGACTCCCGAGTTAGCGGGTTTTCACTCTTGGCCCCTTAGTGGCAGTATGGGAGAATGACAGTCTGTTCCATTTTTCATCACATACGACTCCCGAGATAGCGCGTATTCACTCTAAGAGTGCAAGTTGGTTTTTTGGCCACAAGTCGTGCAGCGTTGGTGTTAGACTGGCGGCACCCCCATGCACCCCCATGTTTTCTGACGCTCCGGACGCAACGGCGCCACCCCCGTCTCGCTGTGACCTTGCGTCGCGGAGCTAGGCGGTTGGCTAGGGCCAGAATCATATACGAATCCGCAGTTAGCGTGCTTCCACATGCGGGGGGGGGTCGGGATTCACATGTGAGCACCTCCCTAGCGTGACTAGTGTCGCCCTCGTGTGGAAATCAGGCAGCTATGCCTCAGTGTTTTCACTCCTACTATCCCTGACTATGATAGGGGGTAATAGCCACAAGTGCACCGGGGTGCAGTTGGTTTTTTGGCCACAAGTCGTGCAGCGTTGGTGTTAGACTGGCGGCACCCCCATGCACCCCCATGTTTTCTGACGCTCCGGACGCAATGGCGCCACTCCCGTCTCGCTGTGACCTTGCGTCGCGGAGATAGGCGGTTGGCTAGGGCCAGAATCGTATGTGAATCCGCAGCTAGCGTGACATGTTCATCACATACGACTCCCGAGTTAGCGGGTTTTCACTCTTGGCCCCTTAGTGGCAGTATGGGAGAATGACAGTCTGTTCCATTTTTCATCACATACGACTCCCGAGATAGCGCGTATTCACTCTAAGAGTGCAAGTTGGTTTTTTGGCCACAAGTCGTGCAGCGTTGGTGTTAGACTGGCGGCACCCCCATGCACCCCCATGTTTTCTGACGCTCCGGACGCAATGGCGCCACCCCCGTCTCGCTGTGACCTTGCGTCGCGGAGCTAGGCGGTTGGCTAGGGCCAGAATCATATACGAATCCGCAGTTAGCGTGCTTCCACATGCGGGGGGGGGTCGGGATTCACATGTGAGCACCTCCCTAGCGTGACTAGTGTCGCCCTCGTGTGGAAATCAGGCAGCTATGCCTCAGTGTTTTCACTCCTACTATCCCTGACTATGATAGGGGGTAATAGCCACAAGTGCACCGGGGTGCAGTTGGTTTTTTGGCCACAAGTCGTGCAGCGTTGGTGTTAGACTGGCGGCACCCCCATGCACCCCCATGTTTTCTGACGCTCCGGACGCAATGGCGCCACTCCCGTCTCGCTGTGACCTTGCGTCGCGGAGATAGGCGGTTGGCTAGGGCCAGAATCGTATGTGAATCCGCAGCTAGCGTGACATGTTCATCACATACGACTCCCGAGATAGCGCGTATTCACTCTAAGAGTGCAAGTTGGTTTTTTGGCCACAAGTCGTGCAGCGTTGGTGTTAGACTGGCGGCACCCCCATGCACCCCCATGTTTTCTGACGCTCCGGACGCAATGCCGCCATCCCCGTCTCGCTGTGACCTTGCGTCGCGGAGATAGGCGGTTGCTAGGGCCAGAATCGTATGTGAATCCGCAGCTAGCGTGCACCAGTCCCTGACTATGATAGGGGGTAATAGCCACAAGTGCACCGGGGTGCAGTTGGTTTTTTGGCCACAAGTCGTGCAGCGTTGGTGTTAGACTGGCGGCACCCCCATGCACCCCCATGTTTTCTGACGCTCCGGACGCAATGGCGCCACTCCCGTCTCGCTGTGACCTTGCGTCGCGGAGATAGGCGGTTGGCTAGGGCCAGAATCGTATGTGAATCCGCAGCTAGCGTGACATGTTCATCACATACGACTCCCGAGTTAGCGGGTTTTCACTCTTGGCCCCTTAGTGGCAGTATGGGAGAATGACAGTCTGTTCCATTTTTCATCACATACGACTCCCGAGATAGCGCGTATTCACTCTAAGAGTGCAAGTTGGTTTTTTGGCCACAAGTCGTGCAGCGTTGGTGTTAGACTGGCGGCACCCCCATGCACCCCCATGTTTTCTGACGCTCCGGACGCAACGGCGCCACCCCCGTCTCGCTGTGACCTTGCGTCGCGGAGCTAGGCGGTTGGCTAGGGCCAGAATCATATACGAATCCGCAGTTAGCGTGCTTCCACATGCGGGGGGGGGTCGGGATTCACATGTGAGCACCTCCCTAGCGTGACTAGTGTCGCCCTCGTGTGGAAATCAGGCAGCTATGCCTCAGTGTTTTCACTCCTACTATCCCTGACTATGATAGGGGGTAATAGCCACAAGTGCACCGGGGTGCAGTTGGTTTTTTGGCCACAAGTCGTGCAGCGTTGGTGTTAGACTGGCGGCACCCCCATGCACCCCCATGTTTTCTGACGCTCCGGACGCAATGGCGCCACTCCCGTCTCGCTGTGACCTTGCGTCGCGGAGATAGGCGGTTGGCTAGGGCCAGAATCGTATGTGAATCCGCAGCTAGCGTGACATGTTCATCACATACGACTCCCGAGTTAGCGGGTTTTCACTCTTGGCCCCTTAGTGGCAGTATGGGAGAATGACAGTCTGTTCCATTTTTCATCACATACGACTCCCGAGATAGCGCGTATTCACTCTAAGAGTGCAAGTTGGTTTTTTGGCCACAAGTCGTGCAGCGTTGGTGTTAGACTGGCGGCACCCCCATGCACCCCCATGTTTTCTGACGCTCCGGACGCAATGGCGCCACCCCCGTCTCGCTGTGACCTTGCGTCGCGGAGCTAGGCGGTTGGCTAGGGCCAGAATCATATACGAATCCGCAGTTAGCGTGCTTCCACATGCGGGGGGGGGTCGGGATTCACATGTGAGCACCTCCCTAGCGTGACTAGTGTCGCCCTCGTGTGGAAATCAGGCAGCTATGCCTCAGTGTTTTCACTCCTACTATCCCTGACTATGATAGGGGGTAATAGCCACAAGTGCACCGGGGTGCAGTTGGTTTTTTGGCCACAAGTCGTGCAGCGTTGGTGTTAGACTGGCGGCACCCCCATGCACCCCCATGTTTTCTGACGCTCCGGACGCAATGGCGCCACTCCCGTCTCGCTGTGACCTTGCGTCGCGGAGATAGGCGGTTGGCTAGGGCCAGAATCGTATGTGAATCCGCAGCTAGCGTGACATGTTCATCACATACGACTCCCGAGATAGCGCGTATTCACTCTAAGAGTGCAAGTTGTTTTTTTGGCCACAAGTCGTGCAGCGTTGGTGTTAGACTGGCGGCACCCCCATGCACCCCCATGTTTTCTGACGCTCCGGACGCAATGCCGCCATCCCCGTCTCGCTGTGACCTTGCGTCGCGGAGATAGGCGGTTGCTAGGGCCAGAATCGTATGTGAATCCGCAGCTAGCGTGCACCAGTCCCTGACTATGATAGGGGGTAATAGCCACAAGTGCACCGGGGTGCAGTTGGTTTTTTGGCCACAAGTCGTGCAGCGTTGGTGTTAGACTGGCGGCACCCCCATGCACCCCCATGTTTTCTGACGCTCCGGACGCAATGGCACCACTCCCGTCTCGCTGTGACCTTGCGTCGCGGAGATAGGCGGTTGGCTAGGGCCAGAATCGTATGTGAATCCGCAGCTAGCGTGACATGTTCATCACATACGACTCCCGAGATAGCGCGTATTCACTCTAAGAGTGCAAGTTGTTTTTTTGGCCACAAGTCGTGCAGCGTTGGTGTTAGACTGGCGGCACCCCCATGCACCCCCATGTTTTCTGACGCTCCGGACGCAATGCCGCCATCCCCGTCTCGCTGTGACCTTGCGTCGCGGAGATAGGCGGTTGCTAGGGCCAGAATCGTATGTGAATCCGCAGCTAGCGTGCACCAGTCCCTGACTATGATAGGGGGTAATAGCCACAAGTGCACCGGGGTGCAGTTGGTTTTTTGGCCACAAGTCGTGCAGCGTTGGTGTTAGACTGGCGGCACCCCCATGCACCCCCATGTTTTCTGACGCTCCGGACGCAATGGCGCCACTCCCGTCTCGCTGTGACCTTGCGTCGCGGAGATAGGCGGTTGGCTAGGGCCAGAATCGTATGTGAATCCGCAGCTAGCGTGACATGTTCATCACATACGACTCCCGAGATAGCGCGTATTCACTCTAAGAGTGCAAGTTGTTTTTTTGGCCACAAGTCGTGCAGCGTTGGTGTTAGACTGGCGGCACCCCCATGCACCCCCATGTTTTCTGACGCTCCGGACGCAATGCCGCCATCCCCGTCTCGCTGTGACCTTGCGTCGCGGAGATAGGCGGTTGCTAGGGCCAGAATCGTATGTGAATCCGCAGCTAGCGTGCACCAGTCCCTGACTATGATAGGGGGTAATAGCCACAAGTGCACCGGGGTGCAGTTGTTTTTTTGGCCACAAGTCGTGCAGCGTTGGTGTTAGACTGGCGGCACCCCCATGCACCCCCATGTTTTCTGACGCTCCGGACGCAACGGCGCCACCCCCGTCTCGCTGTGACCTTGCGTCGCGGAGCTAGGCGGTTGGCTAGGGCCAGAATCATATACGAATCCGCAGTTAGCGTGCTTCCACATGCGGGGGGGGGGTCGGGATTCACATGTGAGCACCTCCCTAGCGTGACTAGTGTCGCCCTCGTGTGGAAATCAGGCAGCTATGCCTCAGTGTTTTCACTCCTACTATCCCTGACTATGATAGGGGGTAATAGCCACAAGTGCACCGGGGTGCAGTTGGTTTTTTGGCCACAAGTCGTGCAGCGTTGGTGTTAGACTGGCGGCACCCCCATGCACCCCCATGTTTTCTGACGCTCCGGACGCAATGGCGCCATCCCCGTCTCGCTGTGACCTTGCGTCGCGGAGATAGGCGGTTGCTAGGGCCAGAATCGTATGTGAATCCGCAGCTAGCGTGACATGTTCATCACATACGACTCCCGAGTTAGCGGGTTTTCACTCTTGGCCCCTTAGTGGCAGTATGGGAGAATGACAGTCTGTTCCATTTTTCATCACATACGACTCCCGAGATAGCGCGTATTCACTCTAAGAGTGCAAGTTGTTTTTTTGGCCACAAGTCGTGCAGCGTTGGTGTTAGACTGGCGGCACCCCCATGCACCCCCATGTTTTCTGACGCTCCGGACGCAATGGCGCCACTCCCGTCTCGCTGTGACCTTGCGTCGCGGAGATAGGCGGTTGGCTAGGGCCAGAATCGTATGTGAATCCGCAGCTAGCGTGACATGTTCATCACATACGACTCCCGAGTTAGCGGGTTTTCACTCTTGGCCCCTTAGTGGCAGTATGGGAGAATGACAGTCTGTTCCATTTTTCATCACATACGACTCCCGAGATAGCGCGTATTCACTCTTGGCCCCTTAGTGGCAGTATGGGAGAATGACAGTCTGTTACATGTTCATCACATACGGCTCTTGAGTTAGCGCTTGGAGGTTTGCTAGGGCCGGAATCATATACGAACCCGCAGGTATACCATGGGTTTGAGATTTTTTCGGCTCTGCTTAAGGCTTTAACCCTTGCGAGGTTAGCTTAAGTGGGGCACAGTGCACCAGTACTTATCGGTGCTTAAGCCTGGTTGTCCGTGGGGGGGGTGGTACCCAGAGGGGGGGGGTGTTTGCCACTTTGTGTTGCGGGCTTAGCATAGAGGGTGTTAGCTAGTTTGATTAGCGTGTTTAATTTGGGTTAAGTTTAGGAGTAGGATACAGGGTAATGCTCCCAGGCTCACACACACGCGCGCAGGGGACAGAGAGGAGTCTTTGGAGCCTCTGTGAGCAGCAGCAGCCTGTGTGAGAACATGCACTGTCTCCTAGGCCTCTCTGTGCCTCTCCAAGCGTCAGGGGTCAAACCAGAGGTCAAGCTGTTGCGGGCTTAGCATAGAGGGTGTTAGCTAGTTTGATTAGTGTGTTTAATTTGGGTTAAGTTTAGGAGTAGGATACAGGGTAATGCTCCCAGGCTCACAGACACGCGCGCAGGGGACAGAGAGGAGTCTTTGGAGCCTCTGTGAGCAGCTGCAGCCTGTGTGAGCAACAGGCCCCTCTCTCTGTCCCTCTCTATCACCTGCGCGCGCGTGTGTGCGTGTGTGTGGCTGTGCCTGCTGTGGGGGGTCTAGCGCAGCTCTCTGTGTCTCTCCCTGCTCCTAGGCCCAAGTTGAGCCCGTCTGAGCACAAGCACTCATCCCCAGGCCTCTCCCGGCCCGACCCATCACAGTAGCTAGTAGGCCTCTCACAAGGCCTTAGCTTAAGCTAATGTGTGTGTGTTTGGGGGGGAGGGGGGGGGGGCGCTCAGGATTGGGTGAGATTCTAGATTAATTTTGACGCTCCGGACGCAATGCCGCCATCCCCGTCTCGCTGTGACCTTGCGTCGCGGAGCTAGGAGGTTTGCTAGGGCCGGAATCATATACGAACCCGCAGGTATACCATGGGTTTGAGATTTTTTCGGCTCTGCTTAAGGCTTTAACCCTTGCGAGGTTAGCTTAAGTGGGGCACAGTGCACCAGTACTTATCGGTGCTTAAGCCTGGTTGTCCGTGGGGGGGGTGGTACCCAGAGGGGGGGGGTGTTTGCCACTTTGTGTTGCGGGCTTAGCATAGAGGGTGTTAGCTAGTTTGATTAGCGTGTTTAATTTGGGTTAAGTTTAGGAGTAGGATACAGGGTAATGCTCCCAGGCTCACACACACGCGCGCAGGGGACAGAGAGGAGTCTTTGGAGCCTCTGTGAGCAGCAGCAGCCTGTGTGAGAACATGCACTGTCTCCTAGGCCTCTCTGTGCCTCTCCAAGCGTCAGGGGTCAAACCAGAGGTCAAGCTGTTGCGGGCTTAGCATAGAGGGTGTTAGCTAGTTTGATTAGTGTGTTTAATTTGGGTTAAGTTTAGGAGTAGGATACAGGGTAATGCTCCCAGGCTCACAGACACGCGCGCAGGGGACAGAGAGGAGTCTTTGGAGCCTCTGTGAGCAGCTGCAGCCTGTGTGAGCAACAGGCCCCTCTCTCTGTCCCTCTCTATCACCTGCGCGCGCGTGTGTGCGTGTGTGTGGCTGTGCCTGCTGTGGGGGGTCTAGCGCAGCTCTCTGTGTCTCTCCCTGCTCCTAGGCCCAAGTTGAGCCCGTCTGAGCACAAGCACTCATCCCCAGGCCTCTCCCGGCCCGTCCCATCACAGTAGCTAGTAGGCCTCTCACAAGGCCTTAGCTTAAGCTAATGTGTGTGTGTTTGGGGGGGAGGGGGGGGGGGCGCTCAGGATTGGGTGAGATTCTAGATTAATTTTGACGCTCCGGACGCAATGCCGCCATCCCCGTCTCGCTGTGACCTTGCGTCGCGGAGCTAGGAGGTTTGCTAGGGCCGGAATCATATACGAACCCGCAGGTATACCATGGGTTTGAGATTTTTTCGGCTCTGCTTAAGGCTTTAACCCTTGCGAGGTTAGCTTAAGTGGGGCACAGTGCACCAGTACTTATCGGTGCTTAAGCCTGGTTGTCCGTGGGGGGGTGGTACCCAGAGGGGGGGGGTGTTTGCCACTTTGTGTTGCGGGCTTAGCATAGAGGGTGTTAGCTAGTTTGATTAGCGTGTTTAATTTGGGTTAAGTTTAGGAGTAGGATACAGGGTAATGCTCCCAGGCTCACACACACGCGCGCAGGGGACAGAGAGGAGTCTTTGGAGCCTCTGTGAGCAGCAGCAGCCTGTGTGAGAACATGCACTGTCTCCTAGGCCTCTCTGTGCCTCTCCAAGCGTCAGGGGTCAAACCAGAGGTCAAGCTGTAGCTAGTAGGCCTCTGACAAGGCCTCGGCCTAAGTTGGGGCCTCTGTGAGTAGCTGCAGGCTGTGTGAGCACAAGCACTCTTCCCCAAGCCTCTCCAAGCATCAGGGGTCAAGTCAGAGGTCAGCAGTAGCTAGTAGGCCTCTCACAAGGCCTCAGTCTAAGTTGGGGCCTCTGTGAGCAGCTGGGGCCTGTGGGTGGGTGTGTGTGTGTGTAGGGGTGCTGCAGTGGGTCTAGCACAGCTCTCTGTGTCTCCCCAAGCATCTAGGCCCAAGGTGGGGCCTCTCTGAGCAGCTGGAGCCTCTCTGAGCAACAGGCCCCTCTCTCTGTCCCTCTCTATCACCTGCGCGCGCGTGTATGCGTGTGTGTGGCTGTGCTTGCTGGGGGGGGTCTAGCGCAGCTCTCTGTGTCTCTCCCTGCTCCTAGGCCCAAGTTGAGCCCGTCTGAGCACAAGCACTCATCCCCAGGCCTCTCCCGGCCCGTCCCATCACAGTAGCTAGTAGGCCTCTCACAAGGCCTTAGCTTAAGCTAATGTGTGTGTGTTTGGGGGGGAGGGGGGGGGGCGCTCAGGATTGGGTGAGATTCTAGATTAATTTTGACGCTCCGGACGCAATGCCGCCATCCCCGTCTCGCTGTGACCTTGCGTCGCGGAGATAGGCGGTTGCTAGGGCCGGAATCATATGTGAATCCGCAGCTAGCGTGCACCAGTCCCTGACTATGATAGGGGGTAATAGCCACAAGTGCACCGGGGTGCAGTTGGTTTTTTGGCCACAAGTCGTGCAGCGTTGGTGTTAGACTGGCGGCACCCCCATGCACCCCCATGTTTTCTGACGCTCCGGACGCAATGGCGCCACTCCCGTCTCGCTGTGACCTTGCGTCGCGGAGATAGGCGGTTGGCTAGGGCCAGAATCGTATGTGAATCCGCAGCTAGCGTGACATGTTCATCACATACGACTCCCGAGATAGCGCGTATTCACTCTAAGAGTGCAAGTTGTTTTTTTTGGCCACAAGTCGTGCAGCGTTGGTGTTAGACTGGCGGCACCCCCATGCACCCCCATGTTTTCTGACGCTCCGGACGCAATGCCGCCATCCCCGTCTCGCTGTGACCTTGCGTCGCGGAGATAGGCGGTTGCTATGGCCAGAATCGTATGTGAATCCGCAGCTAGCGTGCACCAGTCCCTGACTATGATAGGGGGTAATAGCCACAAGTGCACCGGGGTGCAGTTGGTTTTTTGGCCACAAGTCGTGCAGCGTTGGTGTTAGACTGGCGGCACCCCCATGCACCCCCATGTTTTCTGACGCTCCGGACGCAATGGCGCCACTCCCGTCTCGCTGTGACCTTGCGTCGCGGAGATAGGCGGTTGGCTAGGGCCAGAATCGTATGTGAATCCGCAGCTAGCGTGACATGTTCATCACATACGACTCCCGAGTTAGCGGGTTTTCACTCTTGGCCCCTTAGTGGCAGTATGGGAGAATGACAGTCTGTTCCATTTTTCATCACATACGACTCCCGAGATAGCGCGTATTCACTCTAAGAGTGCAAGTTGGTTTTTTGGCCACAAGTCGTGCAGCGTTGGTGTTAGACTGGCGGCACCCCCATGCACCCCCATGTTTTCTGACGCTCCGGACGCAACGGCGCCACCCCCGTCTCGCTGTGACCTTGCGTCGCGGAGCTAGGCGGTTGGCTAGGGCCAGAATCATATACGAATCCGCAGTTAGCGTGCTTCCACATGCGGGGGGGGGTCGGGATTCACATGTGAGCACCTCCCTAGCGTGACTAGTGTCGCCCTCGTGTGGAAATCAGGCAGCTATGCCTCAGTGTTTTCACTCCTACTATCCCTGACTATGATAGGGGGTAATAGCCACAAGTGCACCGGGGTGCAGTTGGTTTTTTGGCCACAAGTCGTGCAGCGTTGGTGTTAGACTGGCGGCACCCCCATGCACCCCCATGTTTTCTGACGCTCCGGACGCAATGGCGCCACTCCCGTCTCGCTGTGACCTTGCGTCGCGGAGATAGGCGGTTGGCTAGGGCCAGAATCGTATGTGAATCCGCAGCTAGCGTGACATGTTCATCACATACGACTCCCGAGTTAGCGGGTTTTCACTCTTGGCCCCTTAGTGGCAGTATGGGAGAATGACAGTCTGTTCCATTTTTCATCACATACGACTCCCGAGATAGCGCGTATTCACTCTAAGAGTGCAAGTTGGTTTTTTGGCCACAAGTCGTGCAGCGTTGGTGTTAGACTGGCGGCACCCCCATGCACCCCCATGTTTTCTGACGCTCCGGACGCAACGGCGCCACCCCCGTCTCGCTGTGACCTTGCGTCGCGGAGCTAGGCGGTTGGCTAGGGCCAGAATCATATACGAATCCGCAGTTAGCGTGCTTCCACATGCGGGGGGGGGTCGGGATTCACATGTGAGCACCTCCCTAGCGTGACTAGTGTCGCCCTCGTGTGGAAATCAGGCAGCTATGCCTCAGTGTTTTCACTCCTACTATCCCTGACTATGATAGGGGGTAATAGCCACAAGTGCACCGGGGTGCAGTTGGTTTTTTGGCCACAAGTCGTGCAGCGTTGGTGTTAGACTGGCGGCACCCCCATGCACCCCCATGTTTTCTGACGCTCCGGACGCAATGGCGCCACTCCCGTCTCGCTGTGACCTTGCGTCGCGGAGATAGGCGGTTGGCTAGGGCCAGAATCGTATGTGAATCCGCAGCTAGCGTGACATGTTCATCACATACGACTCCCGAGATAGCGCGTATTCACTCTAAGAGTGCAAGTTGGTTTTTTGGCCACAAGTCGTGCAGCGTTGGTGTTAGACTGGCGGCACCCCCATGCACCCCCATGTTTTCTGACGCTCCGGACGCAATGCCGCCATCCCCGTCTCGCTGTGACCTTGCGTCGCGGAGATAGGCGGTTGCTAGGGCCAGAATCGTATGTGAATCCGCAGCTAGCGTGCACCAGTCCCTGACTATGATAGGGGGTAATAGCCACAAGTGCACCGGGGTGCAGTTGGTTTTTTGGCCACAAGTCGTGCAGCGTTGGTGTTAGACTGGCGGCACCCCCATGCACCCCCATGTTTTCTGACGCTCCGGACGCAATGGCGCCACTCCCGTCTCGCTGTGACCTTGCGTCGCGGAGATAGGCGGTTGGCTAGGGCCAGAATCGTATGTGAATCCGCAGCTAGCGTGACATGTTCATCACATACGACTCCCGAGTTAGCGGGTTTTCACTCTTGGCCCCTTAGTGGCAGTATGGGAGAATGACAGTCTGTTCCATTTTTCATCACATACGACTCCCGAGATAGCGCGTATTCACTCTAAGAGTGCAAGTTGGTTTTTTGGCCACAAGTCGTGCAGCGTTGGTGTTAGACTGGCGGCACCCCCATGCACCCCCATGTTTTCTGACGCTCCGGACGCAATGGCGCCACCCCCGTCTCGCTGTGACCTTGCGTCGCGGAGCTAGGCGGTTGGCTAGGGCCAGAATCATATACGAATCCGCAGTTAGCGTGCTTCCACATGCGGGGGGGGGTCGGGATTCACATGTGAGCACCTCCCTAGCGTGACTAGTGTCGCCCTCGTGTGGAAATCAGGCAGCTATGCCTCAGTGTTTTCACTCCTACTATCCCTGACTATGATAGGGGGTAATAGCCACAAGTGCACCGGGGTGCAGTTGGTTTTTTGGCCACAAGTCGTGCAGCGTTGGTGTTAGACTGGCGGCACCCCCATGCACCCCCATGTTTTCTGACGCTCCGGACGCAATGGCGCCACTCCCGTCTCGCTGTGACCTTGCGTCGCGGAGATAGGCGGTTGGCTAGGGCCAGAATCGTATGTGAATCCGCAGCTAGCGTGACATGTTCATCACATACGACTCCCGAGATAGCGCGTATTCACTCTAAGAGTGCAAGTTGTTTTTTTGGCCACAAGTCGTGCAGCGTTGGTGTTAGACTGGCGGCACCCCCATGCACCCCCATGTTTTCTGACGCTCCGGACGCAATGCCGCCATCCCCGTCTCGCTGTGACCTTGCGTCGCGGAGATAGGCGGTTGCTAGGGCCAGAATCGTATGTGAATCCGCAGCTAGCGTGCACCAGTCCCTGACTATGATAGGGGGTAATAGCCACAAGTGCACCGGGGTGCAGTTGGTTTTTTGGCCACAAGTCGTGCAGCGTTGGTGTTAGACTGGCGGCACCCCCATGCACCCCCATGTTTTCTGACGCTCCGGACGCAATGGCACCACTCCCGTCTCGCTGTGACCTTGCGTCGCGGAGATAGGCGGTTGGCTAGGGCCAGAATCGTATGTGAATCCGCAGCTAGCGTGACATGTTCATCACATACGACTCCCGAGATAGCGCGTATTCACTCTAAGAGTGCAAGTTGTTTTTTTGGCCACAAGTCGTGCAGCGTTGGTGTTAGACTGGCGGCACCCCCATGCACCCCCATGTTTTCTGACGCTCCGGACGCAATGCCGCCATCCCCGTCTCGCTGTGACCTTGCGTCGCGGAGATAGGCGGTTGCTAGGGCCAGAATCGTATGTGAATCCGCAGCTAGCGTGCACCAGTCCCTGACTATGATAGGGGGTAATAGCCACAAGTGCACCGGGGTGCAGTTGGTTTTTTGGCCACAAGTCGTGCAGCGTTGGTGTTAGACTGGCGGCACCCCCATGCACCCCCATGTTTTCTGACGCTCCGGACGCAATGGCGCCACTCCCGTCTCGCTGTGACCTTGCGTCGCGGAGATAGGCGGTTGGCTAGGGCCAGAATCGTATGTGAATCCGAAGCTAGCGTGACATGTTCATCACATACGACTCCCGAGATAGCGCGTATTCACTCTAAGAGTGCAAGTTGGTTTTTTGGCCACAAGTCGTGCAGCGTTGGTGTTAGACTGGCGGCACCCCCATGCACCCCCATGTTTTCTGACGCTCCGGACGCAATGCCGCCATCCCCGTCTCGCTGTGACCTTGCGTCGCGGAGATAGGCGGTTGCTAGGGCCAGAATCGTATGTGAATCCGCAGCTAGCGTGCACCAGTCCCTGACTATGATAGGGGGTAATAGCCACAAGTGCACCGGGGTGCAGTTGGTTTTTTGGCCACAAGTCGTGCAGCGTTGGTGTTAGACTGGCGGCACCCCCATGCACCCCCATGTTTTCTGACGCTCCGGACGCAATGGCACCACTCCCGTCTCGCTGTGACCTTGCGTCGCGGAGATAGGCGGTTGGCTAGGGCCAGAATCGTATGTGAATCCGCAGCTAGCGTGACATGTTCATCACATACGACTCCCGAGATAGCGCGTATTCACTCTAAGAGTGCAAGTTGTTTTTTTGGCCACAAGTCGTGCAGCGTTGGTGTTAGACTGGCGGCACCCCCATGCACCCCCATGTTTTCTGACGCTCCGGACGCAATGCCGCCATCCCCGTCTCGCTGTGACCTTGCGTCGCGGAGATAGGCGGTTGCTAGGGCCAGAATCGTATGTGAATCCGCAGCTAGCGTGCACCAGTCCCTGACTATGATAGGGGGTAATAGCCACAAGTGCACCGGGGTGCAGTTGGTTTTTTGGCCACAAGTCGTGCAGCGTTGGTGTTAGACTGGCGGCACCCCCATGCACCCCCATGTTTTCTGACGCTCCGGACGCAATGGCGCCACTCCCGTCTCGCTGTGACCTTGCGTCGCGGAGATAGGCGGTTGGCTAGGGCCAGAATCGTATGTGAATCCGCAGCTAGCGTGACATGTTCATCACATACGACTCCCGAGATAGCGCGTATTCACTCTAAGAGTGCAAGTTGGTTTTTTGGCCACAAGTCGTGCAGCGTTGGTGTTAGACTGGCGGCACCCCCATGCACCCCCATGTTTTCTGACGCTCCGGACGCAATGCCGCCATCCCCGTCTCGCTGTGACCTTGCGTCGCGGAGATAGGCGGTTGCTAGGGCCAGAATCGTATGTGAATCCGCAGCTAGCGTGCACCAGTCCCTGACTATGATAGGGGGTAATAGCCACAAGTGCACCGGGGTGCAGTTGGTTTTTTGGCCACAAGTCGTGCAGCGTTGGTGTTAGACTGGCGGCACCCCCATGCACCCCCATGTTTTCTGACGCTCCGGACGCAATGGCGCCACTCCCGTCTCGCTGTGACCTTGCGTCGCGGAGATAGGCGGTTGGCTAGGGCCAGAATCGTATGTGAATCCGCAGCTAGCGTGACATGTTCATCACATACGACTCCCGAGATAGCGCGTATTCACTCTAAGAGTGCAAGTTGTTTTTTTGGCCACAAGTCGTGCAGCGTTGGTGTTAGACTGGCGGCACCCCCATGCACCCCCATGTTTTCTGACGCTCCGGACGCAATGCCGCCATCCCCGTCTCGCTGTGACCTTGCGTCGCGGAGATAGGCGGTTGCTAGGGCCAGAATCGTATGTGAATCCGCAGCTAGCGTGCACCAGTCCCTGACTATGATAGGGGGTAATAGCCACAAGTGCACCGGGGTGCAGTTGGTTTTTTGGCCACAAGTCGTGCAGCGTTGGTGTTAGACTGGCGGCACCCCCATGCACCCCCATGTTTTCTGACGCTCCGGACGCAACGGCGCCACCCCCGTCTCGCTGTGACCTTGCGTCGCGGAGCTAGGCGGTTGGCTAGGGCCAGAATCATATACGAATCCGCAGTTAGCGTGCTTCCACATGCGGGGGGGGGGTCGGGATTCACATGTGAGCACCTCCCTAGCGTGACTAGTGTCGCCCTCGTGTGGAAATCAGGCAGCTATGCCTCAGTGTTTTCACTCCTACTATCCCTGACTATGATAGGGGGTAATAGCCACAAGTGCACCGGGGTGCAGTTGGTTTTTTGGCCACAAGTCGTGCAGCGTTGGTGTTAGACTGGCGGCACCCCCATGCACCCCCATGTTTTCTGACGCTCCGGACGCAATGGCGCCATCCCCGTCTCGCTGTGACCTTGCGTCGCGGAGATAGGCGGTTGCTAGGGCCAGAATCGTATGTGAATCCGCAGCTAGCGTGACATGTTCATCACATACGACTCCCGAGTTAGCGGGTTTTCACTCTTGGCCCCTTAGTGGCAGTATGGGAGAATGACAGTCTGTTCCATTTTTCATCACATACGACTCCCGAGATAGCGCGTATTCACTCTAAGAGTGCAAGTTGTTTTTTTGGCCACAAGTCGTGCAGCGTTGGTGTTAGACTGGCGGCACCCCCATGCACCCCCATGTTTTCTGACGCTCCGGACGCAATGGCGCCACTCCCGTCTCGCTGTGACCTTGCGTCGCGGAGATAGGCGGTTGGCTAGGGCCAGAATCGTATGTGAATCCGCAGCTAGCGTGACATGTTCATCACATACGACTCCCGAGTTAGCGGGTTTTCACTCTTGGCCCCTTAGTGGCAGTATGGGAGAATGACAGTCTGTTCCATTTTTCATCACATACGACTCCCGAGATAGCGCGTATTCACTCTTGGCCCCTTAGTGGCAGTATGGGAGAATGACAGTCTGTTACATGTTCATCACATACGGCTCTTGAGTTAGCGCTTGGAGGTTTGCTAGGGCCGGAATCATATACGAACCCGCAGGTATACCATGGGTTTGAGATTTTTTCGGCTCTGCTTAAGGCTTTAACCCTTGCGAGGTTAGCTTAAGTGGGGCACAGTGCACCAGTACTTATCGGTGCTTAAGCCTGGTTGTCCGTGGGGGGGGTGGTACCCAGAGGGGGGGGGTGTTTGCCACTTTGTGTTGCGGGCTTAGCATAGAGGGTGTTAGCTAGTTTGATTAGCGTGTTTAATTTGGGTTAAGTTTAGGAGTAGGATACAGGGTAATGCTCCCAGGCTCACACACACGCGCGCAGGGGACAGAGAGGAGTCTTTGGAGCCTCTGTGAGCAGCAGCAGCCTGTGTGAGAACATGCACTGTCTCCTAGGCCTCTCTGTGCCTCTCCAAGCGTCAGGGGTCAAACCAGAGGTCAAGCTGTTGCGGGCTTAGCATAGAGGGTGTTAGCTAGTTTGATTAGTGTGTTTAATTTGGGTTAAGTTTAGGAGTAGGATACAGGGTAATGCTCCCAGGCTCACAGACACGCGCGCAGGGGACAGAGAGGAGTCTTTGGAGCCTCTGTGAGCAGCTGCAGCCTGTGTGAGCAACAGGCCCCTCTCTCTGTCCCTCTCTATCACCTGCGCGCGCGTGTGTGCGTGTGTGTGGCTGTGCCTGCTGTGGGGGGTCTAGCGCAGCTCTCTGTGTCTCTCCCTGCTCCTAGGCCCAAGTTGAGCCCGTCTGAGCACAAGCACTCATCCCCAGGCCTCTCCCGGCCCGACCCATCACAGTAGCTAGTAGGCCTCTCACAAGGCCTTAGCTTAAGCTAATGTGTGTGTGTTTGGGGGGGAGGGGGGGGGGGCGCTCAGGATTGGGTGAGATTCTAGATTAATTTTGACGCTCCGGACGCAATGCCGCCATCCCCGTCTCGCTGTGACCTTGCGTCGCGGAGCTAGGAGGTTTGCTAGGGCCGGAATCATATACGAACCCGCAGGTATACCATGGGTTTGAGATTTTTTCGGCTCTGCTTAAGGCTTTAACCCTTGCGAGGTTAGCTTAAGTGGGGCACAGTGCACCAGTACTTATCGGTGCTTAAGCCTGGTTGTCCGTGGGGGGGGTGGTACCCAGAGGGGGGGGGTGTTTGCCACTTTGTGTTGCGGGCTTAGCATAGAGGGTGTTAGCTAGTTTGATTAGCGTGTTTAATTTGGGTTAAGTTTAGGAGTAGGATACAGGGTAATGCTCCCAGGCTCACACACACGCGCGCAGGGGACAGAGAGGAGTCTTTGGAGCCTCTGTGAGCAGCAGCAGCCTGTGTGAGAACATGCACTGTCTCCTAGGCCTCTCTGTGCCTCTCCAAGCGTCAGGGGTCAAACCAGAGGTCAAGCTGTTGCGGGCTTAGCATAGAGGGTGTTAGCTAGTTTGATTAGTGTGTTTAATTTGGGTTAAGTTTAGGAGTAGGATACAGGGTAATGCTCCCAGGCTCACAGACACGCGCGCAGGGGACAGAGAGGAGTCTTTGGAGCCTCTGTGAGCAGCTGCAGCCTGTGTGAGCAACAGGCCCCTCTCTCTGTCCCTCTCTATCACCTGCGCGCGCGTGTGTGCGTGTGTGTGGCTGTGCCTGCTGTGGGGGGTCTAGCGCAGCTCTCTGTGTCTCTCCCTGCTCCTAGGCCCAAGTTGAGCCCGTCTGAGCACAAGCACTCATCCCCAGGCCTCTCCCGGCCCGTCCCATCACAGTAGCTAGTAGGCCTCTCACAAGGCCTTAGCTTAAGCTAATGTGTGTGTGTTTGGGGGGGAGGGGGGGGGGGCGCTCAGGATTGGGTGAGATTCTAGATTAATTTTGACGCTCCGGACGCAATGCCGCCATCCCCGTCTCGCTGTGACCTTGCGTCGCGGAGCTAGGAGGTTTGCTAGGGCCGGAATCATATACGAACCCGCAGGTATACCATGGGTTTGAGATTTTTTCGGCTCTGCTTAAGGCTTTAACCCTTGCGAGGTTAGCTTAAGTGGGGCACAGTGCACCAGTACTTATCGGTGCTTAAGCCTGGTTGTCCGTGGGGGGGTGGTACCCAGAGGGGGGGGGTGTTTGCCACTTTGTGTTGCGGGCTTAGCATAGAGGGTGTTAGCTAGTTTGATTAGCGTGTTTAATTTGGGTTAAGTTTAGGAGTAGGATACAGGGTAATGCTCCCAGGCTCACACACACGCGCGCAGGGGACAGAGAGGAGTCTTTGGAGCCTCTGTGAGCAGCAGCAGCCTGTGTGAGAACATGCACTGTCTCCTAGGCCTCTCTGTGCCTCTCCAAGCGTCAGGGGTCAAACCAGAGGTCAAGCTGTAGCTAGTAGGCCTCTGACAAGGCCTCGGCCTAAGTTGGGGCCTCTGTGAGTAGCTGCAGGCTGTGTGAGCACAAGCACTCTTCCCCAAGCCTCTCCAAGCATCAGGGGTCAAGTCAGAGGTCAGCAGTAGCTAGTAGGCCTCTCACAAGGCCTCAGTCTAAGTTGGGGCCTCTGTGAGCAGCTGGGGCCTGTGGGTGGGTGTGTGTGTGTGTAGGGGTGCTGCAGTGGGTCTAGCACAGCTCTCTGTGTCTCCCCAAGCATCTAGGCCCAAGGTGGGGCCTCTCTGAGCAGCTGGAGCCTCTCTGAGCAACAGGCCCCTCTCTCTGTCCCTCTCTATCACCTGCGCGCGCGTGTATGCGTGTGTGTGGCTGTGCTTGCTGGGGGGGGTCTAGCGCAGCTCTCTGTGTCTCTCCCTGCTCCTAGGCCCAAGTTGAGCCCGTCTGAGCACAAGCACTCATCCCCAGGCCTCTCCCGGCCCGTCCCATCACAGTAGCTAGTAGGCCTCTCACAAGGCCTTAGCTTAAGCTAATGTGTGTGTGTTTGGGGGGGAGGGGGGGGGGCGCTCAGGATTGGGTGAGATTCTAGATTAATTTTGACGCTCCGGACGCAATGCCGCCATCCCCGTCTCGCTGTGACCTTGCGTCGCGGAGATAGGCGGTTGCTAGGGCCGGAATCATATGTGAATCCGCAGCTAGCGTGCACCAGTCCCTGACTATGATAGGGGGTAATAGCCACAAGTGCACCGGGGTGCAGTTGGTTTTTTGGCCACAAGTCGTGCAGCGTTGGTGTTAGACTGGCGGCACCCCCATGCACCCCCATGTTTTCTGACGCTCCGGACGCAATGGCGCCACTCCCGTCTCGCTGTGACCTTGCGTCGCGGAGATAGGCGGTTGGCTAGGGCCAGAATCGTATGTGAATCCGCAGCTAGCGTGACATGTTCATCACATACGACTCCCGAGATAGCGCGTATTCACTCTAAGAGTGCAAGTTGTTTTTTTTGGCCACAAGTCGTGCAGCGTTGGTGTTAGACTGGCGGCACCCCCATGCACCCCCATGTTTTCTGACGCTCCGGACGCAATGCCGCCATCCCCGTCTCGCTGTGACCTTGCGTCGCGGAGATAGGCGGTTGCTATGGCCAGAATCGTATGTGAATCCGCAGCTAGCGTGCACCAGTCCCTGACTATGATAGGGGGTAATAGCCACAAGTGCACCGGGGTGCAGTTGGTTTTTTGGCCACAAGTCGTGCAGCGTTGGTGTTAGACTGGCGGCACCCCCATGCACCCCCATGTTTTCTGACGCTCCGGACGCAATGGCGCCACTCCCGTCTCGCTGTGACCTTGCGTCGCGGAGATAGGCGGTTGGCTAGGGCCAGAATCGTATGTGAATCCGCAGCTAGCGTGACATGTTCATCACATACGACTCCCGAGTTAGCGGGTTTTCACTCTTGGCCCCTTAGTGGCAGTATGGGAGAATGACAGTCTGTTCCATTTTTCATCACATACGACTCCCGAGATAGCGCGTATTCACTCTAAGAGTGCAAGTTGGTTTTTTGGCCACAAGTCGTGCAGCGTTGGTGTTAGACTGGCGGCACCCCCATGCACCCCCATGTTTTCTGACGCTCCGGACGCAACGGCGCCACCCCCGTCTCGCTGTGACCTTGCGTCGCGGAGCTAGGCGGTTGGCTAGGGCCAGAATCATATACGAATCCGCAGTTAGCGTGCTTCCACATGCGGGGGGGGGTCGGGATTCACATGTGAGCACCTCCCTAGCGTGACTAGTGTCGCCCTCGTGTGGAAATCAGGCAGCTATGCCTCAGTGTTTTCACTCCTACTATCCCTGACTATGATAGGGGGTAATAGCCACAAGTGCACCGGGGTGCAGTTGGTTTTTTGGCCACAAGTCGTGCAGCGTTGGTGTTAGACTGGCGGCACCCCCATGCACCCCCATGTTTTCTGACGCTCCGGACGCAATGGCGCCACTCCCGTCTCGCTGTGACCTTGCGTCGCGGAGATAGGCGGTTGGCTAGGGCCAGAATCGTATGTGAATCCGCAGCTAGCGTGACATGTTCATCACATACGACTCCCGAGTTAGCGGGTTTTCACTCTTGGCCCCTTAGTGGCAGTATGGGAGAATGACAGTCTGTTCCATTTTTCATCACATACGACTCCCGAGATAGCGCGTATTCACTCTAAGAGTGCAAGTTGGTTTTTTGGCCACAAGTCGTGCAGCGTTGGTGTTAGACTGGCGGCACCCCCATGCACCCCCATGTTTTCTGACGCTCCGGACGCAATGGCGCCACTCCCGTCTCGCTGTGACCTTGCGTCGCGGAGATAGGCGGTTGGCTAGGGCCAGAATCGTATGTGAATCCGCAGCTAGCGTGACATGTTCATCACATACGACTCCCGAGTTAGCGGGTTTTCACTCTTGGCCCCTTAGTGGCAGTATGGGAGAATGACAGTCTGTTCCATTTTTCATCACATACGACTCCCGAGATAGCGCGTATTCACTCTTGGCCCCTTAGTGGCAGTATGGGAGAATGACAGTCTGTTACATGTTCATCACATACGGCTCTTGAGTTAGCGCTTGGAGGTTTGCTAGGGCCGGAATCATATACGAACCCGCAGGTATACCATGGGTTTGAGATTTTTTCGGCTCTGCTTAAGGCTTTAACCCTTGCGAGGTTAGCTTAAGTGGGGCACAGTGCACCAGTACTTATCGGTGCTTAAGCCTGGTTGTCCGTGGGGGGGGGTGGTACCCAGAGGGGGGGGGTGTTTGCCACTTTGTGTTGCGGGCTTAGCATAGAGGGTGTTAGCTAGTTTGATTAGCGTGTTTAATTTGGGTTAAGTTAAGGGGAGGGGGGGGGGGCGCTCAGGATTGGGTGAGATTCTAGATTAATTTTGACGCTCCGGACGCAATGCCGCCATCCCCGTCTCGCTGTGACCTTGCGTCGCGGAGATAGGCGGTTGCTAGGGCCAGAATCGTATGTGAATCCGCAGCTAGCGTGCACCAGTCCCTGACTATGATAGGGGGTAATAGCCACAAGTGCACCGGGGTGCAGTTGGTTTTTTGGCCACAAGTCGTGCAGCGTTGGTGTTAGACTGGCGGCACCCCCATGCACCCCCATGTTTTCTGACGCTCCGGACGCAATGGCGCCACTCCCGTCTCGCTGTGACCTTGCGTCGCGGAGATAGGCGGTTGGCTAGGGCCAGAATCGTATGTGAATCCGCAGCTAGCGTGACATGTTCATCACATACGACTCCCGAGTTAGCGGGTTTTCACTCTTGGCCCCTTAGTGGCAGTATGGGAGAATGACAGTCTGTTCCATTTTTCATCACATACGACTCCCGAGATAGCGCGTATTCACTCTAAGAGTGCAAGTTGGTTTTTTGGCCACAAGTCGTGCAGCGTTGGTGTTAGACTGGCGGCACCCCCATGCACCCCCATGTTTTCTGACGCTCCGGACGCAACGGCGCCACCCCCGTCTCGCTGTGACCTTGCGTCGCGGAGCTAGGCGGTTGGCTAGGGCCAGAATCATATACGAATCCGCAGTTAGCGTGCTTCCACATGCGGGGGGGGGGTCGGGATTCACATGTGAGCACCTCCCTAGCGTGACTAGTGTCGCCCTCGTGTGGAAATCAGGCAGCTATGCCTCAGTGTTTTCACTCCTACTATCCCTGACTATGATAGGGGGTAATAGCCACAAGTGCACCGGGGTGCAGTTGGTTTTTTGGCCACAAGTCGTGCAGCGTTGGTGTTAGACTGGCGGCACCCCCATGCACCCCCATGTTTTCTGACGCTCCGGACGCAATGGCGCCACTCCCGTCTCGCTGTGACCTTGCGTCGCGGAGATAGGCGGTTGGCTAGGGCCAGAATCGTATGTGAATCCGCAGCTAGCGTGACATGTTCATCACATACGACTCCCGAGTTAGCGGGTTTTCACTCTTGGCCCCTTAGTGGCAGTATGGGAGAATGACAGTCTGTTCCATTTTTCATCACATACGACTCCCGAGATAGCCCGTATTCACTCTAAGAGTGCAAGTTGGTTTTTTGGCCACAAGTCGTGCAGCGTTGGTGTTAGACTGGCGGCACCCCCATGCACCCCCATGTTTTCTGACGCTCCGGACGCAATGCCGCCATCCCCGTCTCGCTGTGACCTTGCGTCGCGGAGATAGGCGGTTGCTAGGGCCAGAATCGTATGTGAATCCGCAGCTAGCGTGCACCAGTCCCTGACTATGATAGGGGGTAATAGCCACAAGTGCACCGGGGTGCAGTTGGTTTTTTGGCCACAAGTCGTGCAGCGTTGGTGTTAGACTGGCGGCACCCCCATGCACCCCCATGTTTTCTGACGCTCCGGACGCAATGGCGCCACTCCCGTCTCGCTGTGACCTTGCGTCGCGGAGATAGGCGGTTGGCTAGGGCCAGAATCGTATGTGAATCCGCAGCTAGCGTGACATGTTCATCACATACGACTCCCGAGTTAGCGGGTTTTCACTCTTGGCCCCTTAGTGGCAGTATGGGAGAATGACAGTCTGTTCCATTTTTCATCACATACGACTCCCGAGATAGCGCGTATTCACTCTAAGAGTGCAAGTTGGTTTTTTGGCCACAAGTCGTGCAGCGTTGGTGTTAGACTGGCGGCACCCCCATGCACCCCCATGTTTTCTGACGCTCCGGACGCAACGGCGCCACCCCCGTCTCGCTGTGACCTTGCGTCGCGGAGCTAGGCGGTTGGCTAGGGCCAGAATCATATACGAATCCGCAGTTAGCGTGCTTCCACATGCGGGGGGGGGTCGGGATTCACATGTGAGCACCTCCCTAGCGTGACTAGTGTCGCCCTCGTGTGGAAATCAGGCAGCTATGCCTCAGTGTTTTCACTCTCACTATCCCTGACTATGATAGGGGGTAATAGCCACAAGTGCACCGGGGTGCAGTTGGTTTTTTGGCCACAAGTCGTGCAGCGTTGGTGTTAGACTGGCGGCACCCCCATGCACCCCCATGTTTTCTGACGCTCCGGACGCAATGGCGCCACTCCCGTCTCGCTGTGACCTTGCGTCGCGGAGATAGGCGGTTGGCTAGGGCCAGAATCGTATGTGAATCCGCAGCTAGCGTGACATGTTCATCACATACGACTCCCGAGATAGCGCGTATTCACTCTAAGAGTGCAAGTTGGTTTTTTGGCCACAAGTCGTGCAGCGTTGGTGTTAGACTGGCGGCACCCCCATGCACCCCCATGTTTTCTGACGCTCCGGACGCAATGCCGCCATCCCCGTCTCGCTGTGACCTTGCGTCGCGGAGATAGGCGGTTGCTAGGGCCAGAATCGTATGTGAATCCGCAGCTAGCGTGCACCAGTCCCTGACTATGATAGGGGGTAATAGCCACAAGTGCACCGGGGTGCAGTTGGTTTTTTGGCCACAAGTCGTGCAGCGTTGGTGTTAGACTGGCGGCACCCCCATGCACCCCCATGTTTTCTGACGCTCCGGACGCAATGGCGCCACTCCCGTCTCGCTGTGACCTTGCGTCGCGGAGATAGGCGGTTGGCTAGGGCCAGAATCGTATGTGAATCCGCAGCTAGCGTGACATGTTCATCACATACGACTCCCGAGATAGCGCGTATTCACTCTAAGAGTGCAAGTTGGTTTTTTGGCCACAAGTCGTGCAGCGTTGGTGTTAGACTGGCGGCACCCCCATGCACCCCCATGTTTTCTGACGCTCCGGACGCAACGGCGCCACCCCCGTCTCGCTGTGACCTTGCGTCGCGGAGCTAGGCGGTTGGCTAGGGCCAGAATCATATACGAATCCGCAGTTAGCGTGCTTCCACATGCGGGGGGGGGTCGGGATTCACATGTGAGCACCTCCCTAGCGTGACTAGTGTCGCCCTCGTGTGGAAATCAGGCAGCTATGCCTCAGTGTTTTCACTCCTACTATCCCTGACTATGATAGGGGGTAATAGCCACAAGTGCACCGGGGTGCAGTTGGTTTTTTGGCCACAAGTCGTGCAGCGTTGGTGTTAGACTGGCGGCACCCCCATGCACCCCCATGTTTTCTGACGCTCCGGACGCAATGGCGCCACTCCCGTCTCGCTGTGACCTTGCGTCGCGGAGATAGGCGGTTGGCTAGGGCCAGAATCGTATGTGAATCCGCAGCTAGCGTGACATGTTCATCACATACGACTCCCGAGTTAGCGGGTTTTCACTCTTGGCCCCTTAGTGGCAGTATGGGAGAATGACAGTCTGTTCCATTTTTCATCACATACGACTCCCGAGATAGCGCGTATTCACTCTAAGAGTGCAAGTTGGTTTTTTGGCCACAAGTCGTGCAGCGTTGGTGTTAGACTGGCGGCACCCCCATGCACCCCCATGTTTTCTGACGCTCCGGACGCAACGGCGCCACCCCCGTCTCGCTGTGACCTTGCGTCGCGGAGCTAGGCGGTTGGCTAGGGCCAGAATCATATACGAATCCGCAGTTAGCGTGCTTCCACATGCGGGGGGGGGTCGGGATTCACATGTGAGCACCTCCCTAGCGTGACTAGTGTCGCCCTCGTGTGGAAATCAGGCAGCTATGCCTCAGTGTTTTCACTCCTACTATCCCTGACTATGATAGGGGGTAATAGCCACAAGTGCACCGGGGTGCAGTTGGTTTTTTGGCCACAAGTCGTGCAGCGTTGGTGTTAGACTGGCGGCACCCCCATGCACCCCCATGTTTTCTGACGCTCCGGACGCAATGGCGCCACTCCCGTCTCGCTGTGACCTTGCGTCGCGGAGATAGGCGGTTGGCTAGGGCCAGAATCGTATGTGAATCCGCAGCTAGCGTGACATGTTCATCACATACGACTCCCGAGTTAGCGGGTTTTCACTCTTGGCCCCTTAGTGGCAGTATGGGAGAATGACAGTCTGTTCCATTTTTCATCACATACGACTCCCGAGATAGCCCGTATTCACTCTAAGAGTGCAAGTTGGTTTTTTGGCCACAAGTCGTGCAGCGTTGGTGTTAGACTGGCGGCACCCCCATGCACCCCCATGTTTTCTGACGCTCCGGACGCAATGCCGCCATCCCCGTCTCGCTGTGACCTTGCGTCGCGGAGATAGGCGGTTGCTAGGGCCAGAATCGTATGTGAATCCGCAGCTAGCGTGCACCAGTCCCTGACTATGATAGGGGGTAATAGCCACAAGTGCACCGGGGTGCAGTTGGTTTTTTGGCCACAAGTCGTGCAGCGTTGGTGTTAGACTGGCGGCACCCCCATGCACCCCCATGTTTTCTGACGCTCCGGACGCAATGGCGCCACTCCCGTCTCGCTGTGACCTTGCGTCGCGGAGATAGGCGGTTGGCTAGGGCCAGAATCGTATGTGAATCCGCAGCTAGCGTGACATGTTCATCACATACGACTCCCGAGATAGCGCGTATTCACTCTAAGAGTGCAAGTTGGTTTTTTGGCCACAAGTCGTGCAGCGTTGGTGTTAGACTGGCGGCACCCCCATGCACCCCCATGTTTTCTGACGCTCCGGACGCAATGGCGCCACTCCCGTCTCGCTGTGACCTTGCGTCGCGGAGATAGGCGGTTGCTAGGGCCAGAATCGTATGTGAATCCGCAGCTAGCGTGCACCAGTCCCTGACTATGATAGGGGGTAATAGCCACAAGTGCACCGGGGTGCAGTTGGTTTTTTGGCCACAAGTCGTGCAGCGTTGGTGTTAGACTGGCGGCACCCCCATGCACCCCCATGTTTTCTGACGCTCCGGACGCAATGGCGCCACTCCCGTCTCGCTGTGACCTTGCGTCGCGGAGATAGGCGGTTGGCTAGGGCCAGAATCGTATGTGAATCCGCAGCTAGCGTGACATGTTCATCACATACGACTCCCGAGTTAGCGGGTTTTCACTCTTGGCCCCTTAGTGGCAGTATGGGAGAATGACAGTCTGTTCCATTTTTCATCACATACGACTCCCGAGATAGCGCGTATTCACTCTAAGAGTGCAAGTTGGTTTTTTGGCCACAAGTCGTGCAGCGTTGGTGTTAGACTGGCGGCACCCCCATGCACCCCCATGTTTTCTGACGCTCCGGACGCAACGGCGCCACCCCCGTCTCGCTGTGACCTTGCGTCGCGGAGCTAGGCGGTTGGCTAGGGCCAGAATCATATACGAATCCGCAGTTAGCGTGCTTCCACATGCGGGGGGGGGGTCGGGATTCACATGTGAGCACCTCCCTAGCGTGACTAGTGTCGCCCTCGTGTGGAAATCAGGCAGCTATGCCTCAGTGTTTTCACTCCTACTATCCCTGACTATGATAGGGGGTAATAGCCACAAGTGCACCGGGGTGCAGTTGGTTTTTTGGCCACAAGTCGTGCAGCGTTGGTGTTAGACTGGCGGCACCCCCATGCACCCCCATGTTTTCTGACGCTCCGGACGCAATGGCGCCACTCCCGTCTCGCTGTGACCTTGCGTCGCGGAGATAGGCGGTTGGCTAGGGCCAGAATCGTATGTGAATCCGCAGCTAGCGTGACATGTTCATCACATACGACTCCCGAGTTAGCGGGTTTTCACTCTTGGCCCCTTAGTGGCAGTATGGGAGAATGACAGTCTGTTCCATTTTTCATCACATACGACTCCCGAGATAGCGCGTATTCACTCTTGGCCCCTTAGTGGCAGTATGGGAGAATGACAGTCTGTTACATGTTCATCACATACGGCTCTTGAGTTAGCGCTTGGAGGTTTGCTAGGGCCGGAATCATATACGAACCCGCAGGTATACCATGGGTTTGAGATTTTTTCGGCTCTGCTTAAGGCTTTAACCCTTGCGAGGTTAGCTTAAGTGGGGCACAGTGCACCAGTACTTATCGGTGCTTAAGCCTGGTTGTCCGTGGGGGGGGTGGTACCCAGAGGGGGGGGGGTGTTTGCCACTTTGTGTTGCGGGCTTAGCATAGAGGGTGTTAGCTAGTTTGATTAGCGTGTTTAATTTGGGTTAAGTTTAGGAGTAGGATACAGGGTAATGCTCCCAGGCTCACACACACGCGCGCAGGGGACAGAGAGGAGTCTTTGGAGCCTCTGTGAGCAGCAGCAGCCTGTGTGAGAACATGCACTGTCTCCTAGGCCTCTCTGTGCCTCTCCAAGCGTCAGGGGTCAAACCAGAGGTCAAGCTGTTGCGGGCTTAGCATAGAGGGTGTTAGCTAGTTTGATTAGTGTGTTTAATTTGGGTTAAGTTTAGGAGTAGGATACAGGGTAATGCTCCCAGGCTCACAGACACGCGCGCAGGGGACAGAGAGGAGTCTTTGGAGCCTCTGTGAGCAGCTGCAGCCTGTGTGAGCAACAGGCCCCTCTCTCTGTCCCTCTCTATCACCTGCGCGCGCGTGTGTGCGTGTGTGTGGCTGTGCCTGCTGTGGGGGGTCTAGCGCAGCTCTCTGTGTCTCTCCCTGCTCCTAGGCCCAAGTTGAGCCCGTCTGAGCACAAGCACTCATCCCCAGGCCTCTCCCGGCCCGACCCATCACAGTAGCTAGTAGGCCTCTCACAAGGCCTTAGCTTAAGCTAATGTGTGTGTGTTTGGGGGGGAGGGGGGGGGGGCGCTCAGGATTGGGTGAGATTCTAGATTAATTTTGACGCTCCGGACGCAATGCCGCCATCCCCGTCTCGCTGTGACCTTGCGTCGCGGAGCTAGGAGGTTTGCTAGGGCCGGAATCATATACGAACCCGCAGGTATACCATGGGTTTGAGATTTTTTCGGCTCTGCTTAAGGCTTTAACCCTTGCGAGGTTAGCTTAAGTGGGGCACAGTGCACCAGTACTTATCGGTGCTTAAGCCTGGTTGTCCGTGGGGGGGGTGGTACCCAGAGGGGGGGGGTGTTTGCCACTTTGTGTTGCGGGCTTAGCATAGAGGGTGTTAGCTAGTTTGATTAGCGTGTTTAATTTGGGTTAAGTTTAGGAGTAGGATACAGGGTAATGCTCCCAGGCTCACACACACGCGCGCAGGGGACAGAGAGGAGTCTTTGGAGCCTCTGTGAGCAGCAGCAGCCTGTGTGAGAACATGCACTGTCTCCTAGGCCTCTCTGTGCCTCTCCAAGCGTCAGGGGTCAAACCAGAGGTCAAGCTGTTGCGGGCTTAGCATAGAGGGTGTTAGCTAGTTTGATTAGTGTGTTTAATTTGGGTTAAGTTTAGGAGTAGGATACAGGGTAATGCTCCCAGGCTCACAGACACGCGCGCAGGGGACAGAGAGGAGTCTTTGGAGCCTCTGTGAGCAGCTGCAGCCTGTGTGAGCAACAGGCCCCTCTCTCTGTCCCTCTCTATCACCTGCGCGCGCGTGTGTGCGTGTGTGTGGCTGTGCCTGCTGTGGGGGGTCTAGCGCAGCTCTCTGTGTCTCTCCCTGCTCCTAGGCCCAAGTTGAGCCCGTCTGAGCACAAGCACTCATCCCCAGGCCTCTCCCGGCCCGACCCATCACAGTAGCTAGTAGGCCTCTCACAAGGCCTTAGCTTAAGCTAATGTGTGTGTGTTTGGGGGGGAGGGGGGGGGGGGCGCTCAGGATTGGGTGAGATTCTAGATTAATTTTGACGCTCCGGACGCAATGCCGCCATCCCCGTCTCGCTGTGACCTTGCGTCGCGGAGCTAGGAGGTTTGCTAGGGCCGGAATCATATACGAACCCGCAGGTATACCATGGGTTTGAGATTTTTTCGGCTCTGCTTAAGGCTTTAACCCTTGCGAGGTTAGCTTAAGTGGGGCACAGTGCACCAGTACTTATCGGTGCTTAAGCCTGGTTGTCCGTGGGGGGGGGTGGTACCCAGAGGGGGGGGGTGTTTGCCACTTTGTGTTGCGGGCTTAGCATAGAGGGTGTTAGCTAGTTTGATTAGCGTGTTTAATTTGGGTTAAGTTAAGGGGAGGGGGGGGGGGCGCTCAGGATTGGGTGAGATTCTAGATTAATTTTGACGCTCCGGACGCAATGCCGCCATCCCCGTCTCGCTGTGACCTTGCGTCGCGGAGATAGGCGGTTGCTAGGGCCAGAATCGTATGTGAATCCGCAGCTAGCGTGCACCAGTCCCTGACTATGATAGGGGGTAATAGCCACAAGTGCACCGGGGTGCAGTTGGTTTTTTGGCCACAAGTCGGGCAGCGTTGGTGTTAGACTGGCGGCACCCCCATGCACCCCCATGTTTTCTGACGCTCCGGACGCAATGGCGCCACTCCCGTCTCGCTGTGACCTTGCGTCGCGGAGATAGGCGGTTGGCTAGGGCCAGAATCGTATGTGAATCCGCAGCTAGCGTGACATGTTCATCACATACGACTCCCGAGTTAGCGGGTTTTCACTCTTGGCCCCTTAGTGGCAGTATGGGAGAATGACAGCCTGTTCCATTTTTCATCACATACGACTCCCGAGATAGCGCGTATTCACTCTTGGCCCCTTAGTGGCAGTATGGGAGAATGACAGTCTGTTACATGTTCATCACATACGGCTCTTGAGTTAGCGCTTGGAGGTTTGCTAGGGCCGGAATCATATACGAACCCGCAGGTATACCATGGGTTTGAGATTTTTTCGGCTCTGCTTAAGGCTTTAACCCTTGCGAGGTTAGCTTAAGTGGGGCACAGTGCACCAGTACTTATCGGTGCTTAAGCCTGGTTGTCCGTGGGGGGGGTGGTACCCAGAGGGGGGGGGTGTTTGCCACTTTGTGTTGCGGGCTTAGCATAGAGGGTGTTAGCTAGTTTGATTAGCGTGTTTAATTTGGGTTAAGTTTAGGAGTAGGATACAGGGTAATGCTCCCAGGCTCACACACACGCGCGCAGGGGACAGAGAGGAGTCTTTGGAGCCTCTGTGAGCAGCAGCAGCCTGTGTGAGAACATGCACTGTCTCCTAGGCCTCTCTGTGCCTCTCCAAGCGTCAGGGGTCAAACCAGAGGTCAAGCTGTTGCGGGCTTAGCATAGAGGGTGTTAGCTAGTTTGATTAGTGTGTTTAATTTGGGTTAAGTTTAGGAGTAGGATACAGGGTAATGCTCCCAGGCTCACAGACACGCGCGCAGGGGACAGAGAGGAGTCTTTGGAGCCTCTGTGAGCAGCTGCAGCCTGTGTGAGCAACAGGCCCCTCTCTCTGTCCCTCTCTATCACCTGCGCGCGCGTGTGTGCGTGTGTGTGGCTGTGCCTGCTGTGGGGGGTCTAGCGCAGCTCTCTGTGTCTCTCCCTGCTCCTAGGCCCAAGTTGAGCCCGTCTGAGCACAAGCACTCATCCCCAGGCCTCTCCCGGCCCGACCCATCACAGTAGCTAGTAGGCCTCTCACAAGGCCTTAGCTTAAGCTAATGTGTGTGTGTTTGGGGGGGAGGGGGGGGGGGCGCTCAGGATTGGGTGAGATTCTAGATTAATTTTGACGCTCCGGACGCAATGCCGCCATCCCCGTCTCGCTGTGACCTTGCGTCGCGGAGCTAGGAGGTTTGCTAGGGCCGGAATCATATACGAACCCGCAGGTATACCATGGGTTTGAGATTTTTTCGGCTCTGCTTAAGGCTTTAACCCTTGCGAGGTTAGCTTAAGTGGGGCACAGTGCACCAGTACTTATCGGTGCTTAAGCCTGGTTGTCCGTGGGGGGGGTGGTACCCAGAGGGGGGGGGTGTTTGCCACTTTGTGTTGCGGGCTTAGCATAGAGGGTGTTAGCTAGTTTGATTAGCGTGTTTAATTTGGGTTAAGTTAAGGGGAGGGGGGGGGGGCGCTCAGGATTGGGTGAGATTCTAGATTAATTTTGACGCTCCGGACGCAATGCCGCCATCCCCGTCTCGCTGTGACCTTGCGTCGCGGAGATAGGCGGTTGCTAGGGCCAGAATCGTATGTGAATCCGCAGCTAGCGTGCACCAGTCCCTGACTATGATAGGGGGTAATAGCCACAAGTGCACCGGGGTGCAGTTGGTTTTTTGGCCACAAGTCGTGCAGCGTTGGTGTTAGACTGGCGGCACCCCCATGCACCCCCATGTTTTCTGACGCTCCGGACGCAATGGCGCCACTCCCGTCTCGCTGTGACCTTGCGTCGCGGAGATAGGCGGTTGGCTAGGGCCAGAATCGTATGTGAATCCGCAGCTAGCGTGACATGTTCATCACATACGACTCCCGAGTTAGCGGGTTTTCACTCTTGGCCCCTTAGTGGCAGTATGGGAGAATGACAGTCTGTTCCATTTTTCATCACATACGACTCCCGAGATAGCGCGTATTCACTCTAAGAGTGCAAGTTGTTTTTTTGGCCACAAGTCGTGCAGCGTTGGTGTTAGACTGGCGGCACCCCCATGCACCCCCATGTTTTCTGACGCTCCGGACGCAATGGCGCCACTCCCGTCTCGCTGTGACCTTGCGTCGCGGAGATAGGCGGTTGGCTAGGGCCAGAATCGTATGTGAATCCGCAGCTAGCGTGACATGTTCATCACATACGACTCCCGAGTTAGCGGGTTTTCACTCTTGGCCCCTTAGTGGCAGTATGGGAGAATGACAGTCTGTTCCATTTTTCATCACATACGACTCCCGAGATAGCGCGTATTCACTCTTGGCCCCTTAGTGGCAGTATGGGAGAATGACAGTCTGTTACATGTTCATCACATACGGCTCTTGAGTTAGCGCTTGGAGGTTTGCTAGGGCCGGAATCATATACGAACCCGCAGGTATACCATGGGTTTGAGATTTTTTCGGCTCTGCTTAAGGCTTTAACCCTTGCGAGGTTAGCTTAAGTGGGGCACAGTGCACCAGTACTTATCGGTGCTTAAGCCTGGTTGTCCGTGGGGGGGGGTGGTACCCAGAGGGGGGGGGTGTTTGCCACTTTGTGTTGCGGGCTTAGCATAGAGGGTGTTAGCTAGTTTGATTAGCGTGTTTAATTTGGGTTAAGTTAAGGGGAGGGGGGGGGGGCGCTCAGGATTGGGTGAGATTCTAGATTAATTTTGACGCTCCGGACGCAATGCCGCCATCCCCGTCTCGCTGTGACCTTGCGTCGCGGAGATAGGCGGTTGCTAGGGCCAGAATCGTATGTGAATCCGCAGCTAGCGTGCACCAGTCCCTGACTATGATAGGGGGTAATAGCCACAAGTGCACCGGGGTGCAGTTGGTTTTTTGGCCACAAGTCGTGCAGCGTTGGTGTTAGACTGGCGGCACCCCCATGCACCCCCATGTTTTCTGACGCTCCGGACGCAATGGCGCCACTCCCGTCTCGCTGTGACCTTGCGTCGCGGAGATAGGCGGTTGGCTAGGGCCAGAATCGTATGTGAATCCGCAGCTAGCGTGACATGTTCATCACATACGACTCCCGAGTTAGCGGGTTTTCACTCTTGGCCCCTTAGTGGCAGTATGGGAGAATGACAGTCTGTTCCATTTTTCATCACATACGACTCCCGAGATAGCGCGTATTCACTCTAAGAGTGCAAGTTGGTTTTTTGGCCACAAGTCGTGCAGCGTTGGTGTTAGACTGGCGGCACCCCCATGCACCCCCATGTTTTCTGACGCTCCGGACGCAACGGCGCCACCCCCGTCTCGCTGTGACCTTGCGTCGCGGAGCTAGGCGGTTGGCTAGGGCCAGAATCATATACGAATCCGCAGTTAGCGTGCTTCCACATGCGGGGGGGGGGTCGGGATTCACATGTGAGCACCTCCCTAGCGTGACTAGTGTCGCCCTCGTGTGGAAATCAGGCAGCTATGCCTCAGTGTTTTCACTCCTACTATCCCTGACTATGATAGGGGGTAATAGCCACAAGTGCACCGGGGTGCAGTTGGTTTTTTGGCCACAAGTCGTGCAGCGTTGGTGTTAGACTGGCGGCACCCCCATGCACCCCCATGTTTTCTGACGCTCCGGACGCAATGGCGCCACTCCCGTCTCGCTGTGACCTTGCGTCGCGGAGATAGGCGGTTGGCTAGGGCCAGAATCGTATGTGAATCCGCAGCTAGCGTGACATGTTCATCACATACGACTCCCGAGTTAGCGGGTTTTCACTCTTGGCCCCTTAGTGGCAGTATGGGAGAATGACAGTCTGTTCCATTTTTCATCACATACGACTCCCGAGATAGCCCGTATTCACTCTAAGAGTGCAAGTTGGTTTTTTGGCCACAAGTCGTGCAGCGTTGGTGTTAGACTGGCGGCACCCCCATGCACCCCCATGTTTTCTGACGCTCCGGACGCAATGCCGCCATCCCCGTCTCGCTGTGACCTTGCGTCGCGGAGATAGGCGGTTGCTAGGGCCAGAATCGTATGTGAATCCGCAGCTAGCGTGCACCAGTCCCTGACTATGATAGGGGGTAATAGCCACAAGTGCACCGGGGTGCAGTTGGTTTTTTGGCCACAAGTCGTGCAGCGTTGGTGTTAGACTGGCGGCACCCCCATGCACCCCCATGTTTTCTGACGCTCCGGACGCAATGGCGCCACTCCCGTCTCGCTGTGACCTTGCGTCGCGGAGATAGGCGGTTGGCTAGGGCCAGAATCGTATGTGAATCCGCAGCTAGCGTGACATGTTCATCACATACGACTCCCGAGTTAGCGGGTTTTCACTCTTGGCCCCTTAGTGGCAGTATGGGAGAATGACAGTCTGTTCCATTTTTCATCACATACGACTCCCGAGATAGCGCGTATTCACTCTAAGAGTGCAAGTTGGTTTTTTGGCCACAAGTCGTGCAGCGTTGGTGTTAGACTGGCGGCACCCCCATGCACCCCCATGTTTTCTGACGCTCCGGACGCAACGGCGCCACCCCCGTCTCGCTGTGACCTTGCGTCGCGGAGCTAGGCGGTTGGCTAGGGCCAGAATCATATACGAATCCGCAGTTAGCGTGCTTCCACATGCGGGGGGGGGTCGGGATTCACATGTGAGCACCTCCCTAGCGTGACTAGTGTCGCCCTCGTGTGGAAATCAGGCAGCTATGCCTCAGTGTTTTCACTCTCACTATCCCTGACTATGATAGGGGGTAATAGCCACAAGTGCACCGGGGTGCAGTTGGTTTTTTGGCCACAAGTCGTGCAGCGTTGGTGTTAGACTGGCGGCACCCCCATGCACCCCCATGTTTTCTGACGCTCCGGACGCAATGGCGCCACTCCCGTCTCGCTGTGACCTTGCGTCGCGGAGATAGGCGGTTGGCTAGGGCCAGAATCGTATGTGAATCCGCAGCTAGCGTGACATGTTCATCACATACGACTCCCGAGATAGCGCGTATTCACTCTAAGAGTGCAAGTTGGTTTTTTGGCCACAAGTCGTGCAGCGTTGGTGTTAGACTGGCGGCACCCCCATGCACCCCCATGTTTTCTGACGCTCCGGACGCAATGCCGCCATCCCCGTCTCGCTGTGACCTTGCGTCGCGGAGATAGGCGGTTGCTAGGGCCAGAATCGTATGTGAATCCGCAGCTAGCGTGCACCAGTCCCTGACTATGATAGGGGGTAATAGCCACAAGTGCACCGGGGTGCAGTTGGTTTTTTGGCCACAAGTCGTGCAGCGTTGGTGTTAGACTGGCGGCACCCCCATGCACCCCCATGTTTTCTGACGCTCCGGACGCAATGGCGCCACTCCCGTCTCGCTGTGACCTTGCGTCGCGGAGATAGGCGGTTGGCTAGGGCCAGAATCGTATGTGAATCCGCAGCTAGCGTGACATGTTCATCACATACGACTCCCGAGATAGCGCGTATTCACTCTAAGAGTGCAAGTTGGTTTTTTGGCCACAAGTCGTGCAGCGTTGGTGTTAGACTGGCGGCACCCCCATGCACCCCCATGTTTTCTGACGCTCCGGACGCAACGGCGCCACCCCCGTCTCGCTGTGACCTTGCGTCGCGGAGCTAGGCGGTTGGCTAGGGCCAGAATCATATACGAATCCGCAGTTAGCGTGCTTCCACATGCGGGGGGGGGTCGGGATTCACATGTGAGCACCTCCCTAGCGTGACTAGTGTCGCCCTCGTGTGGAAATCAGGCAGCTATGCCTCAGTGTTTTCACTCCTACTATCCCTGACTATGATAGGGGGTAATAGCCACAAGTGCACCGGGGTGCAGTTGGTTTTTTGGCCACAAGTCGTGCAGCGTTGGTGTTAGACTGGCGGCACCCCCATGCACCCCCATGTTTTCTGACGCTCCGGACGCAATGGCGCCACTCCCGTCTCGCTGTGACCTTGCGTCGCGGAGATAGGCGGTTGGCTAGGGCCAGAATCGTATGTGAATCCGCAGCTAGCGTGACATGTTCATCACATACGACTCCCGAGTTAGCGGGTTTTCACTCTTGGCCCCTTAGTGGCAGTATGGGAGAATGACAGTCTGTTACATTTTTCATCACATACGACTCCCGAGATAGCGCGTATTCACTCTAAGAGTGCAAGTTGGTTTTTTGGCCACAAGTCGTGCAGCGTTGGTGTTAGACTGGCGGCACCCCCATGCACCCCCATGTTTTCTGACGCTCCGGACGCAACGGCGCCACCCCCGTCTCGCTGTGACCTTGCGTCGCGGAGCTAGGCGGTTGGCTAGGGCCAGAATCATATACGAATCCGCAGTTAGCGTGCTTCCACATGCGGGGGGGGGTCGGGATTCACATGTGAGCACCTCCCTAGCGTGACTAGTGTCGCCCTCGTGTGGAAATCAGGCAGCTATGCCTCAGTGTTTTCACTCCTACTATCCCTGACTATGATAGGGGGTAATAGCCACAAGTGCACCGGGGTGCAGTTGGTTTTTTGGCCACAAGTCGTGCAGCGTTGGTGTTAGACTGGCGGCACCCCCATGCACCCCCATGTTTTCTGACGCTCCGGACGCAATGGCGCCACTCCCGTCTCGCTGTGACCTTGCGTCGCGGAGATAGGCGGTTGGCTAGGGCCAGAATCGTATGTGAATCCGCAGCTAGCGTGACATGTTCATCACATACGACTCCCGAGTTAGCGGGTTTTCACTCTTGGCCCCTTAGTGGCAGTATGGGAGAATGACAGTCTGTTCCATTTTTCATCACATACGACTCCCGAGATAGCCCGTATTCACTCTAAGAGTGCAAGTTGGTTTTTTGGCCACAAGTCGTGCAGCGTTGGTGTTAGACTGGCGGCACCCCCATGCACCCCCATGTTTTCTGACGCTCCGGACGCAATGCCGCCATCCCCGTCTCGCTGTGACCTTGCGTCGCGGAGATAGGCGGTTGCTAGGGCCAGAATCGTATGTGAATCCGCAGCTAGCGTGCACCAGTCCCTGACTATGATAGGGGGTAATAGCCACAAGTGCACCGGGGTGCAGTTGGTTTTTTGGCCACAAGTCGTGCAGCGTTGGTGTTAGACTGGCGGCACCCCCATGCACCCCCATGTTTTCTGACGCTCCGGACGCAATGGCGCCACTCCCGTCTCGCTGTGACCTTGCGTCGCGGAGATAGGCGGTTGGCTAGGGCCAGAATCGTATGTGAATCCGCAGCTAGCGTGACATGTTCATCACATACGACTCCCGAGATAGCGCGTATTCACTCTAAGAGTGCAAGTTGTTTTTTTGGCCACAAGTCGTGCAGCGTTGGTGTTAGACTGGCGGCACCCCCATGCACCCCCATGTTTTCTGACGCTCCGGACGCAATGCCGCCATCCCCGTCTCGCTGTGACCTTGCGTCGCGGAGATAGGCGGTTGCTAGGGCCAGAATCGTATGTGAATCCGCAGCTAGCGTGCACCAGTCCCTGACTATGATAGGGGGTAATAGCCACAAGTGCACCGGGGTGCAGTTGGTTTTTTGGCCACAAGTCGTGCAGCGTTGGTGTTAGACTGGCGGCACCCCCATGCACCCCCATGTTTTCTGACGCTCCGGACGCAACGGCGCCACCCCCGTCTCGCTGTGACCTTGCGTCGCGGAGCTAGGCGGTTGGCTAGGGCCAGAATCATATACGAATCCGCAGTTAGCGTGCTTCCACATGCGGGGGGGGGGTCGGGATTCACATGTGAGCACCTCCCTAGCGTGACTAGTGTCGCCCTCGTGTGGAAATCAGGCAGCTATGCCTCAGTGTTTTCACTCCTACTATCCCTGACTATGATAGGGGGTAATAGCCACAAGTGCACCGGGGTGCAGTTGGTTTTTTGGCCACAAGTCGTGCAGCGTTGGTGTTAGACTGGCGGCACCCCCATGCACCCCCATGTTTTCTGACGCTCCGGACGCAATGGCGCCACTCCCGTCTCGCTGTGACCTTGCGTCGCGGAGATAGGCGGTTGGCTAGGGCCAGAATCGTATGTGAATCCGCAGCTAGCGTGACATGTTCATCACATACGACTCCCGAGTTAGCGGGTTTTCACTCTTGGCCCCTTAGTGGCAGTATGGGAGAATGACAGTCTGTTCCATTTTTCATCACATACGACTCCCGAGATAGCGCGTATTCACTCTTGGCCCCTTAGTGGCAGTATGGGAGAATGACAGTCTGTTACATGTTCATCACATACGGCTCTTGAGTTAGCGCTTGGAGGTTTGCTAGGGCCGGAATCATATACGAACCCGCAGGTATACCATGGGTTTGAGATTTTTTCGGCTCTGCTTAAGGCTTTAACCCTTGCGAGGTTAGCTTAAGTGGGGCACAGTGCACCAGTACTTATCGGTGCTTAAGCCTGGTTGTCCGTGGGGGGGTGGTACCCAGAGGGGGGGGGTGTTTGCCACTTTGTGTTGCGGGCTTAGCATAGAGGGTGTTAGCTAGTTTGATTAGCGTGTTTAATTTGGGTTAAGTTTAGGAGTAGGATACAGGGTAATGCTCCCAGGCTCACACACACGCGCGCAGGGGACAGAGAGGAGTCTTTGGAGCCTCTGTGAGCAGCAGCAGCCTGTGTGAGAACATGCACTGTCTCCTAGGCCTCTCTGTGCCTCTCCAAGCGTCAGGGGTCAAACCAGAGGTCAAGCTGTAGCTAGTAGGCCTCTGACAAGGCCTCGGCCTAAGTTGGGGCCTCTGTGAGTAGCTGCAGGCTGTGTGAGCACAAGCACTCTTCCCCAAGCCTCTCCAAGCATCAGGGGTCAAGTCAGAGGTCAGCAGTAGCTAGTAGGCCTCTCACAAGGCCTCAGTCTAAGTTGGGGCCTCTGTGAGCAGCTGGGGCCTGTGGGTGGGTGTGTGTGTGTGTAGGGGTGCTGCAGTGGGTCTAGCACAGCTCTCTGTGTCTCCCCAAGCATCTAGGCCCAAGGTGGGGCCTCTCTGAGCAGCTGGAGCCTCTCTGAGCAACAGGCCCCTCTCTCTGTCCCTCTCTATCACCTGCGCGCGCGTGTATGCGTGTGTGTGGCTGTGCTTGCTGGGGGGGGTCTAGCGCAGCTCTCTGTGTCTCTCCCTGCTCCTAGGCCCAAGTTGAGCCCGTCTGAGCACAAGCACTCATCCCCAGGCCTCTCCCGGCCCGTCCCATCACAGTAGCTAGCAGGCCTCTCACAAGGCCTTGGCTTAAGCTAATGTGTGTGTGTTTGGGGGGGAGGGGGGGGGGGCGCTCAGGATTGGGTGAGATTCTAGATTAATTTTGACGCTCCGGACGCAACGCCGCCATCCCCGTCTCGCTGTGACCTTGCGTCGCGGAGCTAGGAGGTTTGCTAGGGCCGGAATCATATACGAACCCGCAGGTATACCATGGGTTTGAGATTTTTTCGGCTCTGCTTAAGGCTTTAACCCTTGCGAGGTTAGCTTAAGTGGGGCACAGTGCACCAGTACTTATCGGTGCTTAAGCCTGGTTGTCCGTGGGGGGGTGGTACCCAGAGGGGGGGGGTGTTTGCCACTTTGTGTTGCGGGCTTAGCATAGAGGGTGTTAGCTAGTTTGATTAGCGTGTTTAATTTGGGTTAAGTTTAGGAGTAGGATACAGGGTAATGCTCCCAGGCTCACAGACACGCGCGCAGGGGACAGAGAGGAGTCTTTGGAGCCTCTGTGAGCAGCTGCAGCCTGTGTGAGCAACAGGCCCCTCTCTCTGTCCCTCTCTATCACCTGCGCGCGCGTGTGTGCGTGTGTGTGGCTGTGCCTGCTGTGGGGGGTCTAGCGCAGCTCTCTGTGTCTCTCCCTGCTCCTAGGCCCAAGTTGAGCCCGTCTGAGCACAAGCACTCATCCCCAGGCCTCTCCCGGCCCGACCCATCACAGTAGCTAGTAGGCCTCTCACAAGGCCTTAGCTTAAGCTAATGTGTGTGTGTTTGGGGGGGAGGGGGGGGGGGCGCTCAGGATTGGGTGAGATTCTAGATTAATTTTGACGCTCCGGACGCAATGCCGCCATCCCCGTCTCGCTGTGACCTTGCGTCGCGGAGCTAGGAGGTTTGCTAGGGCCGGAATCATATACGAACCCGCAGGTATACCATGGGTTTGAGATTTTTTCGGCTCTGCTTAAGGCTTTAACCCTTGCGAGGTTAGCTTAAGTGGGGCACAGTGCACCAGTACTTATCGGTGCTTAAGCCTGGTTGTCCGTGGGGGGGGGTGGTACCCAGAGGGGGGGGGTGTTTGCCACTTTGTGTTGCGGGCTTAGCATAGAGGGTGTTAGCTAGTTTGATTAGCGTGTTTAATTTGGGTTAAGTTAAGGGGAGGGGGGGGGGGCGCTCAGGATTGGGTGAGATTCTAGATTAATTTTGACGCTCCGGACGCAATGCCGCCATCCCCGTCTCGCTGTGACCTTGCGTCGCGGAGATAGGCGGTTGCTAGGGCCAGAATCGTATGTGAATCCGCAGCTAGCGTGCACCAGTCCCTGACTATGATAGGGGGTAATAGCCACAAGTGCACCGGGGTGCAGTTGGTTTTTTGGCCACAAGTCGTGCAGCGTTGGTGTTAGACTGGCGGCACCCCCATGCACCCCCATGTTTTCTGACGCTCCGGACGCAATGGCGCCACTCCCGTCTCGCTGTGACCTTGCGTCGCGGAGATAGGCGGTTGGCTAGGGCCAGAATCGTATGTGAATCCGCAGCTAGCGTGACATGTTCATCACATACGACTCCCGAGTTAGCGGGTTTTCACTCTTGGCCCCTTAGTGGCAGTATGGGAGAATGACAGTCTGTTACATTTTTCATCACATACGACTCCCGAGATAGCGCGTATTCACTCTTGGCCCCTTAGTGGCAGTATGGGAGAATGACAGTCTGTTACATGTTCATCACATACGGCTCTTGAGTTAGCGCTTGGAGGTTTGCTAGGGCCGGAATCATATACGAACCCGCAGGTATACCATGGGTTTGAGATTTTTTCGGCTCTGCTTAAGGCTTTAACCCTTGCGAGGTTAGCTTAAGTGGGGCACAGTGCACCAGTACTTACCGGTGCTTAAGCCTGGTTGTCCGTGGGGGGGGGTGGTACCCAGAGGGGGGGGGTGTTTGCCACTTTGTGTTGCGGGCTTAGCATAGAGGGTGTTAGCTAGTTTGATTAGCGTGTTTAATTTGGGTTAAGTTAAGGGGAGGGGGGGGGGGCGCTCAGGATTGGGTGAGATTCTAGATTAATTTTGACGCTCCGGACGCAATGCCGCCATCCCCGTCTCGCTGTGACCTTGCGTCGCGGAGATAGGCGGTTGCTAGGGCCAGAATCGTATGTGAATCCGCAGCTAGCGTGCACCAGTCCCTGACTATGATAGGGGGTAATAGCCACAAGTGCACCGGGGTGCAGTTGGTTTTTTGGCCACAAGTCGTGCAGCGTTGGTGTTAGACTGGCGGCACCCCCATGCACCCCCATGTTTTCTGACGCTCCGGACGCAATGGCGCCACTCCCGTCTCGCTGTGACCTTGCGTCGCGGAGATAGGCGGTTGGCTAGGGCCAGAATCGTATGTGAATCCGCAGCTAGCGTGACATGTTCATCACATACGACTCCCGAGTTAGCGGGTTTTCACTCTTGGCCCCTTAGTGGCAGTATGGGAGAATGACAGTCTGTTCCATTTTTCATCACATACGACTCCCGAGGTAGCGCGTATTCACTCTTGGCCCCTTAGTGGCAGTATGGGAGAATGACAGTCTGTTACATGTTCATCACATACGGCTCTTGAGTTAGCGCTTGGAGGTTTGCTAGGGCCGGAATCATATACGAACCCGCAGGTATACCATGGGTTTGAGATTTTTTCGGCTCTGCTTAAGGCTTTAACCCTTGCGAGGTTAGCTTAAGTGGGGCACAGTGCACCAGTACTTATCGGTGCTTAAGCCTGGTTGTCCGTGGGGGGGGTGGTACCCAGAGGGGGGGGGTGTTTGCCACTTTGTGTTGCGGGCTTAGCATAGAGGGTGTTAGCTAGTTTGATTAGCGTGTTTAATTTGGGTTAAGTTTAGGAGTAGGATACAGGGTAATGCTCCCAGGCTCACACACACGCGCGCAGGGGACAGAGAGGAGTCTTTGGAGCCTCTGTGAGCAGCAGCAGCCTGTGTGAGAACATGCACTGTCTCCTAGGCCTCTCTGTGCCTCTCCAAGCGTCAGGGGTCAAACCAGAGGTCAAGCTGTTGCGGGCTTAGCATAGAGGGTGTTAGCTAGTTTGATTAGTGTGTTTAATTTGGGTTAAGTTTAGGAGCAGGATACAGGGTAATGCTCCCAGGCTCACAGACACGCGCGCAGGGGACAGAGAGGAGTCTTTGGAGCCTCTGTGAGCAGCTGCAGCCTGTGTGAGCAACAGGCCCCTCTCTCTGTCCCTCTCTATCACCTGCGCGCGCGTGTGTGCGTGTGTGTGGCTGTGCCTGCTGTGGGGGGTCTAGCGCAGCTCTCTGTGTCTCTCCCTGCTCCTAGGCCCAAGTTGAGCCCGTCTGAGCACAAGCACTCATCCCCAGGCCTCTCCCGGCCCGACCCATCACAGTAGCTAGTAGGCCTCTCACAAGGCCTTAGCTTAAGCTAATGTGTGTGTGTTTGGGGGGGAGGGGGGGGGGGCGCTCAGGATTGGGTGAGATTCTAGATTAATTTTGACGCTCCGGACGCAATGCCGCCATCCCCGTCTCGCTGTGACCTTGCGTCGCGGAGCTAGGAGGTTTGCTAGGGCCGGAATCATATACGAACCCGCAGGTATACCATGGGTTTGAGATTTTTTCGGCTCTGCTTAAGGCTTTAACCCTTGCGAGGTTAGCTTAAGTGGGGCACAGTGCACCAGTACTTATCGGTGCTTAAGCCTGGTTGTCCGTGGGGGGGGTGGTACCCAGAGGGGGGGGGTGTTTGCCACTTTGTGTTGCGGGCTTAGCATAGAGGGTGTTAGCTAGTTTGATTAGCGTGTTTAATTTGGGTTAAGTTTAGGAGTAGGATACAGGGTAATGCTCCCAGGCTCACACACACGCGCGCAGGGGACAGAGAGGAGTCTTTGGAGCCTCTGTGAGCAGCAGCAGCCTGTGTGAGAACATGCACTGTCTCCTAGGCCTCTCTGTGCCTCTCCAAGCGTCAGGGGTCAAACCAGAGGTCAAGCTGTAGCTAGTAGGCCTCTGACAAGGCCTCGGCCTAAGTTGGGGCCTCTGTGAGTAGCTGCAGGCTGTGTGAGCACAAGCACTCTTCCCCAAGCCTCTCCAAGCATCAGGGGTCAAGTCAGAGGTCAGCAGTAGCTAGTAGGCCTCTCACAAGGCCTCAGTCTAAGTTATCGGTGCTTAAGCCTGGTTGTCCGTGGGGGGGTGGTACCCAGAGGGGGGGGGTGTTTGCCACTTTGTGTTGCGGGCTTAGCATAGAGGGTGTTAGCTAGTTTGATTAGCGTGTTTAATTTGGGTTAAGTTTAGGAGTAGGATACAGGGTAATGCTCCCAGGCTCACACACACGCGCGCAGGGGACAGAGAGGAGTCTTTGGAGCCTCTGTGAGCAGCAGCAGCCTGTGTGAGAACATGCACTGTCTCCTAGGCCTCTCTGTGCCTCTCCAAGCGTCAGGGGTCAAACCAGAGGTCAAGCTGTTGCGGGCTTAGCATAGAGGGTGTTAGCTAGTTTGATTAGTGTGTTTAATTTGGGTTAAGTTTAGGAGCAGGATACAGGGTAATGCTCCCAGGCTCACAGACACGCGCGCAGGGGACAGAGAGGAGTCTTTGGAGCCTCTGTGAGCAGCTGCAGCCTGTGTGAGCAACAGGCCCCTCTCTCTGTCCCTCTCTATCACCTGCGCGCGCGTGTGTGCGTGTGTGTGGCTGTGCCTGCTGTGGGGGGTCTAGCGCAGCTCTCTGTGTCTCTCCCTGCTCCTAGGCCCAAGTTGAGCCCGTCTGAGCACAAGCACTCATCCCCAGGCCTCTCCCGGCCCGACCCATCACAGTAGCTAGTAGGCCTCTCACAAGGCCTTAGCTTAAGCTAATGTGTGTGTGTTTGGGGGGGAGGGGGGGGGGGCGCTCAGGATTGGGTGAGATTCTAGATTAATTTTGACGCTCCGGACGCAATGCCGCCATCCCCGTCTCGCTGTGACCTTGCGTCGCGGAGCTAGGAGGTTTGCTAGGGCCGGAATCATATACGAACCCGCAGGTATACCATGGGTTTGAGATTTTTTCGGCTCTGCTTAAGGCTTTAACCCTTGCGAGGTTAGCTTAAGTGGGGCACAGTGCACCAGTACTTATCGGTGCTTAAGCCTGGTTGTCCGTGGGGGGGGTGGTACCCAGAGGGGGGGGGTGTTTGCCACTTTGTGTTGCGGGCTTAGCATAGAGGGTGTTAGCTAGTTTGATTAGCGTGTTTAATTTGGGTTAAGTTTAGGAGTAGGATACAGGGTAATGCTCCCAGGCTCACACACACGCGCGCAGGGGACAGAGAGGAGTCTTTGGAGCCTCTGTGAGCAGCAGCAGCCTGTGTGAGAACATGCACTGTCTCCTAGGCCTCTCTGTGCCTCTCCAAGCGTCAGGGGTCAAACCAGAGGTCAAGCTGTTGCGGGCTTAGCATAGAGGGTGTTAGCTAGTTTGATTAGTGTGTTTAATTTGGGTTAAGTTTAGGAGTAGGATACAGGGTAATGCTCCCAGGCTCACACACACGCGCGCAGGGGACAGAGAGGAGTCTTTGGAGCCTCTGTGAGCAGCTGCAGCCTGTGTGAGCAACAGGCCCCTCTCTCTGTCCCTCTCTATCACCTGCGCGCGCGTGTGTGCGTGTGTGTGGCTGTGCCTGCTGTGGGGGGTCTAGCGCAGCTCTCTGTGTCTCTCCCTGCTCCTAGGCCCAAGTTGAGCCCGTCTGAGCACAAGCACTCATCCCCAGGCCTCTCCCGGCCCGACCCATCACAGTAGCTAGTAGGCCTCTCACAAGGCCTTAGCTTAAGCTAATGTGTGTGTGTTTGGGGGGGAGGGGGGGGGGGGCGCTCAGGATTGGGTGAGATTCTAGATTAATTTTGACGCTCCGGACGCAATGCCGCCATCCCCGTCTCGCTGTGACCTTGCGTCGCGGAGCTAGGAGGTTTGCTAGGGCCGGAATCATATACGAACCCGCAGGTATACCATGGGTTTGAGATTTTTTCGGCTCTGCTTAAGGCTTTAACCCTTGCGAGGTTAGCTTAAGTGGGGCACAGTGCACCAGTACTTATCGGTGCTTAAGCCTGGTTGTCCGTGGGGGGGGTGGTACCCAGAGGGGGGGGGTGTTTGCCACTTTGTGTTGCGGGCTTAGCATAGAGGGTGTTAGCTAGTTTGATTAGCGTGTTTAATTTGGGTTAAGTTTAGGAGTAGGATACAGGGTAATGCTCCCAGGCTCACACACACGCGCGCAGGGGACAGAGAGGAGTCTTTGGAGCCTCTGTGAGCAGCAGCAGCCTGTGTGAGAACATGCACTGTCTCCTAGGCCTCTCTGTGCCTCTCCAAGCGTCAGGGGTCAAACCAGAGGTCAAGCTGTTGCGGGCTTAGCATAGAGGGTGTTAGCTAGTTTGATTAGTGTGTTTAATTTGGGTTAAGTTTAGGAGTAGGATACAGGGTAATGCTCCCAGGCTCACACACACGCGCGCAGGGGACAGAGAGGAGTCTTTGGAGCCTCTGTGAGCAGCTGCAGCCTGTGTGAGCAACAGGCCCCTCTCTCTGTCCCTCTCTATCACCTGCGCGCGCGTGTGTGCGTGTGTGTGGCTGTGCCTGCTGTGGGGGGTCTAGCGCAGCTCTCTGTGTCTCTCCCTGCTCCTAGGCCCAAGTTGAGCCCGTCTGAGCACAAGCACTCATCCCCAGGCCTCTCCCGGCCCGACCCATCACAGTAGCTAGTAGGCCTCTCACAAGGCCTTAGCTTAAGCTAATGTGTGTGTGTTTGGGGGGGAGGGGGGGGGGGGCGCTCAGGATTGGGTGAGATTCTAGATTAATTTTGACGCTCCGGACGCAATGCCGCCATCCCCGTCTCGCTGTGACCTTGCGTCGCGGAGCTAGGAGGTTTGCTAGGGCCGGAATCATATACGAACCCGCAGGTATACCATGGGTTTGAGATTTTTTCGGCTCTGCTTAAGGCTTTAACCCTTGCGAGGTTAGCTTAAGTGGGGCACAGTGCACCAGTACTTATCGGTGCTTAAGCCTGGTTGTCCGTGGGGGGGGTGGTACCCAGAGGGGGGGGGTGTTTGCCACTTTGTGTTGCGGGCTTAGCATAGAGGGTGTTAGCTAGTTTGATTAGCGTGTTTAATTTGGGTTAAGTTTAGGAGTAGGATACAGGGTAATGCTCCCAGGCTCACACACACGCGCGCAGGGGACAGAGAGGAGTCTTTGGAGCCTCTGTGAGCAGCAGCAGCCTGTGTGAGAACATGCACTGTCTCCTAGGCCTCTCTGTGCCTCTCCAAGCGTCAGGGGTCAAACCAGAGGTCAAGCTGTTGCGGGCTTAGCATAGAGGGTGTTAGCTAGTTTGATTAGTATGTTTAATTTGGGTTAAGTTTAGGAGTAGGATACAGGGTAATGCTCCCAGGCTCACAGACACGCGCGCAGGGGACAGAGAGGAGTCTTTGGAGCCTCTGTGAGCAGCTGCAGCCTGTGTGAGCAACAGGCCCCTCTCTCTGTCCCTCTCTATCACCTGCGCGCGCGTGTGTGCGTGTGTGTGGCTGTGCCTGCTGTGGGGGGTCTAGCGCAGCTCTCTGTGTCTCTCCCTGCTCCTAGGCCCAAGTTGAGCCCGTCTGAGCACAAGCACTCATCCCCAGGCCTCTCCCGGCCCGTCCCATCACAGTAGCTAGTAGGCCTCTCACAAGGCCTTAGCTTAAGCTAATGTGTGTGTGTTTGGGGGGGAGGGGGGGGGGGCGCTCAGGATTGGGTGAGATTCTAGATTAATTTTGACGCTCCGGACGCAATGCCGCCATCCCCGTCTCGCTGTGACCTTGCGTCGCGGAGCTAGGAGGTTTGCTAGGGCCGGAATCATATACGAACCCGCAGGTATACCATGGGTTTGAGATTTTTTCGGCTCTGCTTAAGGCTTTAACCCTTGCGAGGTTAGCTTAAGTGGGGCACAGTGCACCAGTACTTATCGGTGCTTAAGCCTGGTTGTCCGTGGGGGGGGGTGGTACCCAGAGGGGGGGGGTGTTTGCCACTTTGTGTTGCGGGCTTAGCATAGAGGGTGTTAGCTAGTTTGATTAGCGTGTTTAATTTGGGTTAAGTTAAGGGGAGGGGGGGGGGGCGCTCAGGATTGGGTGAGATTCTAGATTAATTTTGACGCTCCGGACGCAATGCCGCCATCCCCGTCTCGCTGTGACCTTGCGTCGCGGAGATAGGCGGTTGCTAGGGCCAGAATCGTATGTGAATCCGCAGCTAGCGTGCACCAGTCCCTGACTATGATAGGGGGTAATAGCCACAAGTGCACCGGGGTGCAGTTGGTTTTTTGGCCACAAGTCGTGCAGCGTTGGTGTTAGACTGGCGGCACCCCCATGCACCCCCATGTTTTCTGACGCTCCGGACGCAATGGCGCCACTCCCGTCTCGCTGTGACCTTGCGTCGCGGAGATAGGCGGTTGGCTAGGGCCAGAATCGTATGTGAATCCGCAGCTAGCGTGACATGTTCATCACATACGACTCCCGAGTTAGCGGGTTTTCACTCTTGGCCCCTTAGTGGCAGTATGGGAGAATGACAGTCTGTTCCATTTTTCATCACATACGACTCCCGAGATAGCGCGTATTCACTCTTGGCCCCTTAGTGGCAGTATGGGAGAATGACAGTCTGTTACATGTTCATCACATACGGCTCTTGAGTTAGCGCTTGGAGGTTTGCTAGGGCCGGAATCATATACGAACCCGCAGGTATACCATGGGTTTGAGATTTTTTCGGCTCTGCTTAAGGCTTTAACCCTTGCGAGGTTAGCTTAAGTGGGGCACAGTGCACCAGTACTTATCGGTGCTTAAGCCTGGTTGTCCGTGGGGGGGTGGTACCCAGAGGGGGGGGGTGTTTGCCACTTTGTGTTGCGGGCTTAGCATAGAGGGTGTTAGCTAGTTTGATTAGCGTGTTTAATTTGGGTTAAGTTTAGGAGTAGGATACAGGGTAATGCTCCCAGGCTCACAGACACGCGCGCAGGGGACAGAGAGGAGTCTTTGGAGCCTCTGTGAGCAGCTGCAGCCTGTGTGAGCAACAGGCCCCTCTCTCTGTCCCTCTCTATCACCTGCGCGCGCGTGTGTGCGTGTGTGTGGCTGTGCCTGCTGTGGGGGGTCTAGCGCAGCTCTCTGTGTCTCTCCCTGCTCCTAGGCCCAAGTTGAGCCCGTCTGAGCACAAGCACTCATCCCCAGGCCTCTCCCGGCCCGACCCATCACAGTAGCTAGTAGGCCTCTCACAAGGCCTTAGCTTAAGCTAATGTGTGTGTGTTTGGGGGGGAGGGGGGGGGGCGCTCAGGATTGGGTGAGATTCTAGATTAATTTTGACGCTCCGGACGCAATGCCGCCATCCCCGTCTCGCTGTGACCTTGCGTCGCGGAGCTAGGAGGTTTGCTAGGGCCGGAATCATATACGAACCCGCAGGTATACCATGGGTTTGAGATTTTTTCGGCTCTGCTTAAGGCTTTAACCCTTGCGAGGTTAGCTTAAGTGGGGCACAGTGCACCAGTACTTATCGGTGCTTAAGCCTGGTTGTCCGTGGGGGGGGTGGTACCCAGAGGGGGGGGGTGTTTGCCACTTTGTGTTGCGGGCTTAGCATAGAGGGTGTTAGCTAGTTTGATTAGCGTGTTTAATTTGGGTTAAGTTTAGGAGTAGGATACAGGGTAATGCTCCCAGGCTCACACACACGCGCGCAGGGGACAGAGAGGAGTCTTTGGAGCCTCTGTGAGCAGCTGCAGCCTGTGTGAGAACATGCACTGTCTCCTAGGCCTCTCTGTGCCTCTCCAAGCGTCAGGGGTCAAACCAGAGGTCAAGCTGTAGCTAGTAGGCCTCTGACAAGGCCTCGGCCTAAGTTGGGGCCTCTGTGAGTAGCTGCAGGCTGTGTGAGCACAAGCACTCTTCCCCAAGCCTCTCCAAGCATCAGGGGTCAAGTCAGAGGTCAGCAGTAGCTAGTAGGCCTCTCACAAGGCCTCAGTCTAAGTTGGGGCCTCTGTGAGCAGCTGGGGCCTGTGGGTGGGTGTGTGTGTGTGTAGGGGTGCTGCAGTGGGTCTAGCACAGCTCTCTGTGTCTCCCCAAGCATCTAGGCCCAAGGTGGGGCCTCTCTGAGCAGCTGGAGCCTCTCTGAGCAACAGGCCCCTCTCTCTGTCCCTCTCTATCACCTGCGCGCGCGTGTATGCGTGTGTGTGGCTGTGCTTGCTGGGGGGGGTCTAGCGCAGCTCTCTGTGTCTCTCCCTGCTCATAGGCCCAAGTTGAGCCCGTCTGAGCACAAGCACTCATCCCCAGGCCTCTCCCGGCCCGTCCCATCACAGTAGCAAGTAGGCCTCTCACAAGGCCTTAGCTTAAGCTAATGTGTGTGTGTTTGGGGGGGAGGGGGGGGGGGGCGCTCAGGATTGGGTGAGATTCTAGATTAATTTTGACGCTCCGGACGCAATGCCGCCATCCCCGTCTCGCTGTGACCTTGCGTCGCGGAGATAGGCGGTTGCTAGGGCCAGAATCGTATGTGAATCCGCAGCTAGCGTGCACCAGTCCCTGACTATGATAGGGGGTAATAGCCACAAGTGCACCGGGGTGCAGTTGGTTTTTTGGCCACAAGTCGTGCAGCGTTGGTGTTAGACTGGCGGCACCCCCATGCACCCCCATGTTTTCTGATGCTCCGGACGCAATGGCGCCACTCCCGTCTCGCTGTGACCTTGCGTCGCGGAGATAGGCGGTTGGCTAGGGCCAGAATCGTATGTGAATCCGCAGCTAGCGTGACATGTTCATCACATACGACTCCCGAGTTAGCGGGTTTTCACTCTTGGCCCCTTAGTGGCAGTATGGGAGAATGACAGTCTGTTCCATTTTTCATCACATACGACTCCCGAGATAGCGCGTATTCACTCTAAGAGTGCAAGTTGGTTTTTTGGCCACAAGTCGTGCAGCGTTGGTGTTAGACTGGCGGCACCCCCATGCACCCCCATGTTTTCTGACGCTCCGGACGCAACGGCGCCACCCCCGTCTCGCTGTGACCTTGCGTCGCGGAGCTAGGCGGTTGGCTAGGGCCAGAATCATATACGAATCCGCAGTTAGCGTGCTTCCACATGCGGGGGGGGGTCGGGATTCACATGTGAGCACCTCCCTAGCGTGACTAGTGTCGCCCTCGTGTGGAAATCAGGCAGCTATGCCTCAGTGTTTTCACTCCTACTATCCCTGACTATGATAGGGGGTAATAGCCACAAGTGCACCGGGGTGCAGTTGGTTTTTTGGCCACAAGTCGTGCAGCGTTGGTGTTAGACTGGCGGCACCCCCATGCACCCCCATGTTTTCTGACGCTCCAGACGCAATGGCGCCACTCCCGTCTCGCTGTGACCTTGCGTCGCGGAGATAGGCGGTTGGCTAGGGCCAGAATCGTATGTGAATCCGCAGCTAGCGTGACATGTTCATCACATACGACTCCCGAGTTAGCGGGTTTTCACTCTTGGCCCCTTAGTGGCAGTATGGGAGAATGACAGTCTGTTCCATTTTTCATCACATACGACTCCCGAGATAGCGCGTATTCACTCTAAGAGTGCAAGTTGGTTTTTTGGCCACAAGTCGTGCAGCGTTGGTGTTAGACTGGCGGCACCCCCATGCACCCCCATGTTTTCTGACGCTCCGGACGCAACGGCGCCACCCCCGTCTCGCTGTGACCTTGCGTCGCGGAGCTAGGCGGTTGGCTAGGGCCAGAATCATATACGAATCCGCAGTTAGCGTGCTTCCACATGCGGGGGGGGGTCGGGATTCACATGTGAGCACCTCCCTAGCGTGACTAGTGTCGCCCTCGTGTGGAAATCAGGCAGCTATGCCTCAGTGTTTTCACTACTACTATCCCTGACTATGATAGGGGGTAATAGCCACAAGTGCACCGGGGTGCAGTTGGTTTTTTGGCCACAAGTCGTGCAGCGTTGGTGTTAGACTGGCGGCACCCCCATGCACCCCCATGTTTTCTGACGCTCCGGACGCAATGGCGCCACTCCCGTCTCGCTGTGACCTTGCGTCGCGGAGATAGGCGGTTGGCTAGGGCCAGAATCGTATGTGAATCCGCAGCTAGCGTGACATGTTCATCACATACGACTCCCGAGTTAGCGGGTTTTCACTCTTGGCCCCTTAGTGGCAGTATGGGAGAATGACAGTCTGTTCCATTTTTCATCACATACGACTCCCGAGATAGCGCGTATTCACTCTAAGAGTGCAAGTTGGTTTTTTGGCCACAAGTCGTGCAGCGTTGGTGTTAGACTGGCGGCACCCCCATGCACCCCCATGTTTTCTGACGCTCCGGACGCAACGGCGCCACCCCCGTCTCGCTGTGACCTTGCGTCGCGGAGCTAGGCGGTTGGCTAGGGCCAGAATCATATACGAATCCGCAGTTAGCGTGCTTCCACATGCGGGGGGGGGTCGGGATTCACATGTGAGCACCTCCCTAGCGTGACTAGTGTCGCCCTCGTGTGGAAATCAGGCAGCTATGCCTCAGTGTTTTCACTACTACTATCCCTGACTATGATAGGGGGTAATAGCCACAAGTGCACCGGGGTGCAGTTGGTTTTTTGGCCACAAGTCGTGCAGCGTTGGTGTTAGACTGGCGGCACCCCCATGCACCCCCATGTTTTCTGATGCTCCGGACGCAATGGCGCCACTCCCGTCTCGCTGTGACCTTGCGTCGCGGAGATAGGCGGTTGGCTAGGGCCAGAATCGTATGTGAATCCGCAGCTAGCGTGACATGTTCATCACATACGACTCCCGAGTTAGCGGGTTTTCACTCTTGGCCCCTTAGTGGCAGTATGGGAGAATGACAGTCTGTTCCATTTTTCATCACATACGACTCCCGAGATAGCGCGTATTCACTCTTGGCCCCTTAGTGGCAGTATGGGAGAATGACAGTCTGTTACATGTTCATCACATACGGCTCTTGAGTTAGCGCTTGGAGGTTTGCTAGGGCCGGAATCATATACGAACCCGCAGGTATACCATGGGTTTGAGATTTTTTCGGCTCTGCTTAAGGCTTTAACCCTTGCGAGGTTAGCTTAAGTGGGGCACAGTGCACCAGTACTTATCGGTGCTTAAGCCTGGTTGTCCGTGGGGGGGGTGGTACCCAGAGGGGGGGGGTGTTTGCCACTTTGTGTTGCGGGCTTAGCATAGAGGGTGTTAGCTAGTTTGATTAGCGTGTTTAATTTGGGTTAAGTTTAGGAGTAGGATACAGGGTAATGCTCCCAGGCTCACACACACGCGCGCAGGGGACAGAGAGGAGTCTTTGGAGCCTCTGTGAGCAGCAGCAGCCTGTGTGAGAACATGCACTGTCTCCTAGGCCTCTCTGTGCCTCTCCAAGCGTCAGGGGTCAAACCAGAGGTCAAGCTGTTGCGGGCTTAGCATAGAGGGTGTTAGCTAGTTTGATTAGTGTGTTTAATTTGGGTTAAGTTTAGGAGTAGGATACAGGGTAATGCTCCCAGGCTCACACACACGCGCGCAGGGGACAGAGAGGAGTCTTTGGAGCCTCTGTGAGCAGCTGCAGCCTGTGTGAGCAACAGGCCCCTCTCTCTGTCCCTCTCTATCACCTGCGCGCGCGTGTGTGCGTGTGTGTGGCTGTGCCTGCTGTGGGGGGTCTAGCGCAGCTCTCTGTGTCTCTCCCTGCTCCTAGGCCCAAGTTGAGCCCGTCTGAGCACAAGCACTCATCCCCAGGCCTCTCCCGGCCCGACCCATCACAGTAGCTAGTAGGCCTCTCACAAGGCCTTAGCTTAAGCTAATGTGTGTGTGTTTGGGGGGGAGGGGGGGGGGGGCGCTCAGGATTGGGTGAGATTCTAGATTAATTTTGACGCTCCGGACGCAATGCCGCCATCCCCGTCTCGCTGTGACCTTGCGTCGCGGAGCTAGGAGGTTTGCTAGGGCCGGAATCATATACGAACCCGCAGGTATACCATGGGTTTGAGATTTTTTCGGCTCTGCTTAAGGCTTTAACCCTTGCGAGGTTAGCTTAAGTGGGGCACAGTGCACCAGTACTTATCGGTGCTTAAGCCTGGTTGTCCGTGGGGGGGGTGGTACCCAGAGGGGGGGGGTGTTTGCCACTTTGTGTTGCGGGCTTAGCATAGAGGGTGTTAGCTAGTTTGATTAGCGTGTTTAATTTGGGTTAAGTTTAGGAGTAGGATACAGGGTAATGCTCCCAGGCTCACACACACGCGCGCAGGGGACAGAGAGGAGTCTTTGGAGCCTCTGTGAGCAGCAGCAGCCTGTGTGAGAACATGCACTGTCTCCTAGGCCTCTCTGTGCCTCTCCAAGCGTCAGGGGTCAAACCAGAGGTCAAGCTGTTGCGGGCTTAGCATAGAGGGTGTTAGCTAGTTTGATTAGTGTGTTTAATTTGGGTTAAGTTTAGGAGTAGGATACAGGGTAATGCTCCCAGGCTCACACACACGCGCGCAGGGGACAGAGAGGAGTCTTTGGAGCCTCTGTGAGCAGCTGCAGCCTGTGTGAGCAACAGGCCCCTCTCTCTGTCCCTCTCTATCACCTGCGCGCGCGTGTGTGCGTGTGTGTGGCTGTGCCTGCTGTGGGGGGTCTAGCGCAGCTCTCTGTGTCTCTCCCTGCTCCTAGGCCCAAGTTGAGCCCGTCTGAGCACAAGCACTCATCCCCAGGCCTCTCCCGGCCCGACCCATCACAGTAGCTAGTAGGCCTCTCACAAGGCCTTAGCTTAAGCTAATGTGTGTGTGTTTGGGGGGGAGGGGGGGGGGGGCGCTCAGGATTGGGTGAGATTCTAGATTAATTTTGACGCTCCGGACGCAATGCCGCCATCCCCGTCTCGCTGTGACCTTGCGTCGCGGAGCTAGGAGGTTTGCTAGGGCCGGAATCATATACGAACCCGCAGGTATACCATGGGTTTGAGATTTTTTCGGCTCTGCTTAAGGCTTTAACCCTTGCGAGGTTAGCTTAAGTGGGGCACAGTGCACCAGTACTTATCGGTGCTTAAGCCTGGTTGTCCGTGGGGGGGGTGGTACCCAGAGGGGGGGGGTGTTTGCCACTTTGTGTTGCGGGCTTAGCATAGAGGGTGTTAGCTAGTTTGATTAGCGTGTTTAATTTGGGTTAAGTTTAGGAGTAGGATACAGGGTAATGCTCCCAGGCTCACACACACGCGCGCAGGGGACAGAGAGGAGTCTTTGGAGCCTCTGTGAGCAGCAGCAGCCTGTGTGAGAACATGCACTGTCTCCTAGGCCTCTCTGTGCCTCTCCAAGCGTCAGGGGTCAAACCAGAGGTCAAGCTGTTGCGGGCTTAGCATAGAGGGTGTTAGCTAGTTTGATTAGCGTGTTTAATTTGGGTTAAGTTTAGGAGTAGGATACAGGGTAATGCTCCCAGGCTCACAGACACGCGCGCAGGGGACAGAGAGGAGTCTTTGGAGCCTCTGTGAGCAGCTGCAGCCTGTGTGAGCAACAGGCCCCTCTCTCTGTCCCTCTCTATCACCTGCGCGCGCGTGTGTGCGTGTGTGTGGCTGTGCCTGCTGTGGGGGGTCTAGCGCAGCTCTCTGTGTCTCTCCCTGCTCCTAGGCCCAAGTTGAGCCCGTCTGAGCACAAGCACTCATCCCCAGGCCTCTCCCGGCCCGTCCCATCACAGTAGCTAGTAGGCCTCTCACAAGGCCTTAGCTTAAGCTAATGTGTGTGTGTTTGGGGGGGAGGGGGGGGGGGCGCTCAGGATTGGGTGAGATTCTAGATTAATTTTGACGCTCCGGACGCAATGCCGCCATCCCCGTCTCGCTGTGACCTTGCGTCGCGGAGCTAGGAGGTTTGCTAGGGCCGGAATCATATACGAACCCGCAGGTATACCATGGGTTTGAGATTTTTTCGGCTCTGCTTAAGGCTTTAACCCTTGCGAGGTTAGCTTAAGTGGGGCACAGTGCACCAGTACTTATCGGTGCTTAAGCCTGGTTGTCCGTGGGGGGGGGTGGTACCCAGAGGGGGGGGGTGTTTGCCACTTTGTGTTGCGGGCTTAGCATAGAGGGTGTTAGCTAGTTTGATTAGCGTGTTTAATTTGGGTTAAGTTTAGGAGTAGGATACAGGGTAATGCTCCCAGGCTCACACACACGCGCGCAGGGGACAGAGAGGAGTCTTTGGAGCCTCTGTGAGCAGCAGCAGCCTGTGTGAGAACATGCACTGTCTCCTAGGCCTCTCTGTGCCTCTCCAAGCGTCAGGGGTCAAACCAGAGGTCAAGCTGTAGCTAGTAGGCCTCTGACAAGGCCTCGGCCTAAGTTGGGGCCTCTGTGAGTAGCTGCAGGCTGTGTGAGCACAAGCACTCTTCCCCAAGCCTCTCCAAGCATCAGGGGTCAAGTCAGAGGTCAGCAGTAGCTAGTAGGCCTCTCACAAGGCCTCAGTCTAAGTTGGGGCCTCTGTGAGCAGCTGGGGCCTGTGGGTGGGTGTGTGTGTGTGTAGGGGTGCTGCAGTGGGTCTAGCACAGCTCTCTGTGTCTCCCCAAGCATCTAGGCCCAAGGTGGGGCCTCTCTGAGCAGCTGGAGCCTCTCTGAGCAACAGGCCCCTCTCTCTGTCCCTCTCTATCACCTGCGCGCGCGTGTATGCGTGTGTGTGGCTGTGCTTGCTGGGGGGGGTCTAGCGCAGCTCTCTGTGTCTCTCCCTGCTCATAGGCCCAAGTTGAGCCCGTCTGAGCACAAGCACTCATCCCCAGGCCTCTCCCGGCCCGTCCCATCACAGTAGCTAGTAGGCCTCTCACAAGGCTTTAGCTTAAGCTAATGTGTGTGTGTTTGGGGGGGAGGGGGGGGGGGCGCTCAGGATTGGGTGAGATTCTAGATTAATTTTGACGCTCCGGACGCAATGCCGCCATCCCCGTCTCGCTGTGACCTTGCGTCGCGGAGCTAGGAGGTTTGCTAGGGCCGGAATCATATACGAACCCGCAGGTATACCATGGGTTTGAGATTTTTTCGGCTCTGCTTAAGGCTTTAACCCTTGCGAGGTTAGCTTAAGTGGGGCACAGTGCACCAGTACTTATCGGTGCTTAAGCCTGGTTGTCCGTGGGGGGGTGGTACCCAGAGGGGGGGGGTGTTTGCCACTTTGTGTTGCGGGCTTAGCATAGAGGGTGTTAGCTAGTTTGATTAGCGTGTTTAATTTGGGTTAAGTTTAGGAGTAGGATACAGGGTAATGCTCCCAGGCTCACACACACGCGCGCAGGGGACAGAGAGGAGTCTTTAGAGCCTCTGTGAGCAGCTGCAGCCTGTGTGAGCAACAGGCCCCTCTCTCTGTCCCTCTCTATCACCTGCGCGCGCGTGTGTGCGTGTGTGTGGCTGTGCCTGCTGTGGGGGGTCTAGCGCAGCTCTCTGTGTCTCTCCCTGCTCCTAGGCCCAAGTTGAGCCCGTCTGAGCACAAGCACTCATCCCCAGGCCTCTCCCGGCCCGACCCATCACAGTAGCTAGTAGGCCTCTCACAAGGCCTTAGCTTAAGCTAATGTGTGTGTGTTTGGGGGGGAGGGGGGGGGGGCGCTCAGGATTGGGTGAGATTCTAGATTAATTTTGACGCTCCGGACGCAATGCCGCCATCCCCGTCTCGCTGTGACCTTGCGTCGCGGAGATAGGCGGTTGCTAGGGCCAGAATCGTATGTGAATCCGCAGCTAGCGTGCACCAGTCCCTGACTATGATAGGGGGTAATAGCCACAAGTGCACCGGGGTGCAGTTGGTTTTTTGGCCACAAGTCGTGCAGCGTTGGTGTTAGACTGGCGGCACCCCCATGCACCCCCATGTTTTCTGACGCTCCGGACGCAATGGCGCCACTCCCGTCTCGCTGTGACCTTGCGTCGCGGAGATAGGCGGTTGGCTAGGGCCAGAATCGTATGTGAATCCGCAGCTAGCGTGACATGTTCATCACATACGACTCCCGAGTTAGCGGGTTTTCACTCTTGGCCCCTTAGTGGCAGTATGGGAGAATGACAGTCTGTTCCATTTTTCATCACATACGACTCCCGAGATAGCGCGTATTCACTCTAAGAGTGCAAGTTGGTTTTTTGGCCACAAGTCGTGCAGCGTTGGTGTTAGACTGGCGGCACCCCCATGCACCCCCATGTTTTCTGACGCTCCGGACGCAACGGCGCCACCCCCGTCTCGCTGTGACCTTGCGTCGCGGAGCTAGGCGGTTGGCTAGGGCCAGAATCATATACGAATCCGCAGTTAGCGTGCTTCCACATGCGGGGGGGGGTCGGGATTCACATGTGAGCACCTCCCTAGCGTGACTAGTGTCGCCCTCGTGTGGAAATCAGGCAGCTATGCCTCAGTGTTTTCACTCCTACTATCCCTGACTATGATAGGGGGTAATAGCCACAAGTGCACCGGGGTGCAGTTGGTTTTTTGGCCACAAGTCGTGCAGCGTTGGTGTTAGACTGGCGGCACCCCCATGCACCCCCATGTTTTCTGACGCTCCGGACGCAATGGCGCCACTCCCGTCTCGCTGTGACCTTGCGTCGCGGAGATAGGCGGTTGGCTAGGGCCAGAATCGTATGTGAATCCGCAGCTAGCGTGACATGTTCATCACATACGACTCCCGAGATAGCGCGTATTCACTCTAAGAGTGCAAGTTGGTTTTTTGGCCACAAGTCGTGCAGCGTTGGTGTTAGACTGGCGGCACCCCCATGCACCCCCATGTTTTCTGACGCTCCGGACGCAATGCCGCCATCCCCGTCTCGCTGTGACCTTGCGTCGCGGAGATAGGCGGTTGCTAGGGCCAGAATCGTATGTGAATCCGCAGCTAGCGTGCACCAGTCCCTGACTATGATAGGGGGTAATAGCCACAAGTGCACCGGGGTGCAGTTGGTTTTTTGGCCACAAGTCGTGCAGCGTTGGTGTTAGACTGGCGGCACCCCCATGCACCCCCATGTTTTCTGACGCTCCGGACGCAATGGCGCCACTCCCGTCTCGCTGTGACCTTGCGTCGCGGAGATAGGCGGTTGGCTAGGGCCAGAATCGTATGTGAATCCGCAGCTAGCGTGACATGTTCATCACATACGACTCCCGAGTTAGCGGGTTTTCACTCTTGGCCCCTTAGTGGCAGTATGGGAGAATGACAGTCTGTTCCATTTTTCATCACATACGACTCCCGAGATAGCGCGTATTCACTCTAAGAGTGCAAGTTGGTTTTTTGGCCACAAGTCGTGCAGCGTTGGTGTTAGACTGGCGGCACCCCCATGCACCCCCATGTTTTCTGACGCTCCGGACGCAACGGCGCCACCCCCGTCTCGCTGTGACCTTGCGTCGCGGAGCTAGGCGGTTGGCTAGGGCCAGAATCATATACGAATCCGCAGTTAGCGTGCTTCCACATGCGGGGGGGGGTCGGGATTCACATGTGAGCACCTCCCTAGCGTGACTAGTGTCGCCCTCGTGTGGAAATCAGGCAGCTATGCCTCAGTGTTTTCACTCCTACTATCCCTGACTATGATAGGGGGTAATAGCCACAAGTGCACCGGGGTGCAGTTGGTTTTTTGGCCACAAGTCGTGCAGCGTTGGTGTTAGACTGGCGGCACCCCCATGCACCCCCATGTTTTCTGACGCTCCGGACGCAATGGCGCCACTCCCGTCTCGCTGTGACCTTGCGTCGCGGAGATAGGCGGTTGGCTAGGGCCAGAATCGTATGTGAATCCGCAGCTAGCGTGACATGTTCATCACATACGACTCCCGAGTTAGCGGGTTTTCACTCTTGGCCCCTTAGTGGCAGTATGGGAGAATGACAGTCTGTTCCATTTTTCATCACATACGACTCCCGAGATAGCGCGTATTCACTCTAAGAGTGCAAGTTGGTTTTTTGGCCACAAGTCGTGCAGCGTTGGTGTTAGACTGGCGGCACCCCCATGCACCCCCATGTTTTCTGACGCTCCGGACGCAACGGCGCCACCCCCGTCTCGCTGTGACCTTGCGTCGCGGAGATAGGCGGTTGGCTAGGGCCAGAATCATATACGAATCCGCAGTTAGCGTGCTTCCACATGCGGGGGGGGGTCGGGATTCACATGTGAGCACCTCCCTAGCGTGACTAGTGTCGCCCTCGTGTGGAAATCAGGCAGCTATGCCTCAGTGTTTTCACTCCTACTATCCCTGACTATGATAGGGGGTAATAGCCACAAGTGCACCGGGGTGCAGTTGGTTTTTTGGCCACAAGTCGTGCAGCGTTGGTGTTAGACTGGCGGCACCCCCATGCACCCCCATGTTTTCTGACGCTCCGGACGCAATGCCGCCATCCCCGTCTCGCTGTGACCTTGCGTCGCGGAGATAGGCGGTTGCTAGGGCCAGAATCGTATGTGAATCCGCAGCTAGCGTGCACCAGTCCCTGACTATGATAGGGGGTAATAGCCACAAGTGCACCGGGGTGCAGTTGGTTTTTTGGCCACAAGTCGTGCAGCGTTGGTGTTAGACTGGCGGCACCCCCATGCACCCCCATGTTTTCTGACGCTCCGGACGCAATGGCGCCACTCCCGTCTCGCTGTGACCTTGCGTCGCGGAGATAGGCGGTTGGCTAGGGCCAGAATCGTATGTGAATCCGCAGCTAGCGTGACATGTTCATCACATACGACTCCCGAGATAGCGCGTATTCACTCTAAGAGTGCAAGTTGGTTTTTTGGCCACAAGTCGTGCAGCGTTGGTGTTAGACTGGCGGCACCCCCATGCACCCCCATGTTTTCTGACGCTCCGGACGCAATGCCGCCATCCCCGTCTCGCTGTGACCTTGCGTCGCGGAGCTAGGAGGTTTGCTAGGGCCGGAATCGTATGTGAATCCGCAGCTAGCGTGACATGTTCATCACATACGACTCCCGAGTTAGCGGGTTTTCACTCTTGGCCCCTTAGTGGCAGTATGGGAGAATGACAGTCTGTTCCATTTTTCATCACATACGACTCCCGAGATAGCGCGTATTCACTCTAAGAGTGCAAGTTGGTTTTTTGGCCACAAGTCGTGCAGCGTTGGTGTTAGACTGGCGGCACCCCCATGCACCCCCATGTTTTCTGACGCTCCGGACGCAACGGCGCCACCCCCGTCTCGCTGTGACCTTGCGTCGCGGAGCTAGGCGGTTGGCTAGGGCCAGAATCATATATGAATCCGCAGTTAGCGTGCTTCCACATGCGGGGGGGGGGTCGGGATTCACATGTGAGCACCTCCCTAGCGTGACTAGTGTCGCCCTCATGTGGAAATCAGGCAGCTATGCCTCAGTGTTTTCACTCCTACTATCCCTGACTATGATAGGGGGTAATAGCCACAAGTGCACCGGGGTGCAGTTGGTTTTTTGGCCACAAGTCGTGCAGCGTTGGTGTTAGACTGGCGGCACCCCCATGCACCCCCATGTTTTCTGACGCTCCGGACGCAATGGCGCCACTCCCGTCTCGCTGTGACCTTGCGTCGCGGAGATAGGCGGTTGGCTAGGGCCAGAATCGTATGTGAATCCGCAGCTAGCGTGACATGTTCATCACATACGACTCCCGAGTTAGCGGGTTTTCACTCTTGGCCCCTTAGTGGCAGTATGGGAGAATGACAGTCTGTTCCATTTTTCATCACATACGACTCCCGAGATAGCGCGTATTCACTCTTGGCCCCTTAGTGGCAGTATGGGAGAATGACAGTCTGTTACATGTTCATCACATACGGCTCTTGAGTTAGCGCTTGGAGGTTTGCTAGGGCCAGAATCATATACGAACCCGCAGGTATACCATGGGTTTGAGATTTTTTCGGCTCTGCTTAAGGCTTTAACCCTTGCGAGGTTAGCTTAAGTGGGGCACAGTGCACCAGTACTTATCGGTGCTTAAGCCTGGTTGTCCGTGGGGGGGGTGGTACCCAGAGGGGGGGGGTGTTTGCCACTTTGTGTTGCGGGCTTAGCATAGAGGGTGTTAGCTAGTTTGATTAGCGTGTTTAATTTGGGTTAAGTTTAGGAGTAGGATACAGGGTAATGCTCCCAGGCTCACACACACGCGCGCAGGGGACAGAGAGGAGTCTTTGGAGCCTCTGTGAGCAGCAGCAGCCTGTGTGAGAACATGCACTGTCTCCTAGGCCTCTCTGTGCCTCTCCAAGCGTCAGGGGTCAAACCAGAGGTCAAGCTGTAGCTAGTAGACCTCTGACAAGGCCTCGGCCTAAGTTGGGGCCTCTGTGAGTAGCTGCAGGCTGTGTGAGCACAAGCACTCTTCCCCAAGCCTCTCCAAGCATCAGGGGTCAAGTCAGAGGTCAGCAGTAGCTAGTAGGCCTCTCACAAGGCCTCAGTCTAAGTTATCGGTGCTTAAGCCTGGTTGTCCGTGGGGGGGTGGTACCCAGAGGGGGGGGGTGTTTGCCACTTTGTGTTGCGGGCTTAGCATAGAGGGTGTTAGCTAGTTTGATTAGCGTGTTTAATTTGGGTTAAGTTTAGGAGTAGGATACAGGGTAATGCTCCCAGGCTCACACACACGCGCGCAGGGGACAGAGAGGAGTCTTTGGAGCCTCTGTGAGCAGCAGCAGCCTGTGTGAGAACATGCACTGTCTCCTAGGCCTCTCTGTGCCTCTCCAAGCGTCAGGGGTCAAACCAGAGGTCAAGCTGTTGCGGGCTTAGCATAGAGGGTGTTAGCTAGTTTGATTAGCGTGTTTAATTTGGGTTAAGTTTAGGAGTAGGATACAGGGTAATGCTCCCAGGCTCACAGACACGCGCGCAGGGGACAGAGAGGAGTCTTTGGAGCCTCTGTGAGCAGCTGCAGCCTGTGTGAGCAACAGGCCCCTCTCTCTGTCCCTCTCTATCACCTGCGCGCGCGTGTGTGCGTGTGTGTGGCTGTGCCTGCTGTGGGGGGTCTAGCGCAGCTCTCTGTGTCTCTCCCTGCTCCTAGGCCCAAGTTGAGCCCGTCTGAGCACAAGCACTCATCCCCAGGCCTCTCCCGGCCCGTCCCATCACAGTAGCTAGTAGGCCTCTCACAAGGCCTTAGCTTAAGCTAATGTGTGTGTGTTTGGGGGGGAGGGGGGGGGGGCGCTCAGGATTGGGTGAGATTCTAGATTAATTTTGACGCTCCGGACGCAATGCCGCCATCCCCGTCTCGCTGTGACCTTGCGTCGCGGAGCTAGGAGGTTTGCTAGGGCCGGAATCATATACGAACCCGCAGGTATACCATGGGTTTGAGATTTTTTCGGCTCTGCTTAAGGCTTTAACCCTTGCGAGGTTAGCTTAAGTGGGGCACAGTGCACCAGTACTTATCGGTGCTTAAGCCTGGTTGTCCGCGGGGGGGGTGGTACCCAGAGGGGGGGGGTGTTTGCCACTTTGTGTTGCGGGCTTAGCATAGAGGGTGTTAGCTAGTTTGATTAGCGTGTTTAATTTGGGTTAAGTTAAGGGGAGGGGGGGGGGGCGCTCAGGATTGGGTGAGATTCTAGATTAATTTTGACGCTCCGGACGCAATGCCGCCATCCCCGTCTCGCTGTGACCTTGCGTCGCGGAGATAGGCGGTTGCTAGGGCCAGAATCGTATGTGAATCCGCAGCTAGCGTGCACCAGTCCCTGACTATGATAGGGGGTAATAGCCACAAGTGCACCGGGGTGCAGTTGGTTTTTTGGCCACAAGTCGTGCAGCGTTGGTGTTAGACTGGCGGCACCCCCATGCACCCCCATGTTTTCTGACGCTCCGGACGCAATGGCGCCACTCCCGTCTCGCTGTGACCTTGCGTCGCGGAGATAGGCGGTTGGCTAGGGCCAGAATCGTATGTGAATCCGCAGCTAGCGTGACATGTTCATCACATACGACTCCCGAGTTAGCGGGTTTTCACTCTTGGCCCCTTAGTGGCAGTATGGGAGAATGACAGTCTGTTCCATTTTTCATCACATACGACTCCCGAGATAGCGCGTATTCACTCTAAGAGTGCAAGTTGGTTTTTTGGCCACAAGTCGTGCAGCGTTGGTGTTAGACTGGCGGCACCCCCATGCACCCCCATGTTTTCTGACGCTCCGGACGCAACGGCGCCACCCCCGTCTCGCTGTGACCTTGCGTCGCGGAGATAGGCGGTTGGCTAGGGCCAGAATCATATACGAATCCGCAGTTAGCGTGCTTCCACATGCGGGGGGGGGTCGGGATTCACATGTGAGCACCTCCCTAGCGTGACTAGTGTCGCCCTCGTGTGGAAATCAGGCAGCTATGCCTCAGTGTTTTCACTCCTACTATCCCTGACTATGATAGGGGGTAATAGCCACAAGTGCACCGGGGTGCAGTTGGTTTTTTGGCCACAAGTCGTGCAGCGTTGGTGTTAGACTGGCGGCACCCCCATGCACCCCCATGTTTTCTGACGCTCCGGACGCAATGCCGCCATCCCCGTCTCGCTGTGACCTTGCGTCGCGGAGATAGGCGGTTGCTAGGGCCAGAATCGTATGTGAATCCGCAGCTAGCGTGCACCAGTCCCTGACTATGATAGGGGGTAATAGCCACAAGTGCACCGGGGTGCAGTTGGTTTTTTGGCCACAAGTCGTGCAGCGTTGGTGTTAGACTGGCGGCACCCCCATGCACCCCCATGTTTTCTGACGCTCCGGACGCAATGGCGCCACTCCCGTCTCGCTGTGACCTTGCGTCGCGGAGATAGGCGGTTGGCTAGGGCCAGAATCGTATGTGAATCCGCAGCTAGCGTGACATGTTCATCACATACGACTCCCGAGATAGCGCGTATTCACTCTAAGAGTGCAAGTTGGTTTTTTGGCCACAAGTCGTGCAGCGTTGGTGTTAGACTGGCGGCACCCCCATGCACCCCCATGTTTTCTGACGCTCCGGACGCAATGCCGCCATCCCCGTCTCGCTGTGACCTTGCGTCGCGGAGCTAGGAGGTTTGCTAGGGCCGGAATCGTATGTGAATCCGCAGCTAGCGTGACATGTTCATCACATACGACTCCCGAGTTAGCGGGTTTTCACTCTTGGCCCCTTAGTGGCAGTATGGGAGAATGACAGTCTGTTCCATTTTTCATCACATACGACTCCCGAGATAGCGCGTATTCACTCTAAGAGTGCAAGTTGGTTTTTTGGCCACAAGTCGTGCAGCGTTGGTGTTAGACTGGCGGCACCCCCATGCACCCCCATGTTTTCTGACGCTCCGGACGCAACGGCGCCACCCCCGTCTCGCTGTGACCTTGCGTCGCGGAGCTAGGCGGTTGGCTAGGGCCAGAATCATATATGAATCCGCAGTTAGCGTGCTTCCACATGCGGGGGGGGGGTCGGGATTCACATGTGAGCACCTCCCTAGCGTGACTAGTGTCGCCCTCATGTGGAAATCAGGCAGCTATGCCTCAGTGTTTTCACTCCTACTATCCCTGACTATGATAGGGGGTAATAGCCACAAGTGCACCGGGGTGCAGTTGGTTTTTTGGCCACAAGTCGTGCAGCGTTGGTGTTAGACTGGCGGCACCCCCATGCACCCCCATGTTTTCTGACGCTCCGGACGCAATGGCGCCACTCCCGTCTCGCTGTGACCTTGCGTCGCGGAGATAGGCGGTTGGCTAGGGCCAGAATCGTATGTGAATCCGCAGCTAGCGTGACATGTTCATCACATACGACTCCCGAGTTAGCGGGTTTTCACTCTTGGCCCCTTAGTGGCAGTATGGGAGAATGACAGTCTGTTCCATTTTTCATCACATACGACTCCCGAGATAGCGCGTATTCACTCTTGGCCCCTTAGTGGCAGTATGGGAGAATGACAGTCTGTTACATGTTCATCACATACGGCTCTTGAGTTAGCGCTTGGAGGTTTGCTAGGGCCGGAATCATATACGAACCCGCAGGTATACCATGGGTTTGAGATTTTTTCGGCTCTGCTTAAGGCTTTAACCCTTGCGAGGTTAGCTTAAGTGGGGCACAGTGCACCAGTACTTATCGGTGCTTAAGCCTGGTTGTCCGTGGGGGGGGTGGTACCCAGAGGGGGGGGGTGTTTGCCACTTTGTGTTGCGGGCTTAGCATAGAGGGTGTTAGCTAGTTTGATTAGCGTGTTTAATTTGGGTTAAGTTTAGGAGTAGGATACAGGGTAATGCTCCCAGGCTCACACACACGCGCGCAGGGGACAGAGAGGAGTCTTTGGAGCCTCTGTGAGCAGCAGCAGCCTGTGTGAGAACATGCACTGTCTCCTAGGCCTCTCTGTGCCTCTCCAAGCGTCAGGGGTCAAACCAGAGGTCAAGCTGTTGCGGGCTTAGCATAGAGGGTGTTAGCTAGTTTGATTAGTGTGTTTAATTTGGGTTAAGTTTAGGAGTAGGATACAGGGTAATGCTCCCAGGCTCACACACACGCGCGCAGGGGACAGAGAGGAGTCTTTGGAGCCTCTGTGAGCAGCTGCAGCCTGTGTGAGCAACAGGCCCCTCTCTCTGTCCCTCTCTATCACCTGCGCGCGCGTGTGTGCGTGTGTGTGGCTGTGCCTGCTGTGGGGGGTCTAGCGCAGCTCTCTGTGTCTCTCCCTGCTCCTAGGCCCAAGTTGAGCCCGTCTGAGCACAAGCACTCATACCCAGGCCTCTCCCGGCCCGTCCCATCACAGTAGCTAGTAGGCCTCTCACAAGGCCTTAGCTTAAGCTAATGTGTGTGTGTTTGGGGGGGAGGGGGGGGGGGCGCTCAGGATTGGGTGAGATTCTAGATTAATTTTGACGCTCCGGACGCAATGCCGCCATCCCCGTCTCGCTGTGACCTTGCGTCGCGGAGCTAGGAGGTTTGCTAGGGCCGGAATCATATACGAACCCGCAGGTATACCATGGGTTTGAGATTTTTTCGGCTCTGCTTAAGGCTTTAACCCTTGCGAGGTTAGCTTAAGTGGGGCACAGTGCACCAGTACTTATCGGTGCTTAAGCCTGGTTGTCCGTGGGGGGGTGGTACCCAGAGGGGGGGGGTGTTTGCCACTTTGTGTTGCGGGCTTAGCATAGAGGGTGTTAGCTAGTTTGATTAGCGTGTTTAATTTGGGTTAAGTTTAGGAGTAGGATACAGGGTAATGCTCCCAGGCTCACACACACGCGCGCAGGGGACAGAGAGGAGTCTTTGGAGCCTCTGTGAGCAGCAGCAGCCTGTGTGAGAACATGCACTGTCTCCTAGGCCTCTCTGTGCCTCTCCAAGCGTCAGGGGTCAAACCAGAGGTCAAGCTGTAGCTAGTAGACCTCTGACAAGGCCTCGGCCTAAGTTGGGGCCTCTGTGAGTAGCTGCAGGCTGTGTGAGCACAAGCACTCTTCCCCAAGCCTCTCCAAGCATCAGGGGTCAAGTCAGAGGTCAGCAGTAGCTAGTAGGCCTCTCACAAGGCCTCAGTCTAAGTTATCGGTGCTTAAGCCTGGTTGTCCGTGGGGGGGTGGTACCCAGAGGGGGGGGGTGTTTGCCACTTTGTGTTGCGGGCTTAGCATAGAGGGTGTTAGCTAGTTTGATTAGCGTGTTTAATTTGGGTTAAGTTTAGGAGTAGGATACAGGGTAATGCTCCCAGGCTCACACACACGCGCGCAGGGGACAGAGAGGAGTCTTTGGAGCCTCTGTGAGCAGCAGCAGCCTGTGTGAGAACATGCACTGTCTCCTAGGCCTCTCTGTGCCTCTCCAAGCGTCAGGGGTCAAACCAGAGGTCAAGCTGTTGCGGGCTTAGCATAGAGGGTGTTAGCTAGTTTGATTAGCGTGTTTAATTTGGGTTAAGTTTAGGAGTAGGATACAGGGTAATGCTCCCAGGCTCACAGACACGCGCGCAGGGGACAGAGAGGAGTCTTTGGAGCCTCTGTGAGCAGCTGCAGCCTGTGTGAGCAACAGGCCCCTCTCTCTGTCCCTCTCTATCACCTGCGCGCGCGTGTGTGCGTGTGTGTGGCTGTGCCTGCTGTGGGGGGTCTAGCGCAGCTCTCTGTGTCTCTCCCTGCTCCTAGGCCCAAGTTGAGCCCGTCTGAGCACAAGCACTCATCCCCAGGCCTCTCCCGGCCCGTCCCATCACAGTAGCTAGTAGGCCTCTCACAAGGCCTTAGCTTAAGCTAATGTGTGTGTGTTTGGGGGGGAGGGGGGGGGGGCGCTCAGGATTGGGTGAGATTCTAGATTAATTTTGACGCTCCGGACGCAATGCCGCCATCCCCGTCTCGCTGTGACCTTGCGTCGCGGAGCTAGGAGGTTTGCTAGGGCCGGAATCATATACGAACCCGCAGGTATACCATGGGTTTGAGATTTTTTCGGCTCTGCTTAAGGCTTTAACCCTTGCGAGGTTAGCTTAAGTGGGGCACAGTGCACCAGTACTTATCGGTGCTTAAGCCTGGTTGTCCGCGGGGGGGGTGGTACCCAGAGGGGGGGGGTGTTTGCCACTTTGTGTTGCGGGCTTAGCATAGAGGGTGTTAGCTAGTTTGATTAGCGTGTTTAATTTGGGTTAAGTTAAGGGGAGGGGGGGGGGGCGCTCAGGATTGGGTGAGATTCTAGATTAATTTTGACGCTCCGGACGCAATGCCGCCATCCCCGTCTCGCTGTGACCTTGCGTCGCGGAGATAGGCGGTTGCTAGGGCCAGAATCGTATGTGAATCCGCAGCTAGCGTGCACCAGTCCCTGACTATGATAGGGGGTAATAGCCACAAGTGCACCGGGGTGCAGTTGGTTTTTTGGCCACAAGTCGTGCAGCGTTGGTGTTAGACTGGCGGCACCCCCATGCACCCCCATGTTTTCTGACGCTCCGGACGCAATGGCGCCACTCCCGTCTCGCTGTGACCTTGCGTCGCGGAGATAGGCGGTTGGCTAGGGCCAGAATCGTATGTGAATCCGCAGCTAGCGTGACATGTTCATCACATACGACTCCCGAGATAGCGCGTATTCACTCTAAGAGTGCAAGTTGGTTTTTTGGCCACAAGTCGTGCAGCGTTGGTGTTAGACTGGCGGCACCCCCATGCACCCCCATGTTTTCTGACGCTCCGGACGCAATGCCGCCATCCCCGTCTCGCTGTGACCTTGCGTCGCGGAGATAGGCGGTTGCTAGGGCCAGAATCGTATGTGAATCCGCAGCTAGCGTGCACCAGTCCCTGACTATGATAGGGGGTAATAGCCACAAGTGCACCGGGGTGCAGTTGGTTTTTTGGCCACAAGTCGTGCAGCGTTGGTGTTAGACTGGCGGCACCCCCATGCACCCCCATGTTTTCTGACGCTCCGGACGCAATGGCGCCACTCCCGTCTCGCTGTGACCTTGCGTCGCGGAGATAGGCGGTTGGCTAGGGCCAGAATCGTATGTGAATCCGCAGCTAGCGTGACATGTTCATCACATACGACTCCCGAGATAGCGCGTATTCACTCTAAGAGTGCAAGTTGGTTTTTTGGCCACAAGTCGTGCAGCGTTGGTGTTAGACTGGCGGCACCCCCATGCACCCCCATGTTTTCTGACGCTCCGGACGCAATGGCGCCACTCCCGTCTCGCTGTGACCTTGCGTCGCGGAGATAGGCGGTTGGCTAGGGCCAGAATCGTATGTGAATCCGCAGCTAGCGTGACATGTTCATCACATACGACTCCCGAGTTAGCGAGTTTTCACTCTTGGCCCCTTAGTGGCAGTATGGGAGAATGACAGTCTGTTCCATTTTTCATCACATACGACTCCCGAGATAGCGCGTATTCACTCTAAGAGTGCAAGTTGGTTTTTTGGCCACAAGTCGTGCAGCGTTGGTGTTAGACTGGCGGCACCCCCATGCACCCCCATGTTTTCTGACGCTCCGGACGCAATGGCGCCACTCCCGTCTCGCTGTGACCTTGCGTCGCGGAGATAGGCGGTTGGCTAGGGCCAGAATCGTATGTGAATCCGCAGCTAGCGTGACATGTTCATCACATACGACTCCCGAGTTAGCGGGTTTTCACTCTTGGCCCCTTAGTGGCAGTATGGGAGAATGACAGTCTGTTCCATTTTTCATCACATACGACTCCCGAGATAGCGCGTATTCACTCTAAGAGTGCAAGTTGTTTTTTTGGCCACAAGTCGTGCAGCGTTGGTGTTAGACTGGCGGCACCCCCATGCACCCCCATGTTTTCTGACGCTCCGGACGCAATGCCGCCATCCCCGTCTCGCTGTGACCTTGCGTCGCGGAGATAGGAGGTTGCTAGGGCCAGAATCGTATGTGAATCCGCAGCTAGCGTGCACCAGTCCCTGACTATGATAGGGGGTAATAGCCACAAGTGCACCGGGGTGCAGTTGGTTTTTTGGCCACAAGTCGTGCAGCGTTGGTGTTAGACTGGCGGCACCCCCATGCACCCCCATGTTTTCTGACGCTCCGGACGCAATGGCGCCACTCCCGTCTCGCTGTGACCTTGCGTCGCGGAGATAGGCGGTTGGCTAGGGCCAGAATCGTATGTGAATCCGCAGCTAGCGTGACATGTTCATCACATACGACTCCCGAGTTAGCGGGTTTTCACTCTTGGCCCCTTAGTGGCAGTATGGGAGAATGACAGTCTGTTCCATTTTTCATCACATACGACTCCCGAGATAGCGCGTATTCACTCTAAGAGTGCAAGTTGTTTTTTTGGCCACAAGTCGTGCAGCGTTGGTGTTAGACTGGCGGCACCCCCATGCACCCCCATGTTTTCTGACGCTCCGGACGCAATGCCGCCATCCCCGTCTCGCTGTGACCTTGCGTCGCGGAGATAGGAGGTTGCTAGGGCCAGAATCGTATGTGAATCCGCAGCTAGCGTGCACCAGTCCCTGACTATGATAGGGGGTAATAGCCACAAGTGCACCGGGGTGCAGTTGGTTTTTTGGCCACAAGTCGTGCAGCGTTGGTGTTAGACTGGCGGCACCCCCATGCACCCCCATGTTTTCTGACGCTCCGGACGCAATGGCGCCACTCCCGTCTCGCTGTGACCTTGCGTCGCGTAGATAGGCGGTTGGCTAGGGCCAGAATCGTATGTGAATCCGCAGCTAGCGTGACATGTTCATCACATACGACTCCCGAGTTAGCGCGTATTCACTCTAAGAGTGCAAGTTGGTTTTTTGGCCACAAGTCGTGCAGCGTTGGTGTTAGACTGGCGGCACCCCCATGCACCCCCATGTTTTCTGACGCTCCGGACGCAATGCCGCCATCCCCGTCTCGCTGTGACCTTGCGTCGCGGAGATAGGCGGTTGCTAGGGCCAGAATCGTATGTGAATCCGCAGCTAGCGTGCACCAGTCCCTGACTATGATAGGGGGTAATAGCCACAAGTGCACCGGGGTGCAGTTGGTTTTTTGGCCACAAGTCGTGCAGCGTTGGTGTTAGACTGGCGGCACCCCCATGCACCCCCATGTTTTCTGACGCTCCGGACGCAATGGCGCCACTCCCGTCTCGCTGTGACCTTGCGTCGCGGAGATAGGCGGTTGGCTAGGGCCAGAATCGTATGTGAATCCGCAGCTAGCGTGACATGTTCATCACATACGACTCCCGAGTTAGCGGGTTTTCACTCTTGGCCCCTTAGTGGCAGTATGGGAGAATGACAGTCTGTTCCATTTTTCATCACATACGACTCCCGAGATAGCGCGTATTCACTCTTGGCCCCTTAGTGGCAGTATGGGAGAATGACAGTCTGTTACATGTTCATCACATACGGCTCTTGAGTTAGCGCTTGGAGGTTTGCTAGGGCCGGAATCATATACGAACCCGCAGGTATACCATGGGTTTGAGATTTTTTCGGCTCTGCTTAAGGCTTTAACCCTTGCGAGGTTAGCTTAAGTGGGGCACAGTGCACCAGTACTTATCGGTGCTTAAGCCTGGTTGTCCGTGGGGGGGGTGGTACCCAGAGGGGGGGGGTGTTTGCCACTTTGTGTTGCGGGCTTAGCATAGAGGGTGTTAGCTAGTTTGATTAGCGTGTTTAATTTGGGTTAAGTTTAGGAGTAGGATACAGGGTAATGCTCCCAGGCTCACACACACGCGCGCAGGGGACAGAGAGGAGTCTTTGGAGCCTCTGTGAGCAGCAGCAGCCTGTGTGAGAACATGCACTGTCTCCTAGGCCTCTCTGTGCCTCTCCAAGCGTCAGGGGTCAAACCAGAGGTCAAGCTGTTGCGGGCTTAGCATAGAGGGTGTTAGCTAGTTTGATTAGTGTGTTTAATTTGGGTTAAGTTTAGGAGTAGGATACAGGGTAATGCTCCCAGGCTCACACACACGCGCGCAGGGGACAGAGAGGAGTCTTTGGAGCCTCTGTGAGCAGCTGCAGCCTGTGTGAGCAACAGGCCCCTCTCTCTGTCCCTCTCTATCACCTGCGCGCGCGTGTGTGCGTGTGTGTGGCTGTGCCTGCTGTGGGGGGTCTAGCGCAGCTCTCTGTGTCTCTCCCTGCTCCTAGGCCCAAGTTGAGCCCGTCTGAGCACAAGCACTCATACCCAGGCCTCTCCCGGCCCGTCCCATCACAGTAGCTAGTAGGCCTCTCACAAGGCCTTAGCTTAAGCTAATGTGTGTGTGTTTGGGGGGGAGGGGGGGGGGGCGCTCAGGATTGGGTGAGATTCTAGATTAATTTTGACGCTCCGGACGCAATGCCGCCATCCCCGTCTCGCTGTGACCTTGCGTCGCGGAGCTAGGAGGTTTGCTAGGGCCGGAATCATATACGAACCCGCAGGTATACCATGGGTTTGAGATTTTTTCGGCTCTGCTTAAGGCTTTAACCCTTGCGAGGTTAGCTTAAGTGGGGCACAGTGCACCAGTACTTATCGGTGCTTAAGCCTGGTTGTCCGTGGGGGGGGTGGTACCCAGAGGGGGGGGGTGTTTGCCACTTTGTGTTGCGGGCTTAGCATAGAGGGTGTTAGCTAGTTTGATTAGCGTGTTTAATTTGGGTTAAGTTTAGGAGTAGGATACAGGGTAATGCTCCCAGGCTCACACACACGCGCGCAGGGGACAGAGAGGAGTCTTTGGAGCCTCTGTGAGCAGCAGCAGCCTGTGTGAGAACATGCACTGTCTCCTAGGCCTCTCTGTGCCTCTCCAAGCGTCAGGGGTCAAACCAGAGGTCAAGCTGTAGCTAGTAGACCTCTGACAAGGCCTCGGCCTAAGTTGGGGCCTCTGTGAGTAGCTGCAGGCTGTGTGAGCACAAGCACTCTTCCCCAAGCCTCTCCAAGCATCAGGGGTCAAGTCAGAGGTCAGCAGTAGCTAGTAGGCCTCTCACAAGGCCTCAGTCTAAGTTATCGGTGCTTAAGCCTGGTTGTCCGTGGGGGGGTGGTACCCAGAGGGGGGGGGTGTTTGCCACTTTGTGTTGCGGGCTTAGCATAGAGGGTGTTAGCTAGTTTGATTAGCGTGTTTAATTTGGGTTAAGTTTAGGAGTAGGATACAGGGTAATGCTCCCAGGCTCACACACACGCGCGCAGGGGACAGAGAGGAGTCTTTGGAGCCTCTGTGAGCAGCAGCAGCCTGTGTGAGAACATGCACTGTCTCCTAGGCCTCTCTGTGCCTCTCCAAGCGTCAGGGGTCAAACCAGAGGTCAAGCTGTTGCGGGCTTAGCATAGAGGGTGTTAGCTAGTTTGATTAGCGTGTTTAATTTGGGTTAAGTTTAGGAGTAGGATACAGGGTAATGCTCCCAGGCTCACAGACACGCGCGCAGGGGACAGAGAGGAGTCTTTGGAGCCTCTGTGAGCAGCTGCAGCCTGTGTGAGCAACAGGCCCCTCTCTCTGTCCCTCTCTATCACCTGCGCGCGCGTGTGTGCGTGTGTGTGGCTGTGCCTGCTGTGGGGGGTCTAGCGCAGCTCTCTGTGTCTCTCCCTGCTCCTAGGCCCAAGTTGAGCCCGTCTGAGCACAAGCACTCATCCCCAGGCCTCTCCCGGCCCGTCCCATCACAGTAGCTAGTAGGCCTCTCACAAGGCCTTAGCTTAAGCTAATGTGTGTGTGTTTGGGGGGGAGGGGGGGGGGGGCGCTCAGGATTGGGTGAGATTCTAGATTAATTTTGACGCTCCGGACGCAATGCCGCCATCCCCGTCTCGCTGTGACCTTGCGTCGCGGAGCTAGGAGGTTTGCTAGGGCCGGAATCATATACGAACCCGCAGGTATACCATGGGTTTGAGATTTTTTCGGCTCTGCTTAAGGCTTTAACCCTTGCGAGGTTAGCTTAAGTGGGGCACAGTGCACCAGTACTTATCGGTGCTTAAGCCTGGTTGTCCGCGGGGGGGGTGGTACCCAGAGGGGGGGGGTGTTTGCCACTTTGTGTTGCGGGCTTAGCATAGAGGGTGTTAGCTAGTTTGATTAGCGTGTTTAATTTGGGTTAAGTTAAGGGGAGGGGGGGGGGGCGCTCAGGATTGGGTGAGATTCTAGATTAATTTTGACGCTCCGGACGCAATGCCGCCATCCCCGTCTCGCTGTGACCTTGCGTCGCGGAGATAGGCGGTTGCTAGGGCCAGAATCGTATGTGAATCCGCAGCTAGCGTGCACCAGTCCCTGACTATGATAGGGGGTAATAGCCACAAGTGCACCGGGGTGCAGTTGGTTTTTTGGCCACAAGTCGTGCAGCGTTGGTGTTAGACTGGCGGCACCCCCATGCACCCCCATGTTTTCTGACGCTCCGGACGCAATGGCGCCACTCCCGTCTCGCTGTGACCTTGCGTCGCGGAGATAGGCGGTTGGCTAGGGCCAGAATCGTATGTGAATCCGCAGCTAGCGTGACATGTTCATCACATACGACTCCCGAGTTAGCGGGTTTTCACTCTTGGCCCCTTAGTGGCAGTATGGGAGAATGACAGTCTGTTCCATTTTTCATCACATACGACTCCCGAGATAGCGCGTATTCACTCTAAGAGTGCAAGTTGGTTTTTTGGCCACAAGTCGTGCAGCGTTGGTGTTAGACTGGCGGCACCCCCATGCACCCCCATGTTTTCTGACGCTCCGGACGCAACGGCGCCACCCCCGTCTCGCTGTGACCTTGCGTCGCGGAGCTAGGCGGTTGGCTAGGGCCAGAATCATATACGAATCCGCAGGTATACCATGGGTTTGAGATTTTTTCGGCTCTGCTTAAGGCTTTAACCCTTGCGAGGTTAGCTTAAGTGGGGCACAGTGCACCAGTACTTACCGGTGCTTAAGCCTGGTTGTCCGTGGGGGGGGGTGGTACCCAGAGGGGGGGGGTGTTTGCCACTTTGTGTTGCGGGCTTAGCATAGAGGGTGTTAGCTAGTTTGATTAGCGTGTTTAATTTGGGTTAAGTTAAGGGGAGGGGGGGGGGGCGCTCAGGATTGGGTGAGATTCTAGATTAATTTTGACGCTCCGGACGCAATGCCGCCATCCCCGTCTCGCTGTGACCTTGCGTCGCGGAGATAGGCGGTTGCTAGGGCCAGAATCGTATGTGAATCCGCAGCTAGCGTGCACCAGTCCCTGACTATGATAGGGGGTAATAGCCACAAGTGCACCGGGGTGCAGTTGGTTTTTTGGCCACAAGTCGTGCAGCGTTGGTGTTAGACTGGCGGCACCCCCATGCACCCCCATGTTTTCTGACGCTCCGGACGCAATGGCGCCACTCCCGTCTCGCTGTGACCTTGCGTCGCGGAGATAGGCGGTTGGCTAGGGCCAGAATCGTATGTGAATCCGCAGCTAGCGTGACATGTTCATCACATACGACTCCCGAGTTAGCGGGTTTTCACTCTTGGCCCCTTAGTGGCAGTATGGGAGAATGACAGTCTGTTCCATTTTTCATCACATACGACTCCCGAGATAGCGCGTATTCACTCTAAGAGTGCAAGTTGGTTTTTTGGCCACAAGTCGTGCAGCGTTGGTGTTAGACTGGCGGCACCCCCATGCACCCCCATGTTTTCTGACGCTCCGGACGCAACGGCGCCACCCCCGTCTCGCTGTGACCTTGCGTCGCGGAGCTAGGCGGTTGGCTAGGGCCAGAATCATATACGAATCCGCAGTTAGCGTGCTTCCACATGCGGGGGGGGGTCGGGATTCACATGTGAGCACCTCCCTAGCGTGACTAGTGTCGCCCTCGTGTGGAAATCAGGCAGCTATGCCTCAGTGTTTTCACTCCTACTATCCCTGACTATGATAGGGGGTAATAGCCACAAGTGCACCGGGGTGCAGTTGGTTTTTTGGCCACAAGTCGTGCAGCGTTGGTGTTAGACTGGCGGCACCCCCATGCACCCCCATGTTTTCTGACGCTCCGGACGCAATGGCGCCACTCCCGTCTCGCTGTGACCTTGCGTCGCGGAGATAGGCGGTTGGCTAGGGCCAGAATCGTATGTGAATCCGCAGCTAGCGTGACATGTTCATCACATACGACTCCCGAGATAGCGCGTATTCACTCTAAGAGTGCAAGTTGGTTTTTTGGCCACAAGTCGTGCAGCGTTGGTGTTAGACTGGCGGCACCCCCATGCACCCCCATGTTTTCTGACGCTCCGGACGCAATGCCGCCATCCCCGTCTCGCTGTGACCTTGCGTCGCGGAGATAGGCGGTTGCTAGGGCCAGAATCGTATGTGAATCCGCAGCTAGCGTGCACCAGTCCCTGACTATGATAGGGGGTAATAGCCACAAGTGCACCGGGGTGCAGTTGGTTTTTTGGCCACAAGTCGTGCAGCGTTGGTGTTAGACTGGCGGCACCCCCATGCACCCCCATGTTTTCTGACGCTCCGGACGCAATGGCGCCACTCCCGTCTCGCTGTGACCTTGCGTCGCGGAGATAGGCGGTTGGCTAGGGCCAGAATCGTATGTGAATCCGCAGCTAGCGTGACATGTTCATCACATACGACTCCCGAGTTAGCGGGTTTTCACTCTTGGCCCCTTAGTGGCAGTATGGGAGAATGACAGTCTGTTCCATTTTTCATCACATACGACTCCCGAGATAGCGCGTATTCACTCTTGGCCCCTTAGTGGCAGTATGGGAGAATGACAGTCTGTTACATGTTCATCACATACGGCTCTTGAGTTAGCGCTTGGAGGTTTGCTAGGGCCGGAATCATATACGAACCCGCAGGTATACCATGGGTTTGAGATTTTTTCGGCTCTGCTTAAGGCTTTAACCCTTGCGAGGTTAGCTTAAGTGGGGCACAGTGCACCAGTACTTATCGGTGCTTAAGCCTGGTTGTCCGTGGGGGGGGTGGTACCCAGAGGGGGGGGGTGTTTGCCACTTTGTGTTGCGGGCTTAGCATAGAGGGTGTTAGCTAGTTTGATTAGCGTGTTTAATTTGGGTTAAGTTTAGGAGTAGGATACAGGGTAATGCTCCCAGGCTCACACACACGCGCGCAGGGGACAGAGAGGAGTCTTTGGAGCCTCTGTGAGCAGCAGCAGCCTGTGTGAGAACATGCACTGTCTCCTAGGCCTCTCTGTGCCTCTCCAAGCGTCAGGGGTCAAACCAGAGGTCAAGCTGTTGCGGGCTTAGCATAGAGGGTGTTAGCTAGTTTGATTAGTGTGTTTAATTTGGGTTAAGTTTAGGAGTAGGATACAGGGTAATGCTCCCAGGCTCACACACACGCGCGCAGGGGACAGAGAGGAGTCTTTGGAGCCTCTGTGAGCAGCTGCAGCCTGTGTGAGCAACAGGCCCCTCTCTCTGTCCCTCTCTATCACCTGCGCGCGCGTGTGTGCGTGTGTGTGGCTGTGCCTGCTGTGGGGGGTCTAGCGCAGCTCTCTGTGTCTCTCCCTGCTCCTAGGCCCAAGTTGAGCCCGTCTGAGCACAAGCACTCATACCCAGGCCTCTCCCGGCCCGTCCCATCACAGTAGCTAGTAGGCCTCTCACAAGGCCTTAGCTTAAGCTAATGTGTGTGTGTTTGGGGGGGAGGGGGGGGGGGCGCTCAGGATTGGGTGAGATTCTAGATTAATTTTGACGCTCCGGACGCAATGCCGCCATCCCCGTCTCGCTGTGACCTTGCGTCGCGGAGCTAGGAGGTTTGCTAGGGCCGGAATCATATACGAACCCGCAGGTATACCATGGGTTTGAGATTTTTTCGGCTCTGCTTAAGGCTTTAACCCTTGCGAGGTTAGCTTAAGTGGGGCACAGTGCACCAGTACTTATCGGTGCTTAAGCCTGGTTGTCCGTGGGGGGGTGGTACCCAGAGGGGGGGGGTGTTTGCCACTTTGTGTTGCGGGCTTAGCATAGAGGGTGTTAGCTAGTTTGATTAGCGTGTTTAATTTGGGTTAAGTTTAGGAGTAGGATACAGGGTAAGGTTAGGGTTAGGGTTAGGGTTAGGGTTAGGGTTAGGGTTAGGGTTAGGGTTAGGGTTAGGGTTAGGGTTAGGATAGGGGGTAATAGCCACAAGTGCACCGGGGTGCAGTTGGTTTTTTGGCCACAAGTCGTGCAGCGTTGGTGTTAGACTGGCGGCACCCCCATGCACCCCCATGTTTTCTGACGCTCCGGACGCAATGGCACCACTCCCGTCTCGCTGTGACCTTGCGTCGCGGAGATAGGCGGTTGGCTAGGGCCAGAATCGTATGTGAATCCGCAGCTAGCGTGACATGTTCATCACATACGACTCCCGAGATAGCGCGTATTCACTCTAAGAGTGCAAGTTGTTTTTTTGGCCACAAGTCGTGCAGCGTTGGTGTTAGACTGGCGGCACCCCCATGCACCCCCATGTTTTCTGACGCTCCGGACGCAATGCCGCCATCCCCGTCTCGCTGTGACCTTGCGTCGCGGAGATAGGCGGTTGCTAGGGCCAGAATCGTATGTGAATCCGCAGCTAGCGTGCACCAGTCCCTGACTATGATAGGGGGTAATAGCCACAAGTGCACCGGGGTGCAGTTGGTTTTTTGGCCACAAGTCGTGCAGCGTTGGTGTTAGACTGGCGGCACCCCCATGCACCCCCATGTTTTCTGACGCTCCGGACGCAATGGCGCCACTCCCGTCTCGCTGTGACCTTGCGTCGCGGAGATAGGCGGTTGGCTAGGGCCAGAATCGTATGTGAATCCGAAGCTAGCGTGACATGTTCATCACATACGACTCCCGAGATAGCGCGTATTCACTCTAAGAGTGCAAGTTGGTTTTTTGGCCACAAGTCGTGCAGCGTTGGTGTTAGACTGGCGGCACCCCCATGCACCCCCATGTTTTCTGACGCTCCGGACGCAATGCCGCCATCCCCGTCTCGCTGTGACCTTGCGTCGCGGAGATAGGCGGTTGCTAGGGCCAGAATCGTATGTGAATCCGCAGCTAGCGTGCACCAGTCCCTGACTATGATAGGGGGTAATAGCCACAAGTGCACCGGGGTGCAGTTGGTTTTTTGGCCACAAGTCGTGCAGCGTTGGTGTTAGACTGGCGGCACCCCCATGCACCCCCATGTTTTCTGACGCTCCGGACGCAATGGCACCACTCCCGTCTCGCTGTGACCTTGCGTCGCGGAGATAGGCGGTTGGCTAGGGCCAGAATCGTATGTGAATCCGCAGCTAGCGTGACATGTTCATCACATACGACTCCCGAGATAGCGCGTATTCACTCTAAGAGTGCAAGTTGTTTTTTTGGCCACAAGTCGTGCAGCGTTGGTGTTAGACTGGCGGCACCCCCATGCACCCCCATGTTTTCTGACGCTCCGGACGCAATGCCGCCATCCCCGTCTCGCTGTGACCTTGCGTCGCGGAGATAGGCGGTTGCTAGGGCCAGAATCGTATGTGAATCCGCAGCTAGCGTGCACCAGTCCCTGACTATGATAGGGGGTAATAGCCACAAGTGCACCGGGGTGCAGTTGGTTTTTTGGCCACAAGTCGTGCAGCGTTGGTGTTAGACTGGCGGCACCCCCATGCACCCCCATGTTTTCTGACGCTCCGGACGCAATGGCGCCACTCCCGTCTCGCTGTGACCTTGCGTCGCGGAGATAGGCGGTTGGCTAGGGCCAGAATCGTATGTGAATCCGCAGCTAGCGTGACATGTTCATCACATACGACTCCCGAGATAGCGCGTATTCACTCTAAGAGTGCAAGTTGGTTTTTTGGCCACAAGTCGTGCAGCGTTGGTGTTAGACTGGCGGCACCCCCATGCACCCCCATGTTTTCTGACGCTCCGGACGCAATGCCGCCATCCCCGTCTCGCTGTGACCTTGCGTCGCGGAGATAGGCGGTTGCTAGGGCCAGAATCGTATGTGAATCCGCAGCTAGCGTGCACCAGTCCCTGACTATGATAGGGGGTAATAGCCACAAGTGCACCGGGGTGCAGTTGGTTTTTTGGCCACAAGTCGTGCAGCGTTGGTGTTAGACTGGCGGCACCCCCATGCACCCCCATGTTTTCTGACGCTCCGGACGCAATGGCGCCACTCCCGTCTCGCTGTGACCTTGCGTCGCGGAGATAGGCGGTTGGCTAGGGCCAGAATCGTATGTGAATCCGCAGCTAGCGTGACATGTTCATCACATACGACTCCCGAGATAGCGCGTATTCACTCTAAGAGTGCAAGTTGTTTTTTTGGCCACAAGTCGTGCAGCGTTGGTGTTAGACTGGCGGCACCCCCATGCACCCCCATGTTTTCTGACGCTCCGGACGCAATGCCGCCATCCCCGTCTCGCTGTGACCTTGCGTCGCGGAGATAGGCGGTTGCTAGGGCCAGAATCGTATGTGAATCCGCAGCTAGCGTGCACCAGTCCCTGACTATGATAGGGGGTAATAGCCACAAGTGCACCGGGGTGCAGTTGGTTTTTTGGCCACAAGTCGTGCAGCGTTGGTGTTAGACTGGCGGCACCCCCATGCACCCCCATGTTTTCTGACGCTCCGGACGCAATGGCGCCACTCCCGTCTCGCTGTGACCTTGCGTCGCGGAGATAGGCGGTTGGCTAGGGCCAGAATCGTATGTGAATCCGAAGCTAGCGTGACATGTTCATCACATACGACTCCCGAGATAGCGCGTATTCACTCTAAGAGTGCAAGTTGGTTTTTTGGCCACAAGTCGTGCAGCGTTGGTGTTAGACTGGCGGCACCCCCATGCACCCCCATGTTTTCTGACGCTCCGGACGCAATGCCGCCATCCCCGTCTCGCTGTGACCTTGCGTCGCGGAGATAGGCGGTTGCTAGGGCCAGAATCGTATGTGAATCCGCAGCTAGCGTGCACCAGTCCCTGACTATGATAGGGGGTAATAGCCACAAGTGCACCGGGGTGCAGTTGGTTTTTTGGCCACAAGTCGTGCAGCGTTGGTGTTAGACTGGCGGCACCCCCATGCACCCCCATGTTTTCTGACGCTCCGGACGCAATGGCGCCACTCCCGTCTCGCTGTGACCTTGCGTCGCGGAGATAGGCGGTTGGCTAGGGCCAGAATCGTATGTGAATCCGCAGCTAGCGTGACATGTTCATCACATACGACTCCCGAGTTAGCGGGTTTTCACTCTTGGCCCCTTAGTGGCAGTATGGGAGAATGACAGTCTGTTCCATTTTTCATCACATACGACTCCCGAGATAGCGCGTATTCACTCTAAGAGTGCAAGTTGGTTTTTTGGCCACAAGTCGTGCAGCGTTGGTGTTAGACTGGCGGCACCCCCATGCACCCCCATGTTTTCTGACGCTCCGGACGCAATGCCGCCATCCCCGTCTCGCTGTGACCTTGCGTCGCGGAGATAGGCGGTTGCTAGGGCCAGAATCGTATGTGAATCCGCAGCTAGCGTGCACCAGTCCCTGACTATGATAGGGGGTAATAGCCACAAGTGCACCGGGGTGCAGTTGGTTTTTTGGCCACAAGTCGTGCAGCGTTGGTGTTAGACTGGCGGCACCCCCATGCACCCCCATGTTTTCTGACGCTCCGGACGCAATGGCGCCACTCCCGTCTCGCTGTGACCTTGCGTCGCGGAGATAGGCGGTTGGCTAGGGCCAGAATCGTATGTGAATCCGCAGCTAGCGTGACATGTTCATCACATACGACTCCCGAGTTAGCGGGTTTTCACTCTTGGCCCCTTAGTGGCAGTATGGGAGAATGACAGTCTGTTCCATTTTTCATCACATACGACTCCCGAGATAGCGCGTATTCACTCTAAGAGTGCAAGTTGTTTTTTTGGCCACAAGTCGTGCAGCGTTGGTGTTAGACTGGCGGCACCCCCATGCACCCCCATGTTTTCTGACGCTCCGGACGCAACGGCGCCACCCCCGTCTCGCTGTGACCTTGCGTCGCGGAGCTAGGCGGTTGGCTAGGGCCAGAATCATATACGAATCCGCAGTTAGCGTGCTTCCACATGCGGGGGGGGGTCGGGATTCACATGTGAGCACCTCCCTAGCGTGACTAGTGTCGCCCTCGTGTGGAAATCAGGCAGCTATGCCTCAGTGTTTTCACTCCTACTATCCCTGACTATGATAGGGGGTAATAGCCACAAGTGCACCGGGGTGCAGTTGGTTTTTTGGCCACAAGTCGTGCAGCGTTGGTGTTAGACTGGCGGCACCCCCATGCACCCCCATGTTTTCTGACGCTCCGGACGCAATGGCACCACTCCCGTCTCGCTGTGACCTTGCGTCGCGGAGATAGGCGGTTGGCTAGGGCCAGAATCGTATGTGAATCCGCAGCTAGCGTGACATGTTCATCACATACGACTCCCGAGATAGCGCGTATTCACTCTAAGAGTGCAAGTTGGTTTTTTGGCCACAAGTCGTGCAGCGTTGGTGTTAGACTGGCGGCACCCCCATGCACCCCCATGTTTTCTGACGCTCCGGACGCAATGGCGCCACTCCCGTCTCGCTGTGACCTTGCGTCGCGGAGATAGGCGGTTGGCTAGGGCCAGAATCGTATGTGAATCCGCAGCTAGCGTGACATGTTCATCACATACGACTCCCGAGATAGCGCGTATTCACTCTAAGAGTGCAAGTTGGTTTTTTGGCCACAAGTCGTGCAGCGTTGGTGTTAGACTGGCGGCACCCCCATGCACCCCCATGTTTTCTGACGCTCCGGACGCAATGGCGCCACTCCCGTCTCGCTGTGACCTTGCGTCGCGGAGATAGGCGGTTGGCTAGGGCCAGAATCGTATGTGAATCCGCAGCTAGCGTGACATGTTCATCACATACGACTCCCGAGATAGCGCGTATTCACTCTAAGAGTGCAAGTTGGTTTTTTGGCCACAAGTCGTGCAGCGTTGGTGTTAGACTGGCGGCACCCCCATGCACCCCCATGTTTTCTGACGCTCCGGACGCAACGGCGCCACCCCCGTCTCGCTGTGACCTTGCGTCGCGGAGCTAGGCGGTTGGCTAGGGCCAGAATCATATACGAATTCGCAGTTAGCGTGCTTCCACATGCGGGGGGGGGTCGGGATTCACATGTGAGCACCTCCCTAGCGTGACTAGTGTCGCCCTCGTGTGGAAATCAGGCAGCTATGCCTCAGTGTTTTCACTCCTACTATCCCTGACTATGATAGGGGGTAATAGCCACAAGTGCACCGGGGTGCAGTTGGTTTTTTGGCCACAAGTCGTGCAGCGTTGGTGTTAGACTGGCGGCACCCCCATGCACCCCCATGTTTTCTGACGCTCCGGACGCAATGGCGCCACTCCCGTCTCGCTGTGACCTTGCGTCGCGGAGATAGGCGGTTGGCTAGGGCCAGAATCGTATGTGAATCCGCAGCTAGCGTGACATGTTCATCACATACGACTCCCGAGATAGCGCGTATTCACTCTAAGAGTGCAAGTTGGTTTTTTGGCCACAAGTCGTGCAGCGTTGGTGTTAGACTGGCGGCACCCCCATGCACCCCCATGTTTTCTGACGCTCCGGACGCAATGCCGCCATCCCCGTCTCGCTGTGACCTTGCGTCGCGGAGATAGGCGGTTGCTAGGGCCAGAATCGTATGTGAATCCGCAGCTAGCGTGCACCAGTCCCTGACTATGATAGGGGGTAATAGCCACAAGTGCACCGGGGTGCAGTTGGTTTTTTGGCCACAAGTCGTGCAGCGTTGGTGTTAGACTGGCGGCACCCCCATGCACCCCCATGTTTTCTGACGCTCCGGACGCAATGGCGCCACTCCCGTCTCGCTGTGACCTTGCGTCGCGGAGATAGGCGGTTGGCTAGGGCCAGAATCGTATGTGAATCCGCAGCTAGCGTGACATGTTCATCACATACGACTCCCGAGTTAGCGGGTTTTCACTCTTGGCCCCTTAGTGGCAGTATGGGAGAATGACAGTCTGTTCCATTTTTCATCACATACGACTCCCGAGATAGCGCGTATTCACTCTAAGAGTGCAAGTTGGTTTTTTGGCCACAAGTCGTGCAGCGTTGGTGTTAGACTGGCGGCACCCCCATGCACCCCCATGTTTTCTGACGCTCCGGACGCAACGGCGCCACCCCCGTCTCGCTGTGACCTTGCGTCGCGGAGCTAGGCGGTTGGCTAGGGCCAGAATCATATACGAATCCGCAGTTAGCGTGCTTCCACATGCGGGGGGGGGTCGGGATTCACATGTGAGCACCTCCCTAGCGTGACTAGTGTCGCCCTCGTGTGGAAATCAGGCAGCTATGCCTCAGTGTTTTCACTCCTACTATCCCTGACTATGATAGGGGGTAATAGCCACAAGTGCACCGGGGTGCAGTTGGTTTTTTGGCCACAAGTCGTGCAGCGTTGGTGTTAGACTGGCGGCACCCCCATGCACCCCCATGTTTTCTGACGCTCCGGACGCAATGGCGCCACTCCCGTCTCGCTGTGACCTTGCGTCGCGGAGATAGGCGGTTGGCTAGGGCCAGAATCGTATGTGAATCCGCAGCTAGCGTGACATGTTCATCACATACGACTCCCGAGATAGCGCGTATTCACTCTAAGAGTGCAAGTTGTTTTTTTTGGCCACAAGTCGTGCAGCGTTGGTGTTAGACTGGCGGCACCCCCATGCACCCCCATGTTTTCTGACGCTCCGGACGCAATGCCGCCATCCCCGTCTCGCTGTGACCTTGCGTCGCGGAGATAGGCGGTTGCTATGGCCAGAATCGTATGTGAATCCGCAGCTAGCGTGCACCAGTCCCTGACTATGATAGGGGGTAATAGCCACAAGTGCACCGGGGTGCAGTTGGTTTTTTGGCCACAAGTCGTGCAGCGTTGGTGTTAGACTGGCGGCACCCCCATGCACCCCCATGTTTTCTGACGCTCCGGACGCAATGGCGCCACTCCCGTCTCGCTGTGACCTTGCGTCGCGGAGATAGGCGGTTGGCTAGGGCCAGAATCGTATGTGAATCCGCAGCTAGCGTGACATGTTCATCACATACGACTCCCGAGTTAGCGGGTTTTCACTCTTGGCCCCTTAGTGGCAGTATGGGAGAATGACAGTCTGTTCCATTTTTCATCACATACGACTCCCGAGATAGCGCGTATTCACTCTAAGAGTGCAAGTTGGTTTTTTGGCCACAAGTCGTGCAGCGTTGGTGTTAGACTGGCGGCACCCCCATGCACCCCCATGTTTTCTGACGCTCCGGACGCAACGGCGCCACCCCCGTCTCGCTGTGACCTTGCGTCGCGGAGCTAGGCGGTTGGCTAGGGCCAGAATCATATACGAATCCGCAGTTAGCGTGCTTCCACATGCGGGGGGGGGTCGGGATTCACATGTGAGCACCTCCCTAGCGTGACTAGTGTCGCCCTCGTGTGGAAATCAGGCAGCTATGCCTCAGTGTTTTCACTCCTACTATCCCTGACTATGATAGGGGGTAATAGCCACAAGTGCACCGGGGTGCAGTTGGTTTTTTGGCCACAAGTCGTGCAGCGTTGGTGTTAGACTGGCGGCACCCCCATGCACCCCCATGTTTTCTGACGCTCCGGACGCAATGGCGCCACTCCCGTCTCGCTGTGACCTTGCGTCGCGGAGATAGGCGGTTGGCTAGGGCCAGAATCGTATGTGAATCCGCAGCTAGCGTGACATGTTCATCACATACGACTCCCGAGTTAGCGGGTTTTCACTCTTGGCCCCTTAGTGGCAGTATGGGAGAATGACAGTCTGTTCCATTTTTCATCACATACGACTCCCGAGATAGCGCGTATTCACTCTAAGAGTGCAAGTTGGTTTTTTGGCCACAAGTCGTGCAGCGTTGGTGTTAGACTGGCGGCACCCCCATGCACCCCCATGTTTTCTGACGCTCCGGACGCAACGGCGCCACCCCCGTCTCGCTGTGACCTTGCGTCGCGGAGCTAGGCGGTTGGCTAGGGCCAGAATCATATACGAATCCGCAGTTAGCGTGCTTCCACATGCGGGGGGGGGTCGGGATTCACATGTGAGCACCTCCCTAGCGTGACTAGTGTCGCCCTCGTGTGGAAATCAGGCAGCTATGCCTCAGTGTTTTCACTCCTACTATCCCTGACTATGATAGGGGGTAATAGCCACAAGTGCACCGGGGTGCAGTTGGTTTTTTGGCCACAAGTCGTGCAGCGTTGGTGTTAGACTGGCGGCACCCCCATGCACCCCCATGTTTTCTGACGCTCCGGACGCAATGGCGCCACTCCCGTCTCGCTGTGACCTTGCGTCGCGGAGATAGGCGGTTGGCTAGGGCCAGAATCGTATGTGAATCCGCAGCTAGCGTGACATGTTCATCACATACGACTCCCGAGATAGCGCGTATTCACTCTAAGAGTGCAAGTTGGTTTTTTGGCCACAAGTCGTGCAGCGTTGGTGTTAGACTGGCGGCACCCCCATGCACCCCCATGTTTTCTGACGCTCCGGACGCAATGCCGCCATCCCCGTCTCGCTGTGACCTTGCGTCGCGGAGATAGGCGGTTGCTAGGGCCAGAATCGTATGTGAATCCGCAGCTAGCGTGCACCAGTCCCTGACTATGATAGGGGGTAATAGCCACAAGTGCACCGGGGTGCAGTTGGTTTTTTGGCCACAAGTCGTGCAGCGTTGGTGTTAGACTGGCGGCACCCCCATGCACCCCCATGTTTTCTGACGCTCCGGACGCAATGGCGCCACTCCCGTCTCGCTGTGACCTTGCGTCGCGGAGATAGGCGGTTGGCTAGGGCCAGAATCGTATGTGAATCCGCAGCTAGCGTGACATGTTCATCACATACGACTCCCGAGTTAGCGGGTTTTCACTCTTGGCCCCTTAGTGGCAGTATGGGAGAATGACAGTCTGTTCCATTTTTCATCACATACGACTCCCGAGATAGCGCGTATTCACTCTAAGAGTGCAAGTTGGTTTTTTGGCCACAAGTCGTGCAGCGTTGGTGTTAGACTGGCGGCACCCCCATGCACCCCCATGTTTTCTGACGCTCCGGACGCAATGGCGCCACCCCCGTCTCGCTGTGACCTTGCGTCGCGGAGCTAGGCGGTTGGCTAGGGCCAGAATCATATACGAATCCGCAGTTAGCGTGCTTCCACATGCGGGGGGGGGTCGGGATTCACATGTGAGCACCTCCCTAGCGTGACTAGTGTCGCCCTCGTGTGGAAATCAGGCAGCTATGCCTCAGTGTTTTCACTCCTACTATCCCTGACTATGATAGGGGGTAATAGCCACAAGTGCACCGGGGTGCAGTTGGTTTTTTGGCCACAAGTCGTGCAGCGTTGGTGTTAGACTGGCGGCACCCCCATGCACCCCCATGTTTTCTGACGCTCCGGACGCAATGGCGCCACTCCCGTCTCGCTGTGACCTTGCGTCGCGGAGATAGGCGGTTGGCTAGGGCCAGAATCGTATGTGAATCCGCAGCTAGCGTGACATGTTCATCACATACGACTCCCGAGATAGCGCGTATTCACTCTAAGAGTGCAAGTTGTTTTTTTGGCCACAAGTCGTGCAGCGTTGGTGTTAGACTGGCGGCACCCCCATGCACCCCCATGTTTTCTGACGCTCCGGACGCAATGCCGCCATCCCCGTCTCGCTGTGACCTTGCGTCGCGGAGATAGGCGGTTGCTAGGGCCAGAATCGTATGTGAATCCGCAGCTAGCGTGCACCAGTCCCTGACTATGATAGGGGGTAATAGCCACAAGTGCACCGGGGTGCAGTTGGTTTTTTGGCCACAAGTCGTGCAGCGTTGGTGTTAGACTGGCGGCACCCCCATGCACCCCCATGTTTTCTGACGCTCCGGACGCAATGGCGCCACTCCCGTCTCGCTGTGACCTTGCGTCGCGGAGATAGGCGGTTGGCTAGGGCCAGAATCGTATGTGAATCCGCAGCTAGCGTGACATGTTCATCACATACGACTCCCGAGTTAGCGGGTTTTCACTCTTGGCCCCTTAGTGGCAGTATGGGAGAATGACAGTCTGTTCCATTTTTCATCACATACGACTCCCGAGATAGCGCGTATTCACTCTTGGCCCCTTAGTGGCAGTATGGGAGAATGACAGTCTGTTACATGTTCATCACATACGGCTCTTGAGTTAGCGCTTGGAGGTTTGCTAGGGCCGGAATCATATACGAACCCGCAGGTATACCATGGGTTTGAGATTTTTTCGGCTCTGCTTAAGGCTTTAACCCTTGCGAGGTTAGCTTAAGTGGGGCACAGTGCACCAGTACTTATCGGTGCTTAAGCCTGGTTGTCCGTGGGGGGGGTGGTACCCAGAGGGGGGGGGTGTTTGCCACTTTGTGTTGCGGGCTTAGCATAGAGGGTGTTAGCTAGTTTGATTAGCGTGTTTAATTTGGGTTAAGTTTAGGAGTAGGATACAGGGTAATGCTCCCAGGCTCACACACACGCGCGCAGGGGACAGAGAGGAGTCTTTGGAGCCTCTGTGAGCAGCTGCAGCCTGTGTGAGCAACAGGCCCCTCTCTCTGTCCCTCTCTATCACCTGCGCGCGCGTGTGTGCGTGTGTGTGGCTGTGCCTGCTGTGGGGGGTCTAGCGCAGCTCTCTGTGTCTCTCCCTGCTCCTAGGCCCAAGTTGAGCCCGTCTGAGCACAAGCACTCATCCCCAGGCCTCTCCCGGCCCGTCCCATCACAGTAGCTAGTAGGCCTCTCACAAGGCCTTAGCTTAAGCTAATGTGTGTGTGTTTGGGGGGGAGGGGGGGGGGGGCGCTCAGGATTGGGTGAGATTCTAGATTAATTTTGACGCTCCGGACGCAATGCCGCCATCCCCGTCTCGCTGTGACCTTGCGTCGCGGAGCTAGGAGGTTTGCTAGGGCCGGAATCATATACGAACCCGCAGGTATACCATGGGTTTGAGATTTTTTCGGCTCTGCTTAAGGCTTTAACCCTTGCGAGGTTAGCTTAAGTGGGGCACAGTGCACCAGTACTTATCGGTGCTTAAGCCTGGTTGTCCGTGGGGGGGGTGGTACCCAGAGGGGGGGGGTGTTTGCCACTTTGTGTTGCGGGCTTAGCATAGAGGGTGTTAGCTAGTTTGATTAGCGTGTTTAATTTGGGTTAAGTTTAGGAGTAGGATACAGGGTAATGCTCCCAGGCTCACACACACGCGCGCAGGGGACAGAGAGGAGTCTTTGGAGCCTCTGTGAGCAGCAGCAGCCTGTGTGAGAACATGCACTGTCTCCTAGGCCTCTCTGTGCCTCTCCAAGCGTCAGGGGTCAAACCAGAGGTCAAGCTGTAGCTAGTAGGCCTCTGACAAGGCCTCGGCCTAAGTTGGGGCCTCTGTGAGTAGCTGCAGGCTGTGTGAGCACAAGCACTCTTCCCCAAGCCTCTCCAAGCATCAGGGGTCAAGTCAGAGGTCAGCAGTAGCTAGTAGGCCTCTCACAAGGCCTCAGTCTAAGTTATCGGTGCTTAAGCCTGGTTGTCCGTGGGGGGGTGGTACCCAGAGGGGGGGGGTGTTTGCCACTTTGTGTTGCGGGCTTAGCATAGAGGGTGTTAGCTAGTTTGATTAGCGTGTTTAATTTGGGTTAAGTTTAGGAGTAGGATACAGGGTAATGCTCCCAGGCTCACACACACGCGCGCAGGGGACAGAGAGGAGTCTTTGGAGCCTCTGTGAGCAGCTGCAGCCTGTGTGAGCAACAGGCCCCTCTCTCTGTCCCTCTCTATCACCTGCGCGCGCGTGTGTGCGTGTGTGTGGCTGTGCCTGCTGTGGGGGGTCTAGCGCAGCTCTCTGTGTCTCTCCCTGCTCCTAGGCCCAAGTTGAGCCCGTCTGAGCACAAGCACTCATCCCCAGGCCTCTCCCGGCCCGTCCCATCACAGTAGCTAGTAGGCCTCTCACAAGGCCTTAGCTTAAGCTAATGTGTGTGTGTTTGGGGGGGAGGGGGGGGGGGCGCTCAGGATTGGGTGAGATTCTAGATTAATTTTGACGCTCCGGACGCAATGCCGCCATCCCCGTCTCGCTGTGACCTTGCGTCGCGGAGCTAGGAGGTTTGCTAGGGCCGGAATCATATACGAACCCGCAGGTATACCATGGGTTTGAGATTTTTTCGGCTCTGCTTAAGGCTTTAACCCTTGCGAGGTTAGCTTAAGTGGGGCACAGTGCACCAGTACTTATCGGTGCTTAAGCCTGGTTGTCCGTGGGGGGGTGGTACCCAGAGGGGGGGGGTGTTTGCCACTTTGTGTTGCGGGCTTAGCATAGAGGGTGTTAGCTAGTTTGATTAGCGTGTTTAATTTCGGTTAAGTTAAGGGGAGGGGGGGGGGGCGCTCAGGATTGGGTGAGATTCTAGATTAATTTTGACGCTCCGGACGCAATGCCGCCATCCCCGTCTCGCTGTGACCTTGCGTCGCGGAGATAGGCGGTTGCTAGGGCCAGAATCGTATGTGAATCCGCAGCTAGCGTGCACCAGTCCCTGACTATGATAGGGGGTAATAGCCACAAGTGCACCGGGGTGCAGTTGGTTTTTTGGCCACAAGTCGTGCAGCGTTGGTGTTAGACTGGCGGCACCCCCATGCACCCCCATGTTTTCTGACGCTCCGGACGCAATGGCGCCACTCCCGTCTCGCTGTGACCTTGCGTCGCGGAGATAGGCGGTTGGCTAGGGCCAGAATCGTATGTGAATCCGCAGCTAGCGTGACATGTTCATCACATACGACTCCCGAGTTAGCGAGTTTTCACTCTTGGCCCCTTAGTGGCAGTATGGGAGAATGACAGTCTGTTCCATTTTTCATCACATACGACTCCCGAGATAGCGCGTATTCACTCTAAGAGTGCAAGTTGGTTTTTTGGCCACAAGTCGTGCAGCGTTGGTGTTAGACTGGCGGCACCCCCATGCACCCCCATGTTTTCTGACGCTCCGGACGCAATGCCGCCATCCCCGTCTCGCTGTGACCTTGCGTCGCGGAGATAGGCGGTTGCTAGGGCCAGAATCGTATGTGAATCCGCAGCTAGCGTGCACCAGTCCCTGACTATGATAGGGGGTAATAGCCACAAGTGCACCGGGGTGCAGTTGGTTTTTTGGCCACAAGTCGTGCAGCGTTGGTGTTAGACTGGCGGCACCCCCATGCACCCCCATGTTTTCTGACGCTCCGGACGCAATGGCGCCACTCCCGTCTCGCTGTGACCTTGCGTCGCGGAGATAGGCGGTTGGCTAGGGCCAGAATCGTATGTGAATCCGCAGCTAGCGTGACATGTTCATCACATACGACTCCCGAGTTAGCGAGTTTTCACTCTTGGCCCCTTAGTGGCAGTATGGGAGAATGACAGTCTGTTCCATTTTTCATCACATACGACTCCCGAGATAGCGCGTATTCACTCTAAGAGTGCAAGTTGGTTTTTTGGCCACAAGTCGTGCAGCGTTGGTGTTAGACTGGCGGCACCCCCATGCACCCCCATGTTTTCTGACGCTCCGGACGCAATGCCGCCATCCCCGTCTCGCTGTGACCTTGCGTCGCGGAGATAGGCGGTTGCTAGGGCCAGAATCGTATGTGAATCCGCAGCTAGCGTGCACCAGTCCCTGACTATGATAGGGGGTAATAGCCACAAGTGCACCGGGGTGCAGTTGGTTTTTTGGCCACAAGTCGTGCAGCGTTGGTGTTAGACTGGCGGCACCCCCATGCACCCCCATGTTTTCTGACGCTCCGGACGCAACGGCGCCACCCCCGTCTCGCTGTGACCTTGCGTCGCGGAGCTAGGCGGTTGGCTAGGGCCAGAATCATATACGAATCCGCAGTTAGCGTGCTTCCACATGCGGGGGGGGGTCGGGATTCACATGTGAGCACCTCCCTAGCGTGACTAGTGTCGCCCTCGTGTGGAAATCAGGCAGCTATGCCTCAGTGTTTTCACTCCTACTATCCCTGACTATGATAGGGGGTAATAGCCACAAGTGCACCGGGGTGCAGTTGGTTTTTTGGCCACAAGTCGTGCAGCGTTGGTGTTAGACTGGCGGCACCCCCATGCACCCCCATGTTTTCTGACGCTCCGGACGCAATGGCGCCACTCCCGTCTCGCTGTGACCTTGCGTCGCGGAGATAGGCGGTTGGCTAGGGCCAGAATCGTATGTGAATCCGCAGCTAGCGTGACATGTTCATCACATACGACTCCCGAGATAGCGCGTATTCACTCTAAGAGTGCAAGTTGGTTTTTTGGCCACAAGTCGTGCAGCGTTGGTGTTAGACTGGCGGCACCCCCATGCACCCCCATGTTTTCTGACGCTCCGGACGCAATGCCGCCATCCCCGTCTCGCTGTGACCTTGCGTCGCGGAGATAGGCAGTTGCTAGGGCCAGAATCGTATGTGAATCCGCAGCTAGCGTGCACCAGTCCCTGACTATGATAGGGGGTAATAGCCACAAGTGCACCGGGGTGCAGTTGGTTTTTTGGCCACAAGTCGTGCAGCGTTGGTGTTAGACTGGCGGCACCCCCATGCACCCCCATGTTTTCTGACGCTCCGGACGCAATGGCGCCACTCCCGTCTCGCTGTGACCTTGCGTCGCGGAGATAGGCGGTTGGCTAGGGCCAGAATCGTATGTGAATCCGCAGGTAGCGTGACATGTTCATCACATACGACTCCCGAGATAGCGCGTATTCACTCTAAGAGTGCAAGTTGGTTTTTTGGCCACAAGTCGTGCAGCGTTGGTGTTAGACTGGCGGCACCCCCATGCACCCCCATGTTTTCTGACGCTCCGGACGCAATGGCGCCACTCCCGTCTCGCTGTGACCTTGCGTCGCGGAGATAGGCGGTTGGCTAGGGCCAGAATCGTATGTGAATCCGCAGCTAGCGTGACATGTTCATCACATACGACTCCCGAGTTAGCGGGTTTTCACTCTTGGCCCCTTAGTGGCAGTATTTGAGAATGACAGTCTGTTCCATTTTTCATCACATACGACTCCCGAGATAGCGCGTATTCACTCTAAGAGTGCAAGTTGGTTTTTTGGCCACAAGTCGTGCAGCGTTGGTGTTAGACTGGCGGCACCCCCATGCACCCCCATGTTTTCTGACGCTCCGGACGCAATGGCGCCACTCCCGTCTCGCTGTGACCTTGCGTCGCGGAGATAGGCGGTTGGCTAGGGCCAGAATCGTATGTGAATCCGCAGCTAGCGTGACATGTTCATCACATACGACTCCCGAGATAGCGCGTATTCACTCTAAGAGTGCAAGTTGGTTTTTTGGCCACAAGTCGTGCAGCGTTGGTGTTAGACTGGCGGCACCCCCATGCACCCCCATGTTTTCTGACGCTCCGGACGCAATGCCGCCATCCCCGTCTCGCTGTGACCTTGCGTCGCGGAGATAGGCGGTTGCTAGGGCCAGAATCGTATGTGAATCCGCAGCTAGCGTGCACCAGTCCCTGACTATGATAGGGGGTAATAGCCACAAGTGCACCGGGGTGCAGTTGGTTTTTTGGCCACAAGTCGTGCAGCGTTGGTGTTAGACTGGCGGCACCCCCATGCACCCCCATGTTTTCTGACGCTCCGGACGCAACGGCGCCACTCCCGTCTCGCTGTGACCTTGCGTCGCGGAGATAGGCGGTTGGCTAGGGCCAGAATCGTATGTGAATCCGCAGCTAGCGTGACATGTTCATCACATACGACTCCCGAGTTAGCGGGTTTTCACTCTTGGCCCCTTAGTGGCAGTATGGGAGAATGACAGTCTGTTCCATTTTTCATCACATACGACTCCCGAGATAGCGCGTATTCACTCTAAGAGTGCAAGTTGTTTTTTTGGCCACAAGTCGTGCAGCGTTGGTGTTAGACTGGCGGCACCCCCATGCACCCCCATGTTTTCTGACGCTCCGGACGCAACGGCGCCACCCCCGTCTCGCTGTGACCTTGCGTCGCGGAGCTAGGCGGTTGGCTAGGGCCAGAATCATATACGAATCCGCAGTTAGCGTGCTTCCACATGCGGGGGGGGGTCGGGATTCACATGTGAGCACCTCCCTAGCGTGACTAGTGTCGCCCTCGTGTGGAAATCAGGCAGCTATGCCTCAGTGTTTTCACTCCTACTATCCCTGACTATGATAGGGGGTAATAGCCACAAGTGCACCGGGGTGCAGTTGGTTTTTTGGCCACAAGTCGTGCAGCGTTGGTGTTAGACTGGCGGCACCCCCATGCACCCCCATGTTTTCTGACGCTCCGGACGCAATGGCGCCACTCCCGTCTCGCTGTGACCTTGCGTCGCGGAGATAGGCGGTTGGCTAGGGCCAGAATCGTATGTGAATCCGCAGCTAGCGTGACATGTTCATCACATACGACTCCCGAGTTAGCGGGTTTTCACTCTTGGCCCCTTAGTGGCAGTATGGGAGAATGACAGTCTGTTCCATTTTTCATCACATACGACTCCCGAGATAGCGCGTATTCACTCTAAGAGTGCAAGTTGGTTTTTTGGCCACAAGTCGTGCAGCGTTGGTGTTAGACTGGCGGCACCCCCATGCACCCCCATGTTTTCTGACGCTCCGTACGCAACGGCGCCACCCCCGTCTCGCTGTGACCTTGCGTCGCGGAGCTAGGCGGTTGGCTAGGGCCAGAATCATATACGAATCCGCAGTTAGCGTGCTTCCACATGCGGGGGGGGGTCGGGATTCACATGTGAGCACCTCCCTAGCGTGACTAGTGTCGCCCTCGTGTGGAAATCAGGCAGCTATGCCTCAGTGTTTTCACTCCTACTATCCCTGACTATGATAGGGGGTAATAGCCACAAGTGCACCGGGGTGCAGTTGGTTTTTTGGCCACAAGTCGTGCAGCGTTGGTGTTAGACTGGCGGCACCCCCATGCACCCCCATGTTTTCTGATGCTCCGGACGCAATGGCGCCACTCCCGTCTCGCTGTGACCTTGCGTCGCGGAGATAGGCGGTTGGCTAGGGCCAGAATCGTATGTGAATCCGCAGCTAGCGTGACATGTTCATCACATACGACTCCCGAGTTAGCGGGTTTTCACTCTTGGCCCCTTAGTGGCAGTATGGGAGAATGACAGTCTGTTCCATTTTTCATCACATACGACTCCCGAGATAGCGCGTATTCACTCTAAGAGTGCAAGTTGGTTTTTTGGCCACAAGTCGTGCAGCGTTGGTGTTAGACTGGCGGCACCCCCATGCACCCCCATGTTTTCTGACGCTCCGGACGCAACGGCGCCACCCCCGTCTCGCTGTGACCTTGCGTCGCGGAGCTAGGCGGTTGGCTAGGGCCAGAATCATATACGAATCCGCAGTTAGCGTGCTTCCACATGCGGGGGGGGGTCGGGATTCACATGTGAGCACCTCCCTAGCGTGACTAGTGTCGCCCTCGTGTGGAAATCAGGCAGCTATGCCTCAGTGTTTTCACTCCTACTATCCCTGACTATGATAGGGGGTAATAGCCACAAGTGCACCGGGGTGCAGTTGGTTTTTTGGCCACAAGTCGTGCAGCGTTGGTGTTAGACTGGCGGCACCCCCATGCACCCCCATGTTTTCTGACGCTCCGGACGCAATGGCGCCACTCCCGTCTCGCTGTGACCTTGCGTCGCGGAGATAGGCGGTTGGCTAGGGCCAGAATCGTATGTGAATCCGCAGCTAGCGTGACATGTTCATCACATACGACTCCCGAGTTAGCGGGTTTTCACTCTTGGCCCCTTAGTGGCAGTATGGGAGAATGACAGTCTGTTCCATTTTTCATCACATACGACTCCCGAGATAGCGCGTATTCACTCTAAGAGTGCAAGTTGGTTTTTTGGCCACAAGTCGTGCAGCGTTGGTGTTAGACTGGCGGCACCCCCATGCACCCCCATGTTTTCTGACGCTCCGGACGCAACGGCGCCACCCCCGTCTCGCTGTGACCTTGCGTCGCGGAGATAGGCGGTTGGCTAGAGCCAGAATCATATACGAATCCGCAGTTAGCGTGCTTCCACATGCGGGGGGGGGTCGGGATTCACATGTGAGCACCTCCCTAGCGTGACTAGTGTCGCCCTCGTGTGGAAATCAGGCAGCTATGCCTCAGTGTTTTCACTCCTACTATCCCTGACTATGATAGGGGGTAATAGCCACAAGTGCACCGGGGTGCAGTTGGTTTTTTGGCCACAAGTCGTGCAGCGTTGGTGTTAGACTGGCGGCACCCCCATGCACCCCCATGTTTTCTGACGCTCCGGACGCAATGGCGCCACTCCCGTCTCGCTGTGACCTTGCGTCGCGGAGATAGGCGGTTGGCTAGGGCCAGAATCGTATGTGAATCCGCAGCTAGCGTGACATGTTCATCACATACGACTCCCGAGTTAGCGGGATTTCACTCTTGGCCCCTTAGTGGCAGTATGGGAGAATGACAGTCTGTTCCATTTTTCATCACATACGACTCCCGAGATAGCGCGTATTCACTCTAAGAGTGCAAGTTGGTTTTTTGGCCACAAGTCGTGCAGCGTTGGTGTTAGACTGGCGGCACCCCCATGCACCCCCATGTTTTCTGACGCTCCGGACGCAACGGCGCCACCCCCGTCTCGCTGTGACCTTGCGTCGCGGAGCTAGGCGGTTGGCTAGGGCCAGAATCATATACGAATCCGCAGTTAGCGTGCTTCCACATGCGGGGGGGGGTCGGGATTCACATGTGAGCACCTCCCTAGCGTGACTAGTGTCGCCCTCGTGTGGAAATCAGGCAGCTATGCCTCAGTGTTTTCACTCTCACTATCCCTGACTATGATAGGGGGTAATAGCCACAAGTGCACCGGGGTGCAGTTGGTTTTTTGGCCACAAGTCGTGCAGCGTTGGTGTTAGACTGGCGGCACCCCCATGCACCCCCATGTTTTCTGACGCTCCGGACGCAATGGCGCCACTCCCGTCTCGCTGTGACCTTGCGTCGCGGAGATAGGCGGTTGGCTAGGGCCAGAATCGTATGTGAATCCGCAGCTAGCGTGACATGTTCATCACATACGACTCCCGAGATAGCACGTATTCACTCTAAGAGTGCAAGTTGGTTTTTTGGCCACAAGTCGTGCAGCGTTGGTGTTAGACTGGCGGCACCCCCATGCACCCCCATGTTTTCTGACGCTCCGGACGCAATGCCGCCATCCCCGTCTCGCTGTGACCTTGCGTCGCGGAGATAGGCGGTTGCTAGGGCCAGAATCGTATGTGAATCCGCAGCTAGCGTGCACCAGTCCCTGACTATGATAGGGGGTAATAGCCACAAGTGCACCGGGGTGCAGTTGGTTTTTTGGCCACAAGTCGTGCAGCGTTGGTGTTAGACTGGCGGCACCCCCATGCACCCCCATGTTTTCTGACGCTCCGGACGCAATGGCGCCACTCCCGTCTCGCTGTGACCTTGCGTCGCGGAGATAGGCGGTTGGCTAGGGCCAGAATCGTATGTGAATCCGCAGCTAGCGTGACATGTTCATCACATACGACTCCCGAGTTAGCGGGTTTTCACTCTTGGCCCCTTAGTGGCAGTATGGGAGAATGACAGTCTGTTCCATTTTTCATCACATACGACTCCCGAGATAGCGCGTATTCACTCTTGGCCCCTTAGTGGCAGTATGGGAGAATGACAGTCTGTTACATGTTCATCACATACGGCTCTTGAGTTAGCGCTTGGAGGTTTGCTAGGGCCGGAATCATATACGAACCCGCAGGTATACCATGGGTTTGAGATTTTTTCGGCTCTGCTTAAGGCTTTAACCCTTGCGAGGTTAGCTTAAGTGGGGCACAGTGCACCAGTACTTATCGGTGCTTAAGCCTGGTTGTCCGTGGGGGGGTGGTACCCAGAGGGGGGGGGTGTTTGCCACTTTGTGTTGCGGGCTTAGCATAGAGGGTGTTAGCTAGTTTGATTAGCGTGTTTAATTTGGGTTAAGTTTAGGAGTAGGATACAGGGTAATGCTCCCAGGCTCACACACACGCGCGCAGGGGACAGAGAGGAGTCTTTGGAGCCTCTGTGAGCAGCAGCAGCCTGTGTGAGAACATGCACTGTCTCCTAGGCCTCTCTGTGCCTCTCCAAGCGTCAGGGGTCAAACCAGAGGTCAAGCTGTTGCGGGCTTAGCATAGAGGGTGTTAGCTAGTTTGATTAGTGTGTTTAATTTGGGTTAAGTTTAGGAGTAGGATACAGGGTAATGCTCCCAGGCTCACACACACGCGCGCAGGGGACAGAGAGGAGTCTTTGGAGCCTCTGTGAGCAGCTGCAGCCTGTGTGAGCAACAGGCCCCTCTCTCTGTCCCTCTCTATCACCTGCGCGCGCGTGTGTGCGTGTGTGTGGCTGTGCCTGCTGTGGGGGGTCTAGCGCAGCTCTCTGTGTCTCTCCCTGCTCCTAGGCCCAAGTTGAGCCCGTCTGAGCACAAGCACTCATCCCCAGGCCTCTCCCGGCCCGTCCCATCACAGTAGCTAGTAGGCCTCTCACAAGGCCTTAGCTTAAGCTAATGTGTGTGTGTTTGGGGGGGAGGGGGGGGGGGCGCTCAGGATTGGGTGAGATTCTAGATTAATTTTGACGCTCCGGACGCAATGCCGCCATCCCCGTCTCGCTGTGACCTTGCGTCGCGGAGCTAGGAGGTTTGCTAGGGCCGGAATCATATACGAACCCGCAGGTATACCATGGGTTTGAGATTTTTTCGGCTCTGCTTAAGGCTTTAACCCTTGCGAGGTTAGCTTAAGTGGGGCACAGTGCACCAGTACTTATCGGTGCTTAAGCCTGGTTGTCCGTGGGGGGGTGGTACCCAGAGGGGGGGGGTGTTTGCCACTTTGTGTTGCGGGCTTAGCATAGAGGGTGTTAGCTAGTTTGATTAGCGTGTTTAATTTGGGTTAAGTTAAGGGGAGGGGGGGGGGGCGCTCAGGATTGGGTGAGATTCTAGATTAATTTTGACGCTCCGGACGCAATGCCGCCATCCCCGTCTCGCTGTGACCTTGCGTCGCGGAGATAGGCGGTTGCTAGGGCCAGAATCGTATGTGAATCCGCAGCTAGCGTGCACCAGTCCCTGACTATGATAGGGGGTAATAGCCACAAGTGCACCGGGGTGCAGTTGGTTTTTTGGCCACAAGTCGTGCAGCGTTGGTGTTAGACTGGCGGCACCCCCATGCACCCCCATGTTTTCTGACGCTCCGGACGCAATGGCGCCACTCCCGTCTCGCTGTGACCTTGCGTCGCGGAGATAGGCGGTTGGCTAGGGCCAGAATCGTATGTGAATCCGCAGCTAGCGTGACATGTTCATCACATACGACTCCCGAGTTAGCGGGTTTTCACTCTTGGCCCCTTAGTGGCAGTATGGGAGAATGACAGTCTGTTCCATTTTTCATCACATACGACTCCCGAGATAGCGCGTATTCACTCTTGGCCCCTTAGTGGCAGTATGGGAGAATGACAGTCTGTTACATGTTCATCACATACGGCTCTTGAGTTAGCGCTTGGAGGTTTGCTAGGGCCGGAATCATATACGAACCCGCAGGTATACCATGGGTTTGAGATTTTTTCGGCTCTGCTTAAGGCTTTAACCCTTGCGAGGTTAGCTTAAGTGGGGCACAGTGCACCAGTACTTATCGGTGCTTAAGCCTGGTTGTCCGTGGGGGGGGTGGTACCCAGAGGGGGGGGGTGTTTGCCACTTTGTGTTGTGGGCTTAGCATAGAGGGTGTTAGCTAGTTTGATTAGCGTGTTTAATTTGGGTTAAGTTTAGGAGTAGGATACAGGGTAATGCTCCCAGGCTCACACACACGCGCGCAGGGGACAGAGAGGAGTCTTTGGAGCCTCTGTGAGCAGCAGCAGCCTGTGTGAGAACATGCACTGTCTCCTAGGCCTCTCTGTGCCTCTCCAAGCGTCAGGGGTCAAACCAGAGGTCAAGCTGTTGCGGGCTTAGCATAGAGGGTGTTAGCTAGTTTGATTAGTGTGTTTAATTTGGGTTAAGTTTAGGAGTAGGATACAGGGTAATGCTCCCAGGCTCACAGACACGCGCGCAGGGGACAGAGAGGAGTCTTTGGAGCCTCTGTGAGCAGCTGCAGCCTGTGTGAGCAACAGGCCCCTCTCTCTGTCCCTCTCTATCACCTGCGCGCGCGTGTGTGCGTGTGTGTGGCTGTGCCTGCTGTGGGGGGTCTAGCGCAGCTCTCTGTGTCTCTCCCTGCTCCTAGGCCCAAGTTGAGCCCGTCTGAGCACAAGCACTCATCCCCAGGCCTCTCCCGGCCCGACCCATCACAGTAGCTAGTAGGCCTCTCACAAGGCCTTAGCTTAAGCTAATGTGTGTGTGTTTGGGGGGGAGGGGGGGGGGGCGCTCAGGATTGGGTGAGATTCTAGATTAATTTTGACGCTCCGGACGCAATGCCGCCATCCCCGTCTCGCTGTGACCTTGCGTCGCGGAGCTAGGAGGTTTGCTAGGGCCGGAATCATATACGAACCCGCAGGTATACCATGGGTTTGAGATTTTTTCGGCTCTGCTTAAGGCTTTAACCCTTGCGAGGTTAGCTTAAGTGGGGCACAGTGCACCAGTACTTATCGGTGCTTAAGCCTGGTTGTCCGTGGGGGGGGGTGGTACCCAGAGGGGGGGGGTGTTTGCCACTTTGTGTTGCGGGCTTAGCATAGAGGGTGTTAGCTAGTTTGATTAGCGTGTTTAATTTGGGTTAAGTTAAGGGGAGGGGGGGGGGGCGCTCAGGATTGGGTGAGATTCTAGATTAATTTTGACGCTCCGGACGCAATGCCGCCATCCCCGTCTCGCTGTGACCTTGCGTCGCGGAGATAGGCGGTTGCTAGGGCCAGAATCGTATGTGAATCCGCAGCTAGCGTGCACCAGTCCCTGACTATGATAGGGGGTAATAGCCACAAGTGCACCGGGGTGCAGTTGGTTTTTTGGCCACAAGTCGTGCAGCGTTGGTGTTAGACTGGCGGCACCCCCATGCACCCCCATGTTTTCTGACGCTCCGGACGCAATGGCGCCACTCCCGTCTCGCTGTGACCTTGCGTCGCGGAGATAGGCGGTTGGCTAGGGCCAGAATCGTATGTGAATCCGCAGCTAGCGTGACATGTTCATCACATACGACTCCCGAGTTAGCGGGTTTTCACTCTTGGCCCCTTAGTGGCAGTATGGGAGAATGACAGTCTGTTCCATTTTTCATCACATACGACTCCCGAGATAGCGCGTATTCACTCTAAGAGTGCAAGTTGTTTTTTTGGCCACAAGTCGTGCAGCGTTGGTGTTAGACTGGCGGCACCCCCATGCACCCCCATGTTTTCTGACGCTCCGGACGCAACGGCGCCACCCCCGTCTCGCTGTGACCTTGCGTCGCGGAGCTAGGCGGTTGGCTAGGGCCAGAATCATATACGAATCCGCAGTTAGCGTGCTTCCACATGCGGGGGGGGGGGTCGGGATTCACATGTGAGCACCTCCCTAGCGTGACTAGTGTCGCCCTCGTGTGGAAATCAGGCAGCTATGCCTCAGTGTTTTCACTCCTACTATCCCTGACTATGATAGGGGGTAATAGCCACAAGTGCACCGGGGTGCAGTTGTTTTTTTGGCCACAAGTCGTGCAGCGTTGGTGTTAGACTGGCGGCACCCCCATGCACCCCCATGTTTTCTGACGCTCCGGACGCAATGGCGCCACTCCCGTCTCGCTGTGACCTTGCGTCGCGGAGATAGGCGGTTGGCTAGGGCCAGAATCGTATGTGAATCCGCAGCTAGCGTGACATGTTCATCACATACGACTCCCGAGTTAGCGGGTTTTCACTCTTGGCCCCTTAGTGGCAGTATGGGAGAATGACAGTCTGTTCCATTTTTCATCACATACGACTCCCGAGATAGCGCGTATTCACTCTTGGCCCCTTAGTGGCAGTATGGGAGAATGACAGTCTGTTACATGTTCATCACATACGGCTCTTGAGTTAGCGCTTGGAGGTTTGCTAGGGCCGGAATCATATACGAACCCGCAGGTATACCATGGGTTTGAGATTTTTTCGGCTCTGCTTAAGGCTTTAACCCTTGCGAGGTTAGCTTAAGTGGGGCACAGTGCACCAGTACTTATCGGTGCTTAAGCCTGGTTGTCCGTGGGGGGGGTGGTACCCAGAGGGGGGGGGTGTTTGCCACTTTGTGTTGTGGGCTTAGCATAGAGGGTGTTAGCTAGTTTGATTAGCGTGTTTAATTTGGGTTAAGTTTAGGAGTAGGATACAGGGTAATGCTCCCAGGCTCACACACACGCGCGCAGGGGACAGAGAGGAGTCTTTGGAGCCTCTGTGAGCAGCAGCAGCCTGTGTGAGAACATGCACTGTCTCCTAGGCCTCTCTGTGCCTCTCCAAGCGTCAGGGGTCAAACCAGAGGTCAAGCTGTTGCGGGCTTAGCATAGAGGGTGTTAGCTAGTTTGATTAGTGTGTTTAATTTGGGTTAAGTTTAGGAGTAGGATACAGGGTAATGCTCCCAGGCTCACAGACACGCGCGCAGGGGACAGAGAGGAGTCTTTGGAGCCTCTGTGAGCAGCTGCAGCCTGTGTGAGCAACAGGCCCCTCTCTCTGTCCCTCTCTATCACCTGCGCGCGCGTGTGTGCGTGTGTGTGGCTGTGCCTGCTGTGGGGGGTCTAGCGCAGCTCTCTGTGTCTCTCCCTGCTCCTAGGCCCAAGTTGAGCCCGTCTGAGCACAAGCACTCATCCCCAGGCCTCTCCCGGCCCGACCCATCACAGTAGCTAGTAGGCCTCTCACAAGGCCTTAGCTTAAGCTAATGTGTGTGTGTTTGGGGGGGAGGGGGGGGGGGCGCTCAGGATTGGGTGAGATTCTAGATTAATTTTGACGCTCCGGACGCAATGCCGCCATCCCCGTCTCGCTGTGACCTTGCGTCGCGGAGCTAGGAGGTTTGCTAGGGCCGGAATCATATACGAACCCGCAGGTATACCATGGGTTTGAGATTTTTTCGGCTCTGCTTAAGGCTTTAACCCTTGCGAGGTTAGCTTAAGTGGGGCACAGTGCACCAGTACTTATCGGTGCTTAAGCCTGGTTGTCCGTGGGGGGGGGTGGTACCCAGAGGGGGGGGGTGTTTGCCACTTTGTGTTGCGGGCTTAGCATAGAGGGTGTTAGCTAGTTTGATTAGCGTGTTTAATTTGGGTTAAGTTAAGGGGAGGGGGGGGGGGCGCTCAGGATTGGGTGAGATTCTAGATTAATTTTGACGCTCCGGACGCAATGCCGCCATCCCCGTCTCGCTGTGACCTTGCGTCGCGGAGATAGGCGGTTGCTAGGGCCAGAATCGTATGTGAATCCGCAGCTAGCGTGCACCAGTCCCTGACTATGATAGGGGGTAATAGCCACAAGTGCACCGGGGTGCAGTTGGTTTTTTGGCCACAAGTCGTGCAGCGTTGGTGTTAGACTGGCGGCACCCCCATGCACCCCCATGTTTTCTGACGCTCCGGACGCAATGGCGCCACTCCCGTCTCGCTGTGACCTTGCGTCGCGGAGATAGGCGGTTGGCTAGGGCCAGAATCGTATGTGAATCCGCAGCTAGCGTGACATGTTCATCACATACGACTCCCGAGTTAGCGGGTTTTCACTCTTGGCCCCTTAGTGGCAGTATGGGAGAATGACAGTCTGTTCCATTTTTCATCACATACGACTCCCGAGATAGCGCGTATTCACTCTAAGAGTGCAAGTTGTTTTTTTGGCCACAAGTCGTGCAGCGTTGGTGTTAGACTGGCGGCACCCCCATGCACCCCCATGTTTTCTGACGCTCCGGACGCAACGGCGCCACCCCCGTCTCGCTGTGACCTTGCGTCGCGGAGCTAGGCGGTTGGCTAGGGCCAGAATCATATACGAATCCGCAGTTAGCGTGCTTCCACATGCGGGGGGGGGGGTCGGGATTCACATGTGAGCACCTCCCTAGCGTGACTAGTGTCGCCCTCGTGTGGAAATCAGGCAGCTATGCCTCAGTGTTTTCACTCCTACTATCCCTGACTATGATAGGGGGTAATAGCCACAAGTGCACCGGGGTGCAGTTGTTTTTTTGGCCACAAGTCGTGCAGCGTTGGTGTTAGACTGGCGGCACCCCCATGCACCCCCATGTTTTCTGACGCTCCGGACGCAATGGCGCCACTCCCGTCTCGCTGTGACCTTGCGTCGCGGAGATAGGCGGTTGGCTAGGGCCAGAATCGTATGTGAATCCGCAGCTAGCGTGACATGTTCATCACATACGACTCCCGAGTTAGCGGGTTTTCACTCTTGGCCCCTTAGTGGCAGTATGGGAGAATGACAGTCTGTTCCATTTTTCATCACATACGACTCCCGAGATAGCGCGTATTCACTCTTGGCCCCTTAGTGGCAGTATGGGAGAATGACAGTCTGTTACATGTTCATCACATACGGCTCTTGAGTTAGCGCTTGGAGGTTTGCTAGGGCCGGAATCATATACGAACCCGCAGGTATACCATGGGTTTGAGATTTTTTCGGCTCTGCTTAAGGCTTTAACCCTTGCGAGGTTAGCTTAAGTGGGGCACAGTGCACCAGTACTTATCGGTGCTTAAGCCTGGTTGTCCGTGGGGGGGGTGGTACCCAGAGGGGGGGGGTGTTTGCCACTTTGTGTTGTGGGCTTAGCATAGAGGGTGTTAGCTAGTTTGATTAGCGTGTTTAATTTGGGTTAAGTTTAGGAGTAGGATACAGGGTAATGCTCCCAGGCTCACACACACGCGCGCAGGGGACAGAGAGGAGTCTTTGGAGCCTCTGTGAGCAGCAGCAGCCTGTGTGAGAACATGCACTGTCTCCTAGGCCTCTCTGTGCCTCTCCAAGCGTCAGGGGTCAAACCAGAGGTCAAGCTGTTGCGGGCTTAGCATAGAGGGTGTTAGCTAGTTTGATTAGTGTGTTTAATTTGGGTTAAGTTTAGGAGTAGGATACAGGGTAATGCTCCCAGGCTCACAGACACGCGCGCAGGGGACAGAGAGGAGTCTTTGGAGCCTCTGTGAGCAGCTGCAGCCTGTGTGAGCAACAGGCCCCTCTCTCTGTCCCTCTCTATCACCTGCGCGCGCGTGTGTGCGTGTGTGTGGCTGTGCCTGCTGTGGGGGGTCTAGCGCAGCTCTCTGTGTCTCTCCCTGCTCCTAGGCCCAAGTTGAGCCCGTCTGAGCACAAGCACTCATCCCCAGGCCTCTCCCGGCCCGTCCCATCACAGTAGCTAGTAGGCCTCTCACAAGGCCTTAGCTTAAGCTAATGTGTGTGTGTTTGGGGGGGAGGGGGGGGGGGGCGCTCAGGATTGGGTGAGATTCTAGATTAATTTTGACGCTCCGGACGCAATGCCGCCATCCCCGTCTCGCTGTGACCTTGCGTCGCGGAGCTAGGAGGTTTGCTAGGGCCGGAATCATATACGAACCCGCAGGTATACCATGGGTTTGAGATTTTTTCGGCTCTGCTTAAGGCTTTAACCCTTGCGAGGTTAGCTTAAGTGGGGCACAGTGCACCAGTACTTATCGGTGCTTAAGCCTGGTTGTCCGTGGGGGGGGGTGGTACCCAGAGGGGGGGGGTGTTTGCCACTTTGTGTTGCGGGCTTAGCATAGAGGGTGTTAGCTAGTTTGATTAGCGTGTTTAATTTGGGTTAAGTTAAGGGGAGGGGGGGGGGGCGCTCAGGATTGGGTGAGATTCTAGATTAATTTTGACGCTCCGGACGCAATGCCGCCATCCCCGTCTCGCTGTGACCTTGCGTCGCGGAGATAGGCGGTTGCTAGGGCCAGAATCGTATGTGAATCCGCAGCTAGCGTGCACCAGTCCCTGACTATGATAGGGGGTAATAGCCACAAGTGCACCGGGGTGCAGTTGGTTTTTTGGCCACAAGTCGTGCAGCGTTGGTGTTAGACTGGCGGCACCCCCATGCACCCCCATGTTTTCTGACGCTCCGGACGCAATGGCGCCACTCCCGTCTCGCTGTGACCTTGCGTCGCGGAGATAGGCGGTTGGCTAGGGCCAGAATCGTATGTGAATCCGCAGCTAGCGTGACATGTTCATCACATACGACTCCCGAGTTAGCGGGTTTTCACTCTTGGCCCCTTAGTGGCAGTATGGGAGAATGACAGTCTGTTCCATTTTTCATCACATACGACTCCCGAGATAGCGCGTATTCACTCTTGGCCCCTTAGTGGCAGTATGGGAGAATGACAGTCTGTTACATGTTCATCACATACGGCTCTTGAGTTAGCGCTTGGAGGTTTGCTAGGGCCGGAATCATATACGAACCCGCAGGTATACCATGGGTTTGAGATTTTTTCGGCTCTGCTTAAGGCTTTAACCCTTGCGAGGTTAGCTTAAGTGGGGCACAGTGCACCAGTACTTATCGGTGCTTAAGCCTGGTTGTCCGTGGGGGGGGTGGTACCCAGAGGGGGGGGGTGTTTGCCACTTTGTGTTGCGGGCTTAGCATAGAGGGTGTTAGCTAGTTTGATTAGCGTGTTTAATTTGGGTTAAGTTTAGGAGTAGGATACAGGGTAATGCTCCCAGGCTCACACACACGCGCGCAGGGGACAGAGAGGAGTCTTTGGAGCCTCTGTGAGCAGCAGCAGCCTGTGTGAGAACATGCACTGTCTCCTAGGCCTCTCTGTGCCTCTCCAAGCGTCAGGGGTCAAACCAGAGGTCAAGCTGTAGCTAGTAGGCCTCTGACAAGGCCTCGGCCTAAGTTGGGGCCTCTGTGAGTAGCTGCAGGCTGTGTGAGCACAAGCACTCTTCCCCAAGCCTCTCCAAGCATCAGGGGTCAAGTCAGAGGTCAGCAGTAGCTAGTAGGCCTCTCACAAGGCCTCAGTCTAAGTTGGGGCCTCTGTGAGCAGCTGGGGCCTGTGGGTGGGTGTGTGTGTGTGTAGGGGTGCTGCAGTGGGTCTAGCACAGCTCTCTGTGTCTCCCCAAGCATCTAGGCCCAAGGTGGGGCCTCTCTGAGCAGCTGGAGCCTCTCTGAGCAACAGGCCCCTCTCTCTGTCCCTCTCTATCACCTGCGCGCGCGTGTATGCGTGTGTGTGGCTGTGCCTGCTGTGGGGGGTCTAGCGCAGCTCTCTGTGTCTCTCCCTGCTCCTAGGCCCAAGTTGAGCCCGTCTGAGCACAAGCACTCATCCCCAGGCCTCTCCCGGCCCGTCCCATCACAGTAGCTAGTAGGCCTCTCACAAGGCCTTAGCTTAAGCTAATGTGTGTGTGTTTGGGGGGGAGGGGGGGGGGGCGCTCAGGATTGGGTGAGATTCTAGATTAATTTTGACGCTCCGGACGCAACGCCGCCATCCCCGTCTCGCTGTGACCTTGCGTCGCGGAGATAGGCGGTTGCTAGGGCCAGAATCGTATGTGAATCCGCAGCTAGCGTGCACCAGTCCCTGACTATGATAGGGGGTAATAGCCACAAGTGCACCGGGGTGCAGTTGGTTTTTTGGCCACAAGTCGTGCAGCGTTGGTGTTAGACTGGCGGCACCCCCATGCACCCCCATGTTTTCTGACGCTCCGGACGCAATGGCGCCACTCCCGTCTCGCTGTGACCTTGCGTCGCGGAGATAGGCGGTTGGCTAGGGCCAGAATCGTATGTGAATCCGCAGCTAGCGTGACATGTTCATCACATACGACTCCCGAGTTAGCGGGTTTTCACTCTTGGCCCCTTAGTGGCAGTATGGGAGAATGACAGTCTGTTCCATTTTTCATCACATACGACTCCCGAGATAGCGCGTATTCACTCTAAGAGTGCAAGTTGGTTTTTTGGCCACAAGTCGTGCAGCGTTGGTGTTAGACTGGCGGCACCCCCATGCACCCCCATGTTTTCTGACGCTCCGGACGCAATGGCGCCACTCCCGTCTCGCTGTGACCTTGCGTCGCGGAGATAGGTGGTTGGCTAGGGCCAGAATCGTATGTGAATCCGCAGCTAGCGTGACATGTTCATCACATACGACTCCCGAGTTAGCGGGTTTTCACTCTTGGCCCCTTAGTGGCAGTATGGGAGAATGACAGTCTGTTCCATTTTTCATCACATACGACTCCCGAGATAGCGCGTATTCACTCTTGGCCCCTTAGTGGCAGTATGGGAGAATGACAGTCTGTTACATGTTCATCACATACGGCTCTTGAGTTAGCGCTTGGAGGTTTGCTAGGGCCGGAATCATATACGAACCCGCAGGTATACCATGGGTTTGAGATTTTTTCGGCTCTGCTTAAGGCTTTAACCCTTGCGAGGTTAGCTTAAGTGGGGCACAGTGCACCAGTACTTATCGGTGCTTAAGCCTGGTTGTCCGTGGGGGGGTGGTACCCAGAGGGGGGGGGTGTTTGCCACTTTGTGTTGCGGGCTTAGCATAGAGGGTGTTAGCTAGTTTGATTAGCGTGTTTAATTTGGGTTAAGTTTAGGAGTAGGATACAGGGTAATGCTCCCAGGCTCACACACACGCGCGCAGGGGACAGAGAGGAGTCTTTGGAGCCTCTGTGAGCAGCAGCAGCCTGTGTGAGAACATGCACTGTCTCCTAGGCCTCTCTGTGCCTCTCCAAGCGTCAGGGGTCAAACCAGAGGTCAAGCTGTTGCGGGCTTAGCATAGAGGGTGTTAGCTAGTTTGATTAGTGTGTTTAATTTGGGTTAAGTTTAGGAGTAGGATACAGGGTAATGCTCCCAGGCTCACACACACGCGCGCAGGGGACAGAGAGGAGTCTTTGGAGCCTCTGTGAGCAGCTGCAGCCTGTGTGAGCAACAGGCCCCTCTCTCTGTCCCTCTCTATCACCTGCGCGCGCGTGTGTGCGTGTGTGTGGCTGTGCCTGCTGTGGGGGGTCTAGCGCAGCTCTCTGTGTCTCTCCCTGCTCCTAGGCCCAAGTTGAGCCCGTCTGAGCACAAGCACTCATCCCCAGGCCTCTCCCGGCCCGTCCCATCACAGTAGCTAGTAGGCCTCTCACAAGGCCTTAGCTTAAGCTAATGTGTGTGTGTTTGGGGGGGAGGGGGGGGGGGCGCTCAGGATTGGGTGAGATTCTAGATTAATTTTGACGCTCCGGACGCAATGCCGCCATCCCCGTCTCGCTGTGACCTTGCGTCGCGGAGCTAGGAGGTTTGCTAGGGCCGGAATCATATACGAACCCGCAGGTATACCATGGGTTTGAGATTTTTTCGGCTCTGCTTAAGGCTTTAACCCTTGCGAGGTTAGCTTAAGTGGGGCACAGTGCACCAGTACTTATCGGTGCTTAAGCCTGGTTGTCCGTGGGGGGGTGGTACCCAGAGGGGGGGGGTGTTTGCCACTTTGTGTTGCGGGCTTAGCATAGAGGGTGTTAGCTAGTTTGATTAGCGTGTTTAATTTGGGTTAAGTTAAGGGGAGGGGGGGGGGGCGCTCAGGATTGGGTGAGATTCTAGATTAATTTTGACGCTCCGGACGCAATGCCGCCATCCCCGTCTCGCTGTGACCTTGCGTCGCGGAGATAGGCGGTTGCTAGGGCCAGAATCGTATGTGAATCCGCAGCTAGCGTGCACCAGTCCCTGACTATGATAGGGGGTAATAGCCACAAGTGCACCGGGGTGCAGTTGGTTTTTTGGCCACAAGTCGTGCAGCGTTGGTGTTAGACTGGCGGCACCCCCATGCACCCCCATGTTTTCTGACGCTCCGGACGCAATGGCGCCACTCCCGTCTCGCTGTGACCTTGCGTCGCGGAGATAGGCGGTTGGCTAGGGCCAGAATCGTATGTGAATCCGCAGCTAGCGTGACATGTTCATCACATACGACTCCCGAGTTAGCGGGTTTTCACTCTTGGCCCCTTAGTGGCAGTATGGGAGAATGACAGTCTGTTACATTTTTCATCACATACGACTCCCGAGATAGCGCGTATTCACTCTAAGAGTGCAAGTTGGTTTTTTGGCCACAAGTCGTGCAGCGTTGGTGTTAGACTGGCGGCACCCCCATGCACCCCCATGTTTTCTGACGCTCCGGACGCAACGGCGCCACCCCCGTCTCGCTGTGACCTTGCGTCGCGGAGCTAGGCGGTTGGCTAGGGCCAGAATCATATACGAATCCGCAGTTAGCGTGCTTCCACATGCGGGGGGGGGTCGGGATTCACATGTGAGCACCTCCCTAGCGTGACTAGTGTCGCCCTCATGTGGAAATCAGGCAGCTATGCCTCAGTGTTTTCACTCCTACTATCCCTGACTATGATAGGGGGTAATAGCCACAAGTGCACCGGGGTGCAGTTGGTTTTTTGGCCACAAGTCGTGCAGCGTTGGTGTTAGACTGGCGGCACCCCCATGCACCCCCATGTTTTCTGACGCTCCGGACGCAATGGCGCCACTCCCGTCTCGCTGTGACCTTGCGTCGCGGAGATAGGCGGTTGGCTAGGGCCAGAATCGTATGTGAATCCGCAGCTAGCGTGACATGTTCATCACATACGACTCCCGAGTTAGCGGGTTTTCACTCTTGGCCCCTTAGTGGCAGTATGGGAGAATGACAGTCTGTTCCATTTTTCATCACATACGACTCCCGAGATAGCGCGTATTCACTCTTGGCCCCTTAGTGGCAGTATGGGAGAATGACAGTCTGTTACATGTTCATCACATACGGCTCTTGAGTTAGCGCTTGGAGGTTTGCTAGGGCCGGAATCATATACGAACCCGCAGGTATACCATGGGTTTGAGATTTTTTCGGCTCTGCTTAAGGCTTTAACCCTTGCGAGGTTAGCTTAAGTGGGGCACAGTGCACCAGTACTTATCGGTGCTTAAGCCTGGTTGTCCGTGGGGGGGGTGGTACCCAGAGGGGGGGGGTGTTTGCCACTTTGTGTTGTGGGCTTAGCATAGAGGGTGTTAGCTAGTTTGATTAGCGTGTTTAATTTGGGTTAAGTTTAGGAGTAGGATACAGGGTAATGCTCCCAGGCTCACACACACGCGCGCAGGGGACAGAGAGGAGTCTTTGGAGCCTCTGTGAGCAGCAGCAGCCTGTGTGAGAACATGCACTGTCTCCTAGGCCTCTCTGTGCCTCTCCAAGCGTCAGGGGTCAAACCAGAGGTCAAGCTGTTGCGGGCTTAGCATAGAGGGTGTTAGCTAGTTTGATTAGTGTGTTTAATTTGGGTTAAGTTTAGGAGTAGGATACAGGGTAATGCTCCCAGGCTCACAGACACGCGCGCAGGGGACAGAGAGGAGTCTTTGGAGCCTCTGTGAGCAGCTGCAGCCTGTGTGAGCAACAGGCCCCTCTCTCTGTCCCTCTCTATCACCTGCGCGCGCGTGTGTGCGTGTGTGTGGCTGTGCCTGCTGTGGGGGGTCTAGCGCAGCTCTCTGTGTCTCTCCCTGCTCCTAGGCCCAAGTTGAGCCCGTCTGAGCACAAGCACTCATCCCCAGGCCTCTCCCGGCCCGACCCATCACAGTAGCTAGTAGGCCTCTCACAAGGCCTTAGCTTAAGCTAATGTGTGTGTGTTTGGGGGGGAGGGGGGGGGGGGCGCTCAGGATTGGGTGAGATTCTAGATTAATTTTGACGCTCCGGACGCAATGCCGCCATCCCCGTCTCGCTGTGACCTTGCGTCGCGGAGCTAGGAGGTTTGCTAGGGCCGGAATCATATACGAACCCGCAGGTATACCATGGGTTTGAGATTTTTTCGGCTCTGCTTAAGGCTTTAACCCTTGCGAGGTTAGCTTAAGTGGGGCACAGTGCACCAGTACTTATCGGTGCTTAAGCCTGGTTGTCCGTGGGGGGGGGTGGTACCCAGAGGGGGGGGGTGTTTGCCACTTTGTGTTGCGGGCTTAGCATAGAGGGTGTTAGCTAGTTTGATTAGCGTGTTTAATTTGGGTTAAGTTAAGGGGAGGGGGGGGGGGGCGCTCAGGATTGGGTGAGATTCTAGATTAATTTTGACGCTCCGGACGCAATGCCGCCATCCCCGTCTCGCTGTGACCTTGCGTCGCGGAGATAGGCGGTTGCTAGGGCCAGAATCGTATGTGAATCCGCAGCTAGCGTGCACCAGTCCCTGACTATGATAGGGGGTAATAGCCACAAGTGCACCGGGGTGCAGTTGGTTTTTTGGCCACAAGTCGTGCAGCGTTGGTGTTAGACTGGCGGCACCCCCATGCACCCCCATGTTTTCTGACGCTCCGGACGCAATGGCGCCACTCCCGTCTCGCTGTGACCTTGCGTCGCGGAGATAGGCGGTTGGCTAGGGCCAGAATCGTATGTGAATCCGCAGCTAGCGTGACATGTTCATCACATACGACTCCCGAGATAGCGCGTATTCACTCTAAGAGTGCAAGTTGTTTTTTTGGCCACAAGTCGTGCAGCGTTGGTGTTAGACTGGCGGCACCCCCATGCACCCCCATGTTTTCTGACGCTCCGGACGCAATGCCGCCATCCCCGTCTCGCTGTGACCTTGCGTCGCGGAGATAGGCGGTTGCTAGGGCCAGAATCGTATGTGAATCCGCAGCTAGCGTGCACCAGTCCCTGACTATGATAGGGGGTAATAGCCACAAGTGCACCGGGGTGCAGTTGGTTTTTTGGCCACAAGTCGTGCAGCGTTGGTGTTAGACTGGCGGCACCCCCATGCACCCCCATGTTTTCTGACGCTCCGGACGCAATGGCACCACTCCCGTCTCGCTGTGACCTTGCGTCGCGGAGATAGGCGGTTGGCTAGGGCCAGAATCGTATGTGAATCCGCAGCTAGCGTGACATGTTCATCACATACGACTCCCGAGATAGCGCGTATTCACTCTAAGAGTGCAAGTTGTTTTTTTGGCCACAAGTCGTGCAGCGTTGGTGTTAGACTGGCGGCACCCCCATGCACCCCCATGTTTTCTGACGCTCCGGACGCAATGCCGCCATCCCCGTCTCGCTGTGACCTTGCGTCGCGGAGATAGGCGGTTGCTAGGGCCAGAATCGTATGTGAATCCGCAGCTAGCGTGCACCAGTCCCTGACTATGATAGGGGGTAATAGCCACAAGTGCACCGGGGTGCAGTTGGTTTTTTGGCCACAAGTCGTGCAGCGTTGGTGTTAGACTGGCGGCACCCCCATGCACCCCCATGTTTTCTGACGCTCCGGACGCAATGGCGCCACTCCCGTCTCGCTGTGACCTTGCGTCGCGGAGATAGGCGGTTGGCTAGGGCCAGAATCGTATGTGAATCCGCAGCTAGCGTGACATGTTCATCACATACGACTCCCGAGATAGCGCGTATTCACTCTAAGAGTGCAAGTTGGTTTTTTGGCCACAAGTCGTGCAGCGTTGGTGTTAGACTGGCGGCACCCCCATGCACCCCCATGTTTTCTGACGCTCCGGACGCAATGCCGCCATCCCCGTCTCGCTGTGACCTTGCGTCGCGGAGATAGGCGGTTGCTAGGGCCAGAATCGTATGTGAATCCGCAGCTAGCGTGCACCAGTCCCTGACTATGATAGGGGGTAATAGCCACAAGTGCACCGGGGTGCAGTTGGTTTTTTGGCCACAAGTCGTGCAGCGTTGGTGTTAGACTGGCGGCACCCCCATGCACCCCCATGTTTTCTGACGCTCCGGACGCAATGGCGCCACTCCCGTCTCGCTGTGACCTTGCGTCGCGGAGATAGGCGGTTGGCTAGGGCCAGAATCGTATGTGAATCCGCAGCTAGCGTGACATGTTCATCACATACGACTCCCGAGATAGCGCGTATTCACTCTAAGAGTGCAAGTTGTTTTTTTGGCCACAAGTCGTGCAGCGTTGGTGTTAGACTGGCGGCACCCCCATGCACCCCCATGTTTTCTGACGCTCCGGACGCAATGCCGCCATCCCCGTCTCGCTGTGACCTTGCGTCGCGGAGATAGGCGGTTGCTAGGGCCAGAATCGTATGTGAATCCGCAGCTAGCGTGCACCAGTCCCTGACTATGATAGGGGGTAATAGCCACAAGTGCACCGGGGTGCAGTTGGTTTTTTGGCCACAAGTCGTGCAGCGTTGGTGTTAGACTGGCGGCACCCCCATGCACCCCCATGTTTTCTGACGCTCCGGACGCAATGGCGCCACTCCCGTCTCGCTGTGACCTTGCGTCGCGGAGATAGGCGGTTGGCTAGGGCCAGAATCGTATGTGAATCCGAAGCTAGCGTGACATGTTCATCACATACGACTCCCGAGATAGCGCGTATTCACTCTAAGAGTGCAAGTTGGTTTTTTGGCCACAAGTCGTGCAGCGTTGGTGTTAGACTGGCGGCACCCCCATGCACCCCCATGTTTTCTGACGCTCCGGACGCAATGCCGCCATCCCCGTCTCGCTGTGACCTTGCGTCGCGGAGATAGGCGGTTGCTAGGGCCAGAATCGTATGTGAATCCGCAGCTAGCGTGACATGTTCATCACATACGACTCCCGAGTTAGCGGGTTTTCACTCTTGGCCCCTTAGTGGCAGTATGGGAGAATGACAGTCTGTTCCATTTTTCATCACATACGACTCCCGAGATAGCGCGTATTCACTCTTGGCCCCTTAGTGGCAGTATGGGAGAATGACAGTCTGTTACATGTTCATCACATACGGCTCTTGAGTTAGCGCTTGGAGGTTTGCTAGGGCCGGAATCATATACGAACCCGCAGGTATACCATGGGTTTGAGATTTTTTCGGCTCTGCTTAAGGCTTTAACCCTTGCGAGGTTAGCTTAAGTGGGGCACAGTGCACCAGTACTTATCGGTGCTTAAGCCTGGTTGTCCGTGGGGGGGTGGTACCCAGAGGGGGGGGGTGTTTGCCACTTTGTGTTGCGGGCTTAGCATAGAGGGTGTTAGCTAGTTTGATTAGCGTGTTTAATTTGGGTTAAGTTTAGGAGTAGGATACAGGGTAATGCTCCCAGGCTCACACACACGCGCGCAGGGGACAGAGAGGAGTCTTTGGAGCCTCTGTGAGCAGCAGCAGCCTGTGTGAGAACATGCACTGTCTCCTAGGCCTCTCTGTGCCTCTCCAAGCGTCAGGGGTCAAACCAGAGGTCAAGCTGTTGCGGGCTTAGCATAGAGGGTGTTAGCTAGTTTGATTAGCGTGTTTAATTTGGGTTAAGTTTAGGAGTAGGATACAGGGTAATGCTCCCAGGCTCACACACACGCGCGCAGGGGACAGAGAGGAGTCTTTGGAGCCTCTGTGAGCAGCTGCAGCCTGTGTGAGCAACAGGCCCCTCTCTCTGTCCCTCTCTATCACCTGCGCGCGCGCGTGTGCGTGTGTGTGGCTGTGCCTGCTGTGGGGGGTCTAGCGCAGCTCTCTGTGTCTCTCCCTGCTCCTAGGCCCAAGTTGAGCCCGTCTGAGCACAAGCACTCATCCCCAGGCCTCTCCCGGCCCGTCCCATCACAGTAGCTAGCAGGCCTCTCACAAGGCCTTGGCTTAAGCTAATGTGTGTGTGTTTGGGGGGGAGGGGGGGGGGGCGCTCAGGATTGGGTGAGATTCTAGATTAATTTTGGCGCTCCGGACGCAATGCCGCCATCCCCGTCTCGCTGTGACCTTGCGTCGCGGAGCTAGGAGGTTTGCTAGGGCCGGAATCATATACGAACCCGCAGGTATACCATGGGTTTGAGATTTTTTCGGCTCTGCTTAAGGCTTTAACCCTTGCGAGGTTAGCTTAAGTGGGGCACAGTGCACCAGTACTTATCGGTGCTTAAGCCTGGTTGTCCGTGGGGGGGTGGTACCCAGAGGGGGGGGGTGTTTGCCACTTTGTGTTGCGGGCTTAGCATAGAGGGTGTTAGCTAGTTTGATTAGCGTGTTTAATTTGGGTTAAGTTTAGGAGTAGGATACAGGGTAATGCTCCCAGGCTCACACACACGCGCGCAGGGGACAGAGAGGAGTCTTTGGAGCCTCTGTGAGCAGCTGCAGCCTGTGTGAGCAACAGGCCCCTCTCTCTGTCCCTCTCTATCACCTGCGCGCGCGTGTGTGCGTGTGTGTGGCTGTGCCTGCTGTGGGGGGTCTAGCGCAGCTCTCTGTGTCTCTCCCTGCTCCTAGGCCCAAGTTGAGCCCGTCTGAGCACAAGCACTCATCCCCAGGCCTCTCCCGGCCCGTCCCATCACAGTAGCTAGTAGGCCTCTCACAAGGCCTTAGCTTAAGCTAATGTGTGTGTGTTTGGGGGGGAGGGGGGGGGGGCGCTCAGGATTGGGTGAGATTCTAGATTAATTTTGACGCTCCGGACGCAATGCCGCCATCCCCGTCTCGCTGTGACCTTGCGTCGCGGAGCTAGGAGGTTTGCTAGGGCCGGAATCATATACGAACCCGCAGGTATACCATGGGTTTGAGATTTTTTCGGCTCTGCTTAAGGCTTTAACCCTTGCGAGGTTAGCTTAAGTGGGGCACAGTGCACCAGTACTTATCGGTGCTTAAGCCTGGTTGTCCGTGGGGGGGGTGGTACCCAGAGGGGGGGGGTGTTTGCCACTTTGTGTTGCGGGCTTAGCATAGAGGGTGTTAGCTAGTTTGATTAGCGTGTTTAATTTGGGTTAAGTTTAGGAGTAGGATACAGGGTAATGCTCCCAGGCTCACACACACGCGCGCAGGGGACAGAGAGGAGTCTTTGGAGCCTCTGTGAGCAGCAGCAGCCTGTGTGAGAACATGCACTGTCTCCTAGGCCTCTCTGTGCCTCTCCAAGCGTCAGGGGTCAAACCAGAGGTCAAGCTGTTGCGGGCTTAGCATAGAGGGTGTTAGCTAGTTTGATTAGTGTGTTTAATTTGGGTTAAGTTTAGGAGTAGGATACAGGGTAATGCTCCCAGGCTCACAGACACGCGCGCAGGGGACAGAGAGGAGTCTTTGGAGCCTCTGTGAGCAGCTGCAGCCTGTGTGAGCAACAGGCCCCTCTCTCTGTCCCTCTCTATCACCTGCGCGCGCGTGTGTGCGTGTGTGTGGCTGTGCCTGCTGTGGGGGGTCTAGCGCAGCTCTCTGTGTCTCTCCCTGCTCCTAGGCCCAAGTTGAGCCCGTCTGAGCACAAGCACTCATCCCCAGGCCTCTCCCGGCCCGACCCATCACAGTAGCTAGTAGGCCTCTCACAAGGCCTTAGCTTAAGCTAATGTGTGTGTGTTTGGGGGGGAGGGGGGGGGGGCGCTCAGGATTGGGTGAGATTCTAGATTAATTTTGACGCTCCGGACGCAATGCCGCCATCCCCGTCTCGCTGTGACCTTGCGTCGCGGAGCTAGGAGGTTTGCTAGGGCCGGAATCATATACGAACCCGCAGGTATACCATGGGTTTGAGATTTTTTCGGCTCTGCTTAAGGCTTTAACCCTTGCGAGGTTAGCTTAAGTGGGGCACAGTGCACCAGTACTTATCGGTGCTTAAGCCTGGTTGTCCGTGGGGGGGGGTGGTACCCAGAGGGGGGGGGTGTTTGCCACTTTGTGTTGCGGGCTTAGCATAGAGGGTGTTAGCTAGTTTGATTAGCGTGTTTAATTTGGGTTAAGTTAAGGGGAGGGGGGGGGGGCGCTCAGGATTGGGTGAGATTCTAGATTAATTTTGACGCTCCGGACGCAACGCCGCCATCCCCGTCTCGCTGTGACCTTGCGTCGCGGAGATAGGCGGTTGCTAGGGCCAGAATCGTATGTGAATCCGCAGCTAGCGTGCACCAGTCCCTGACTATGATAGGGGGTAATAGCCACAAGTGCACCGGGGTGCAGTTGGTTTTTTGGCCACAAGTCGTGCAGCGTTGGTGTTAGACTGGCGGCACCCCCATGCACCCCCATGTTTTCTGACGCTCCGGACGCAATGGCGCCACTCCCGTCTCGCTGTGACCTTGCGTCGCGGAGATAGGCGGTTGGCTAGGGCCAGAATCGTATGTGAATCCGCAGCTAGCGTGACATGTTCATCACATACGACTCCCGAGTTAGCGGGTTTTCACTCTTGGCCCCTAAGTGGCAGTATGGGAGAATGACAGTCTGTTCCATTTTTCATCACATACGACTCCCGAGATAGCGCGTATTCACTCTAAGAGTGCAAGTTGGTTTTTTGGCCACAAGTCGTGCAGCGTTGGTGTTAGACTGGCAGCACCCCCATGCACCCCCATGTTTTCTGACGCTCCGGACGCAACGGCGCCACCCCCGTCTCGCTGTGACCTTGCGTCGCGGAGCTAGGCGGTTGGCTAGGGCCAGAATCATATACGAATCCGCAGTTAGCGTGCTTCCACATGCGGGGGGGGGTCGGGATTCACATGTGAGCACCTCCCTAGCGTGACTAGTGTCGCCCTCGTGTGGAAATCAGGCAGCTATGCCTCAGTGTTTTCACTCCTACTATCCCTGACTATGATAGGGGGTAATAGCCACAAGTGCACCGGGGTGCAGTTGGTTTTTTGGCCACAAGTCGTGCAGCGTTGGTGTTAGACTGGCGGCACCCCCATGCACCCCCATGTTTTCTGACGCTCCGGACGCAATGGCGCCACTCCCGTCTCGCTGTGACCTTGCGTCGCGGAGATAGGCGGTTGGCTAGGGCCAGAATCGTATGTGAATCCGCAGCTAGCGTGACATGTTCATCACATACGACTCCCGAGTTAGCGGGTTTTCACTCTTGGCCCCTTAGTGGCAGTATGGGAGAATGACAGTCTGTTCCATTTTTCATCACATACGACTCCCGAGATAGCGCGTATTCACTCTAAGAGTGCAAGTTGGTTTTTTGGCCACAAGTCGTGCAGCGTTGGTGTTAGACTGGCGGCACCCCCATGCACCCCCATGTTTTCTGACGCTCCGGACGCAACGGCGCCACCCCCGTCTCGCTGTGACCTTGCGTCGCGGAGCTAGGCGGTTGGCTAGGGCCAGAATCATATACGAATCCGCAGTTAGCGTGCTTCCACATGCGGGGGGGGGTCGGGATTCACATGTGAGCACCTCCCTAGCGTGACTAGTGTCGCCCTCGTGTGGAAATCAGGCAGCTATGCCTCAGTGTTTTCACTCCTACTATCCCTGACTATGATAGGGGGTAATAGCCACAAGTGCACCGGGGTGCAGTTGGTTTTTTGGCCACAAGTCGTGCAGCGTTGGTGTTAGACTGGCGGCACCCCCATGCACCCCCATGTTTTCTGACGCTCCGGACGCAATGGCGCCACTCCCGTCTCGCTGTGACCTTGCGTCGCGGAGATAGGCGGTTGGCTAGGGCCAGAATCGTATGTGAATCCGCAGCTAGCGTGACATGTTCATCACATACGACTCCCGAGTTAGCGGGTTTTCACTCTTGGCCCCTTAGTGGCAGTATGGGAGAATGACAGTCTGTTCCATTTTTCATCACATACGACTCCCGAGATAGCGCGTATTCACTCTAAGAGTGCAAGTTGGTTTTTTGGCCACAAGTCGTGCAGCGTTGGTGTTAGACTGGCGGCACCCCCATGCACCCCCATGTTTTCTGACGCTCCGGACGCAATGGCGCCACCCCCGTCTCGCTGTGACCTTGCGTCGCGGAGCTAGGCGGTTGGCTAGGGCCAGAATCATATACGAATCCGCAGTTAGCGTGCTTCCACATGCGGGGGGGGGTCGGGATTCACATGTGAGCACCTCCCTAGCGTGACTAGTGTCGCCCTCGTGTGGAAATCAGGCAGCTATGCCTCAGTGTTTTCACTCCTACTATCCCTGACTATGATAGGGGGTAATAGCCACAAGTGCACCGGGGTGCAGTTGGTTTTTTGGCCACAAGTCGTGCAGCGTTGGTGTTAGACTGGCGGCACCCCCATGCACCCCCATGTTTTCTGACGCTCCGGACGCAATGGCGCCACTCCCGTCTCGCTGTGACCTTGCGTCGCGGAGATAGGCGGTTGGCTAGGGCCAGAATCGTATGTGAATCCGCAGCTAGCGTGACATGTTCATCACATACGACTCCCGAGATAGCGCGTATTCACTCTAAGAGTGCAAGTTGGTTTTTTGGCCACAAGTCGTGCAGCGTTGGTGTTAGACTGGCGGCACCCCCATGCACCCCCATGTTTTCTGACGCTCCGGACGCAATGCCGCCATCCCCGTCTCGCTGTGACCTTGCGTCGCGGAGATAGGCGGTTGCTAGGGCCAGAATCGTATGTGAATCCGCAGCTAGCGTGCACCAGTCCCTGACTATGATAGGGGGTAATAGCCACAAGTGCACCGGGGTGCAGTTGGTTTTTTGGCCACAAGTCGTGCAGCGTTGGTGTTAGACTGGCGGCACCCCCATGCACCCCCATGTTTTCTGACGCTCCGGACGCAATGGCGCCACTCCCGTCTCGCTGTGACCTTGCGTCGCGGAGATAGGCGGTTGGCTAGGGCCAGAATCGTATGTGAATCCGCAGCTAGCGTGACATGTTCATCACATACGACTCCCGAGTTAGCGGGTTTTCACTCTTGGCCCCTTAGTGGCAGTATGGGAGAATGACAGTCTGTTCCATTTTTCATCACATACGACTCCCGAGATAGCGCGTATTCACTCTAAGAGTGCAAGTTGGTTTTTTGGCCACAAGTCGTGCAGCGTTGGTGTTAGACTGGCGGCACCCCCATGCACCCCCATGTTTTCTGACGCTCCGGACGCAACGGCGCCACCCCCGTCTCGCTGTGACCTTGCGTCGCGGAGCTAGGCGGTTGGCTAGGGCCAGAATCATATACGAATCCGCAGTTAGCGTGCTTCCACATGCGGGGGGGGGTCGGGATTCACATGTGAGCACCTCCCTAGCGTGACTAGTGTCGCCCTCGTGTGGAAATCAGGCAGCTATGCCTCAGTGTTTTCACTCCTACTATCCCTGACTATGATAGGGGGTAATAGCCACAAGTGCACCGGGGTGCAGTTGGTTTTTTGGCCACAAGTCGTGCAGCGTTGGTGTTAGACTGGCGGCACCCCCATGCACCCCCATGTTTTCTGACGCTCCGGACGCAATGGCGCCACTCCCGTCTCGCTGTGACCTTGCGTCGCGGAGATAGGCGGTTGGCTAGGGCCAGAATCGTATGTGAATCCGCAGCTAGCGTGACATGTTCATCACATACGACTCCCGAGTTAGCGGGTTTTCACTCTTGGCCCCTTAGTGGCAGTATGGGAGAATGACAGTCTGTTCCATTTTTCATCACATACGACTCCCGAGATAGCGCGTATTCACTCTAAGAGTGCAAGTTGGTTTTTTGGCCACAAGTCGTGCAGCGTTGGTGTTAGACTGGCGGCACCCCCATGCACCCCCATGTTTTCTGACGCTCCGGACGCAATGGCGCCACCCCCGTCTCGCTGTGACCTTGCGTCGCGGAGCTAGGCGGTTGGCTAGGGCCAGAATCATATACGAATCCGCAGTTAGCGTGCTTCCACATGCGGGGGGGGGTCGGGATTCACATGTGAGCACCTCCCTAGCGTGACTAGTGTCGCCCTCGTGTGGAAATCAGGCAGCTATGCCTCAGTGTTTTCACTCCTACTATCCCTGACTATGATAGGGGGTAATAGCCACAAGTGCACCGGGGTGCAGTTGGTTTTTTGGCCACAAGTCGTGCAGCGTTGGTGTTAGACTGGCGGCACCCCCATGCACCCCCATGTTTTCTGACGCTCCGGACGCAATGGCGCCACTCCCGTCTCGCTGTGACCTTGCGTCGCGGAGATAGGCGGTTGGCTAGGGCCAGAATCGTATGTGAATCCGCAGCTAGCGTGACATGTTCATCACATACGACTCCCGAGATAGCGCGTATTCACTCTAAGAGTGCAAGTTGTTTTTTTGGCCACAAGTCGTGCAGCGTTGGTGTTAGACTGGCGGCACCCCCATGCACCCCCATGTTTTCTGACGCTCCGGACGCAATGCCGCCATCCCCGTCTCGCTGTGACCTTGCGTCGCGGAGATAGGCGGTTGCTAGGGCCAGAATCGTATGTGAATCCGCAGCTAGCGTGCACCAGTCCCTGACTATGATAGGGGGTAATAGCCACAAGTGCACCGGGGTGCAGTTGGTTTTTTGGCCACAAGTCGTGCAGCGTTGGTGTT